>NC_142461.1:10111212-10414242 GCF_049115385.1 Moschus berezovskii | reverse complement strand
AAGAACTTGGAAGCAGAAAGCCATCAGCTCAGTCCCCAGGGCAGGCCCCTCTCGGCCTCCCATCTTAGGCACCCTGGCAGGGCAGGGCACAGAGAAGGAACTCCCCCTTCCCCACCTCTTCCTGTTCCCAGGGAACCTCTCCCAGCTGACTTCTCCAGATGCGACAGATATGGCCAGTTCTGGGGAAGGGGAAATAGCTGCCTCCTCCACCCTCCAACTCAAGCTCTGATCCTCATTGGAATCAACCAGGCCTGTGGGATGGGGCTGGGGGGCAGGGAACAGGTGAGGGCCCAGATCCCAGGCCCCACCACTTATCCTCCCAGCACAGAACCACTGCAGTG
The DNA here is from genome assembly GCF_049115385.1 of Moschus berezovskii. Lineage (NCBI taxonomy): Eukaryota > Metazoa > Chordata > Mammalia > Artiodactyla > Moschidae > Moschus > Moschus berezovskii. Next base: position 10,413,901 of record NC_142461.1, on the reverse strand, counting down.
CCCACAGTCAGTGTGAGGCAGGGAGAAGGAGGGGCAGACCAGTGGCAGGGTACATGGGGAGGTCAGGGCTGGCGAAGATACTGTACTTTAGGTTGGACATGGTGATTTTATGGTGGTTAGCAGGTGGTGTGCTCAGCAGTCAGTCTGGGTGAATATCTTAGGCTCTTTGGGCCTGTTTTCTCTAGAGACAGGGACTTCCCAATTGGTCCAGTGGCTAAGACGCCGCACACTCAATGCAGAGGGTTGGGGTTTGATCCCTGGTCAGGGGAACTAGATCCCACGTGCTGCAACTAAAGAGTTTGCTTGCCGCAACTAACAAGATCCCACGTGATGCGACTAAGACCCAGCACGGCCAAATAAATAAAAGTTAAGAAAAAGAGAGACCATGTTAGTATCCTCTGCATGGGATTGTTGGGAGGGGCCTGGCACATTGTCAGCACTGGCTGTGCTGGCTGCCGATCTATCTGGCAGGAGGACGACTCCTGGGAGGCTTGGGTGTGCTGAGAGGGAGCAGAGAGGAGGAGCTTCAGGGAAACCCACCAGTGAGAGCACAGACTGTGGGTGAGTGGGTTCCTGCTCCTGGGCTTTGCCTGGCTGTTTCCTCTGCCCAGGACCTCTACTCCATTCGAGAGTCTCTGCGGCCAAGTCAATATCTTCCGGAGCAGGCTTTCCCAACCTCTACCCTAGATGACCACTCCCGACCTCAACACTCTCTCCCTGCTTGCCTTGATTTATCATTTTTTAGAGCACTTAGCACTCCTGAAATTATAAATTTATTGTTTTAAGAGAAAAGACATGTCAGCCCCACCAGGATATAAGCTCCACAAGGGTACAGACTTTGTTCTGGTCTGTGCTGGAGAACAAAATCTGGGCTGGAGGAGGTGTTCAATAAATACTTGCTGACTGGATGATTGGACAAAAAGCAACATCCGAGGAAGAGAAGGAAAACACAGAGGGAGTAGTAATACGCACAGTGTCAAGGGAATCAGGGCATCAGAGAGAATGCAAGGACATCACAGCCCTCAGGAACCCAGATGTTCACTTTCTCCCCTGTCAGAGCCAGGTCCTGACAACTGTCCAGTTGGTCTCAGAGAGGCTGCTGGGAGGTTGGCATGAGAGGGTGTACGAGAGGGAATCCCTTTGTGGTCCAGTGGTTAGGACTCCACACTTCCACTGCAGGGGGCATAAGTTCGATTCCTAGCCAGGGAACTAAGATCCTGCAAGCCATGTGGCTCACACACACACACACAAACTAGAGAGGGGAGATGTATGAGAGACCATCTTCTCTTCTGAGTGGCAGTGATCTTTTTTATTTGACATAGTGCATGAATCCTCTCGTGAAAAATCTGCACAGTCACCACAGATAAAGTCACTGCAGGATCTTTAATCCTCCCTTCTGCCAGCACCAACACTGGTCTTCGTGACCCCCGAGCTCCTTCACTCCGTCCTTCTTCTTCTTCTCAGGCAGCCCATGTCTTGCAGGCGGGGTAGTGTTGGTTTATTTTTCTTTGCATGACCTAAGGAATCGTAAATCACATCCAAGCCAGTTGTCCCCACCAAATGGGTTCTGACCTCCAAATATGAAGATGACATCTGGTGTGGTCTTAAATACTTTGGCTAGTTTACCCCAAATTTCTGTCTTGGATATGGTTGCCCTTCCAGGGTGAAGAACATCAATGATCACCTTTCCCCTGAAGTAGTTGGTTGGTCAGAATTTCCTGATCCAGAGAATCATGGTGTTGGTTCATGATGGAGGCAATCCTCAGCCAGCCAAACAGGAAAAGAGTGGAGTGATATTTCTAGCCATGAGAAACCCTGGAGCCCTAAGAGCCTCAAGTGCGGCTGTGGAGTTTCTTTTTTGCTTGTTTTGGGGTTTTTTTTGGCTGTGCCATGCAGCATGTAGGATCTCAGTTCCCCGGCCAGGGACTGAACCTGCGCCCCCTGTAGTGGAAACACAGAGTCTTAACCACTGGACTGCCAGGGAAGTCTGAGGCTATGGATTTTCATGTGAGCACACTCTCTCATGCTCCAAAACTGCCCCATGTCAACAGGAGAGTTGAGGCCATCACTGCCAACCAGGTCTGTTCCCCAAAGATCTGCTCTCTAGAGGAAAAGGCAACCCTTTCTTGCCTCTCATCCTCAGGCCAGCTCTCCTGTCTCCTTGATTCTGCTCGTCACTGACTTCCCCTCTCCAGCCCTTCCCACCTACCAGGTGCCAGACCAGAGCCCAGTACGTACAATAATCCTACACCCCCATTTCATAGGTGAAGCCGAGAGAAGCCAGACGACTTGCCCAAATCACACTGTCAATGGCAGAGCTGGGATCTGAAGCCATTCTCTTTGGAACCAAATCTAGTGTGCCTGCATTCTAGCCTCAGTTCAGTTCAGTTCAGTCACTCAGTCGTGTCCGACTCTTTGCGACCCCATGAATCACAGCATGCCAGGCCTCCCTGTCCATCACCAATTCCCGGAGTTCATGCAAACTCATGTCCATTGAGTCGGTGATGCCATCCAGCCTTCTCATTCTCTGTCGTCCCCGTCTCCTCCCGCCCCCAATCCCTCCCAGCATCAGAGTCTTTTCCAGTGAGTCAACTCGTCGCATGAGGTGGCCAAAGTATTGGAGTTTCAGCTTTAGCATCAGTCCTTCCAATGAACACCCAGGATTGATCTCCTCTAGAATGGACTGGTTGGATCTCCTTGCAGTCCAAGGGACTCTCAAGAGTCTTCTCCAGCACCACAGTTCAAAAGCATCAATTCTTCGGCGCTCAGCTTTCTTCACAGTCCAACTCTCACATCCATACATGACCACAGGAAAAACCATAGACTTGACTAGACGGACCTTTGTTGGCAAAGTAATGCCTTTTTAATATACTATCTAGGTTGATCATAACTTTCCTTCCAAGGAGCAAGAGTCTTTTAATTTCCTGGCTGCAATCAGCATCTGCAGTGATTTTGGAACCCAAAAAAATAAAGTCTGACACTGTTTCCACTGTTTCTCCATCTATTTCCCATGAAGTGATGGGACCAGATGCCATGATCTTAGTTTTCTGAATGTTGAGCTTTAAGCCAACTTTTTCACTCTCCTCTTTCACTTTCATCATTCTAGCCTAGATGTCACCATCTCCCCAGAGGGGGCTGGGAGTGATGTTTGACCAAGGTGGACAATACTTGTAGTTCCTCAGGTGGCCACAAGATGGCTGTGAGCACTCAGCTCCAGGTAAGACTTCTTTCTTTCCCTCCACCAACCCTGTGGGCCTAGACTCTGGAGGGAAGTGTGTGAGAGACATAGACACAAGCCCCCTGTCCAGGCTCCAAGAATCTGGCCGTCATCAGTGCACACATTCTTAGCACAGACCCATTCATTCAGCCAATATTCACTGACGGGTCCCCTGGGCTTGGGTTTGAGAGGGTGCTACAGACAGAGATGATGTGGCCATATCCCTGCATTTTCAATATTCAGTCATTATTTATTGAGTATTTACTATTTGCCAGGCACAGTTCTAGGCACAGAGAATATAGCAATGAACAGATATCTCCTCTTCATGGTGTTTCCATTCTGATGGGGAAATGGACAATCTACAAATAAACACTTAATATGATATTAACTAGGGAAACCTTGAGGGTCTCACAGACTAGTGAGATAGGCAAACATGCACACAGTCACAACATGGTACAGTATGGTTATTTAATAAGCACCTGCTTAGCTTTTACGGGTGCAGGGAGTTAACTATAGATGAAGATAAACATGGTTTCTGCCTTCCCGGAACTTATTTATAGACTAGGAAACAACTGAGTAATTAAGTACATAGCTGATACATGTTCTGAAGGGAAAAGGAGACATCGTGATGTAGAATAACCAGGAGACCTGTTTTCAGTAGGGAGGTCGGGGGCAAGTCAGTTGAAAAGAGAATAGAAGAGTTCCAAAGAGAGAGTACAGCAGGCGCAAAGTCTTTCAAATCCTAAAAGATGATGCTGTGAAAGTTCTGCACTCAATATGCCAGCAAATTTGGAAAACGAAGCAGTGGCCACAGGATTGGAAAAGGTCAGTTTTCATTCCAATCCCAAAGAAGAGCAATGCCAAAGAATGTTCAAACTACTGGACAATTGTGCTCATCTCACATGCTGACAAAGTAATGCTCAAAATTCTCCAAGCCAGGCTTCAACAGTACATGAACTGTGAAATTCCAGATGTTCAAGCTGGATTTAGAAAAGGCAGATGAACCAGAGATCAAATTGCCAACATCGGTTGGATCACCAAAAAAGCAAGAGAATTCCTGAAACACATCTACTTTTGCTTTATTGATTACGCCAAAGCCTTTGACTGTGTGGATCACAACAAACTGTGGAAAATTCTTCAAGAAATGGGAATACCAGACCACCTTACCTGCCTCCTGAGAAATCTGTGTGCAGGTCAAGAAGCAATAGTTAGAACCAGACATGGAACAACAGACTGGTTCCAAATCGGGAAGGGAGTATGTCAAGGCTGTATATCACCCTGCTTATTTAACTGATATGCGGAGCACATCATGCGAAATACCAGGTTGGATGAAGCACAAACTGGAATCAATATTGCCAGGAGAAATATCAATAACCTCAGATACACAGATGACACCACTCTTATGGCAGAAAGTGAAGAACTAAACAGCCTCTTGATGAAAGTGAAACAGAGTGAAAAAGTTGGCTTAAAACTCAACATTCAAAAAACTAAAATCATGGCATCCAATCCCATCATTCATGGCAAATAGATGGGGAAACAATGGAAATAGTGCAGACTTTATTTTCTTGGATTCCAAAATCACTGCAGATGGTGACTGCAGCCATGAAATTAAAAGACGCTTGTTTCTTGGAAGAAAAGTTATGACCAACCTAGACATCATATTAAAAAGCAGAGATATTACTTTGCCAACAAAGATCCATCTAGTCAAAGCTATGGCTTTTTCCAGTAGTCATGTATGGATGTGAGAGTTGGACTATAAAGAAAGCTGAGTACTGAAGAATTGATGCTTTTGAACTGGTATTGGAGAAGACTCTTGAGAGTCCTTTGGACTGCAAGAAGATCCAACCAGTCCATCCTCAAGATCAGTCCAGAATATTCACTGGAAGGACTGATGCTGAAGCTGAAACTCCAATACTTTGGCCACCTGGTGTGAAGAACTGACTCATTGGAAAAGACCTTGATGCTGGGAAAGATTAAAGGTGGGAGGAGAAGGGGACGACAGAGGATGAGATGGTTGGATGGCATCACTGACTTGATGGACATGAGTTTGAGCAAGCTCTGGGAGTTGGTGATGGACAGGGAAGCCTGGTATGCTTCAGTCCATTGGGTCACAAAGAGTGGGATACGACTGAGTGACTGAACTGAACTGAAAGTCTTAGGAGGTAAGAGTTGATTGTTTGAGGGACAGAGAGGAAGCTAGTGTGTCTGGACCAAAGGAGCCAAGGGGAGAGATAGGAGTTGAGCTCAGAGAGGCAGGCAGGGGGAAGATCATGTAAGTCTTGGAAAGTGGTGAGATGGAAGCCATCGGTGAGCTTAAACATGGAATAATATGATTTGATTTACATTTTCAAAGGATTGCTCTGGCTGCTGAGTGGAGAACAGACTATGGCAGAAGCACAAGCTCTACCAGGAGGCCACTGCTGTCACCAAGGCAAGAGATGGTGAGGCCTTGGGTACAGCAGGGCACATGGGTTAGGATCTACCAGCTGGGACAAGTGCCACAGCAGTTCAGCCTTGCTCTGCCACAGTCACCAAGGGCTTCCTGCAGGCGGTGGCCATTTAGTGTTGTCATGAAGGATTAGTTTGCCAGACACATGTAGTCAGGAGAGGAGGAGGACCCTCCAAGAGAGAGAACCACTACCAGATGAAGGCAAGGAGGTACAAAAGATGCATGCTGGGGGAAGGCTCTTCTATTTTCTCAGAGGGTAAGATGTTGGGGTGAGCACAAGACTTCTGAGGCTTCTAGAGCCAGGAATCAAAGGGCTGTGAAAGCCAAGTTGAGTTGAAATTTGTTTCATGGTCAAATCCATGTTTTCAGGACAGCTCTGCACTGTGAGGGGTAAGCTGGGGAGAGGCCTGGAGACTGAGAGAAAGTGTGAGGTCAGGAAAAGAAAGCTGAGGGAGCAGGACCCAGGAGCAGGATCTGCAGGACTTTAGTCTGGGGGCAAGACAGCGGGAGGGGGTGAGGATGAGACCAGGGTTTCCAATCAGCTTCCTGGTAGGATAGAAGGAGCCTCCCTGAGAGGAAAAGAGGGACTGGGCACTTTCCAGGCCCTGAGGCACAAACTCAAGTGGAGGTACCCTGGAAGCAGGTGAACCCTCAGGAGGCACAGTGGAGGGCAGAGTAGCCTCTGGCTTCACTAGGCCCCGGTCCACATCCTGACCCACTTCATTGTAACTGTGTGACCCTGGGAAAGTGATTTTACCAGAGGCCTGCAAATTGGAGATAACAAAACCCATGTTTAGAGGGTAGTTGTGGACATCAGAAAAGACCTGATGAGTTAAGCCACTTAGTAGAATGTAAATTCTGCGAGTAGTAAGTCGTTAATAGTTGCTCTGTTGCTATTCAGTCCCTAAATCATGTCCAACTCTTTGTAACCCCACGGACTGTAGCCTGACAGGCTCCTCTGTCCATGGGATTTATCCTGGCAGCAATCCTGGAGTGGGTTGCCATTTCCTTCTCCAGGGGATCTTCCTAACCCAGGGATCGAACCCCCATCTCCTGCGTTGCAGACAGATTCTTTACCACTGAACCACCTAACGATATATTGTTATAGGTGTGGCAGCTGGGGAGCGAGCACTGGGCTGGAGATAGAGACATGGTACTTGTTGACTGAGATGACCCAGAAGAGGAGAGGAACAGGGCTCAGGGCTGAACTGGGCCACTAGCGATGAAGAGGGAGGAAGAGGAAAAGGGGAAGCAGAGAAGGGAGAGGGGAGGGGAGGGGAGAGGTGAGGAGGGGAAGGGAAGAATGGAGGATGGGGCAGAGGGGAAGAGGCGCTGTCTTCTAAGGGACCTGAGAAGCGGCTGCAGAGGGAGAAAAGCCAGAAGAGGCAGAGGGGAAGGTTGCAGAAAGACCAGTTATCCCAGTACCAATGAGATGGCTGGCTGGGCCAAAGTGTGTGGTGGGTCAGAGATAGATGCAGTGTATTGAGGGGCAGAAGAGAAGAGGGTGCAACAGGTGAAGTGATGCAGGCTGCCAGAGTCTGGGGGCCTGATCTTGCCTCCTGGTTGGAGGATGAACTCTACAGAAGCTCAGAAATCAGGAAAGTGACCTCCCTTCAAATCTAGATTGTGCCACTAACTCTGTGACCTCTGACTCAGTTCAGTTCAGTTGCTCAGTTGTGTCTGGCTCTTTGTGACCCCATGGACTGCAGCAAGCCAGGCTTCCTATCCATCACCAACCTCCGGAGCTTACTGAAACTCATGTCCATCGAGTCGGTGATGCCATCCAACCATCTAATCTTTTGTCAGCCCCTTCTCCTCCCGCCTTCAATCTTTCCCAGCATCAGGGTCTTTTCCAATGAGTCAGTTCTTCCCATCAGGTGGCCAGTGTTGGAGTTTCAGCTTCAGCATCAGTCCTTCCAATGACTATTCAAGATTGACTTCCTTAAGGATGGACTGGTTGGATCTCCTTTCAGTCCAAGGGACTCTCAAGAGTCTTCTCCAACACCACAGTTCAAAAGCATCAATTCTTCAGCACTCAGTTTTCTTTATAGTCCAACTCTCATGACTACTGGAAAAACCATAGCTTTGACTAGATGGACCTTTGTTGGTAAAGTAATGTCTCTGCTTTTTACTATGCTGTCTAGGTTGGTCATAACTTTTCTTCCAAGGAGCAAGTGTCTTTTAATTTCATGGCTGCAGTCACCATCTGCAGTGATTTTGGAGCCCAAAAAATAGTCTGCCACTGTTTCCCCATCTGTTTCCCATGAAGTGATGGGATTGGATGCCATGATCTTAGTTTTCTGAATGTTGAGCTTTAAGCCAACTTTTTCACTCTCCTCTTTCACTTTCATCAAGAGGCTCTTTAGTTCTTCACATTCTGCCATAAGGGTGGTGTTATCTGCGTATCTGACGTTATTGATATTTCTCCTGGCAATCTTGATTCCAGCTTGTGCTTCATCCAGCCCAGCATTTCTCATGATGTGCTCTGCAAAAAAGTTAAATAAGCAGGGTGGCAATACACAGCCTTGACATACTCCTTTCCCGATTTGGAACCAGTCTGTTGTTCCATGTCCGGTTCTAACTATTGCTTGTTGACCTGCATACAGATTTGTCAGAAGGCAGGTCAGGTGGTCTGGTATCCCCATATCTTGAAAAATTTTCCACAGTTTGTTGTGATCCACACAAAGGCTTTGGTGTAGTCAATAAAGCAGAAGTAGATGCTTTTGTGGAACTCTCTTGCTTTTTCGATGATCCAACAGATGTTGGCAATTTGATCTCTGGTTCATCTGCCTTTTCTAAATCCAGCTTGCATATCTGGAAGTTCACGGTTCACGTACTGTTGAAGCCTGGCTTGAGAATTTTGACCTCCGACTAGTCACACACCTTTTCTGAGCCTCAGTTTCCTTACCTGTGAAGTAGGGATAATAACACAGTAGAGTGTTCATGATCCAGCGAGGGAAGGGGACATCTAGAGACCTGGCCGACTACTCTGAATAGTTCTGGACTCCGCCCTTTTGGCCAGAGCCCCGCCCCAGACCCCAAATCCCGCCCCACCAGACCGCGCCCACAAACCACGCTCCCATCGGACCCCGCCCCAGACAACAAAGCCCCGCCCTCAAGGTTACGTCACTAGCCCCGCTCTATCGGAGCCACGCCCACCTGGCCTCGCCCAGGTTGCCCTGGTCTCGCTCCCCACACCCGGGCGGAGCCGAGTCCAGAGGGGCCGCGCCACACCCGCTCTCCGCCGACCCCGCCAGGCCCTGCCTCCGAGCCCATGGCAGCGCCGGGACCCCGCGCCTTACGGGCTGCGCTCTGTGGTGGCTGCTGCTGCCTCCTCCTGTGTGCCCAGCTTGCTGTGGCTGGTAACGCGTGCCCTTCACCCAACTGCTTGCCAGGAGCAGTCTGGGCTTAGGGGGGGCGGGAGGGGACTTTTCACTTGTGTGCGGGGCCCGTGGGGTGGGTAGAAGGGGGCTCCGACTGTCTGTGGAGCCGTATACAAAGGCTCCGGGTGTGAGGCAACTTCAGGTGTAGAGAAGTGAAGCGGCCCCAGGTGAATGGGATGGGGTGGTTCCTGATAGATGCAAAGGGCGGGTGCTCTGGTGAATGTCAGGGAGCTTCTGGGTGTGTGTGCCCATGTGTTTGTGGAAACTCCAGGCATGCGGTGGGGCTTCGGGGATCCAGGTGAGTGTATGTGTGCAGGGGGGTGAGATCCCTAGTAGCGGGGAAGGGGAACGGTAGCTTGGGTTCCAAGTGTTGCACCCACCTCACGCCAGGTAAAGGTGCTCGAGGCTTTGGGCGGGGAGCCCTGCTCCGCATGAACATCTGGCCAGCTGTCCGAGGGGCCTGCAAACAGCTGAAGCCCTGTGAGCATTGTGTGGAGGGGAACCGAGCACACAACCTTTCCGGCTGTGTGTGGGAGCAGTGTCAGCCAGAGGAGCCAGGTACGGAGTTAGGCCCTCCCCAAGGTTAGTGCTGCTGGTTCTGAACACCAGAGCCTTGTCCCCATTCCCTAAACCGCTTCCCTGCTCCTTCTCCCACCAGGACACTGCGTAGCCCAAGCGGAGGTGGTCAAGGAAGGTTGCTCCATCTACAACCGCTCAGAATCATGTCCAGGTAAGGGGGCTCCCGCTGGCCTAAGTCAAGTTGGGGGGAGGGGGCCGAGGTGTCCTCAGCCAGAGCCTGCCTCGAGTAGGAAATCGGCCTCTCCCAGAGAGAAGACAGTGCCCACGGGCACCTGGGTCCAGCGTCAGTGCTGCCTTTAACTCACTGAGAAGCCTCTTCCCCTCTCTGGCCCGTTTCCTCCTCTTAAAATTGGTGCAACTAAAAGTGACTTAGCAGCAGCAGAGGATCTAGGACAAGCGTGTAGAGGAAATGGAGGGACTAGCTCTTCTATTTTAAACCATAGTGAGGACTTGGGAAGTTCAGAAGGGAATCGGGGGAGGGCTTCCTGGAGGAGGCAGCGTCACAGATGATGATTAAACGTGGAGATGGAGAGAGAGGGCTCCGCTGGTGAAATGAACTGTATAAACTCAGGCGTCAGAGCGTGCCAGGTGGGCCCGAGATGGGGTCTTGATGGGAAGTGGCAGGGGTCTGGTTTAGTGATGGATTCCCTTTCTCTTCAGCTGTGCACCACCACCCAACTCATGAACCAAAGACGGTCACCACAGGTAGGCGCTATCTGGGACAGTGGGGGGACGGGAGGTGCAGGGAGAGACAGCTGGGCTCGGGCACTGCCATGCTCTGTGACCTCAATCCTGTGACTCTCCCTCTGAGCCTGTTTCCAACATCTGCAAAATGGGTTGAAGAATACCTCACAAAGTGAGGATTTTATGAGAGGGTGTATAGAACCTTGTTCAGTTTCCAGTGTATAGAAGGTGATCAAGAAATGATGGTTCCCATCCCTTCTCCCCAACCCCGGTTCTGAGAACTCAGGATGGCCCCCCTCAGGACCGGCTTGGTGCTGAGGGTGTGTGTCAGGTTGCCAAGGAGATGTCCTCAGTGACTACCTACCGCAACCTCCAGGCCCAGAGAGGGTCACAAAGCAGGGTCCCAGCCGAACAGAGGCAAGAACCCCACCCTTCAGTTCCCACTGCCCCTCAGGGTCTAGAGGTCAGCAGGCTTGGCAAGGATGGCTGAAGAGGCTCTTGGTTAATTAAAGCCAGAAACATGATCTCAGGGGCTGAATTATTGATGGCTCCTCCTCCAGCTTGAGCCCCAGTTAGGCCTTGTGCAGCTTATTTCTTCCTTCTTCTGCTCCTCTTTCCCCAGTCCCCTTCTCTGGGGCTCCCTGAGCTGCTGCTGGGACCACCCTTCACATTCTCAGATTCCCCTTCTGCAAGCTACACCCTCTGGGAGGTGGGTCCAGCACCCAACTGGGCCCCTCTCACTGCCCTAGAATGCTCTTCTACCACTAGCCCTGCCCTGCTCTGGGCACCTGGCCCAGGGCCTGAAATCATATCCCTGGTGGGAGTAGATGGCTAACATGGCACAGCTGGGAGCCACCTAGACGTCCTGGCAACTGTGGGCCCTGAGGCGGGGGTGGGGGAAAGGGTCAGGGGATGCCGTGTAAGTCTGGCTCTGTCCTAACGGAGAGGTGACTGTCAGGCCTGGCACTCGGAACCTGATTAGTCCCTCTGACACATATCTTCAAGTCTTCGTTTATCCCCTTGGTCGAGTGTGGACCACCATGTCTTCCTCTCCTCCTTCCCTCTCTCTGGACCCCGGGTGACCCCAGGGTCTTGGGACTTGGGAGTCCTGAAAGGAGACCACAGCATTTGCACCTGGGCTTCGGAGCTCAAGACCAAAGGCGGAGAGGGACTATGAGCTGAAAGGGGTGTGGTTGCCCAAGTTCTGGGCCCATCGTCACCCTGTGGGGCCCCGGTGGAAGAGGGAGGCAGACAGGGAGCTCACTCACCATCTGGGACCTGCAGTCAGGAAGCCCAGAGAGGGTGCGAGAGGCATCAAGCCACAGAGCAACTCAGGAGCAGAGCCAGGGCTGGGTGCTATCCGTCCTTCCAGGCACTTTCCAGCCACCTGTAGAATCTGGGTGGAACTTCTGAGCCCGCTGTCCAAGACTCCCCTTGTGAGGACCAGGGGCCTCCCAGATGACCTGTGCCGGGTTTTGGGGTGGGGCTGGGCCCCTGGCCTACAGTGGCCTGCTATGGCCTCCATCCTGCAGGGAGCCCCTCGGTCCCTGAGGCCCACAGCCCCGGCTTTGATGGGGCCAGCTTCATCGGTGGCGTGGTGATGGTGCTGAGTCTGCAGGCGGCGGCCTTCTTCGTCTTGCGCTTCCTCAAGGCCAAGGACAGCACCTACCAGACGCTGTGAGTCCCTGGCCTGCCGAGCCCCCTGCACTCACTTCCCCGTGGCCCCCAGGTGGCCCTCAGTGCCCATGTGCCATCTCCTCCATGGGGCAGCCTCAGGGGCCCTGAGGCCCTCCCAGCCTCCTCCATGTAGGCCGCACCTCGTCGTCCCCCCCCAGTTGTGGGGTTCTCTCAGCTGGGTGTTGGCCCGCGTGGGACTCGGCCTGGGCCCAGCGTCTGAGACCCCAGCTGAGCCCCTCTGTCTCTGTCCCCTCATGCTGCCAGCAGGGAGGAGAGCCAGTAGGTGACAGCCCAGGCTGCCTTCGGCCCGCAGCTCTGTGGGCGCGGGCAGGAGCCCGGGCCATGTGTGTGGTTTGGTTTTCCTCTGAGAAGGGGAGCTGCTCTGAGGCTCCCTTGTGCTCTGGCCCCCGTGTGTGCTGTGGGGTGGATCTCTGCAACCTCCACTGAAGTGTTTGCGCTTCTGCCCACTGCCTGCTCTCTGCGGGGTGCAGGGGGTCCTCAGCCCAGCTGAGGTGGGGCCACCACCCTGAGTGCCTTCTCTGTCTGGCCTCTGCAGAATCTGACCCCCTTCAGGCCCGGATTCCACATTCAGGGGAAAGAGGATGAAGAGGCTGCCCCCTCTTGCCCCCTTAAGGGCACTCGGGGTGGGAAAAACTTTGGTCACCACAATTGTGGCCCCTGTGGACACTGAGCCGGCTCAGGGCCCCATAGCTGACATCCCTTCCTGTCCTGGGCCTGGTTCGTGCAGATGAGAACATCCTTCAGCCACCTTCTGCCTCATCCGTCATCCCTGCGGGCCCCCACCTGGTACTTGGTCTGGGCCTGGCCTCTTCCCATCGACCTGGCTTGGACACGGCCCCCCAATAAAGGAGCTCTTTCCAGCACTGTGCTTTATGTCTCATGTCTTGGGCTGTGTATGGATTGGGTGGGGTGGGGGGTATGGCCACTGTCCTCTCCTTCATGGAAATTCAGCCTTAAATTGACACTGACACCTTTTAAAGTATTTTTGTTTGCAGGAATTCCCTGGCAGTCCAGTGGTTAAGACTTGGGGCTTTCACTCCCAGGGCCTGGGTTCAATCCCAAGTTGGGAAATTTAAGATCCCACTAACCGCACGGCCTGGCCAAAAAAATAGTTTTTGTTGTTATGTGTTTAATCCCCTCCTCCACTGCATTATAGAGAAGGGTACTGCTGCTGCTAAGTCACTTCAGTTGTGTCCGACTCTGTGTGACCCCATAGACGGAAGCCCACCAGGCTCCCCCATCCCTGGGATTCTCCAGGCAAGAACACTGGAGTGGGTTGCCATTTCCTTCTCCAGTGTGTGAGAGTGAAAAGTGAAAGTGAAGTCGCTCAGTCGTGTCCGACCCTTAGCGACCCCACAGACTGCAGCCTACCAGACTCCTCCATCCATGGGATTTTCTACACAATAGTACTGGAGTGGCTTGCCATTGCCTTCTCCAGAGAAGGGCACAGAGACTCAGAAAGGGAAGCATGCCTGCTTTATCACACAGAGTGGAATGGGGGCAGGGTTGGGAATTTAATCCAGGTTTTTCTGACTCTAGAATGAGAGAACTTCAGAACTCTGCAGAGGCATCTCCAGTTTCTTTTGGCTCCTAAAGTTGGATCTCTGCCCTTGTGCCAAGGTGGAGGTACCCCTGGGGACCCTCTCCAGGGTACTTCTGGCCTTCCTTGAATGGGCCCTCCTAGAAAGCTCCACCCATGCCCACCTCCCTCTCTTCACCGCCCCCCCCCAACCCTGGGCCCAGAAGTCTTCTCTAATAGCATCTCCCACCCATGGGGGCACTTGCTGGAAACCAGGCATGTGGCTGAGAGTCTGGCATCAGTATTTGACTTAGTCCCATGATTGTCCTAGAAAGCTGAGAGGCAGTAGAGTCACGGGCAAGAGTTTAGCCTGTGGAACCCAACTGCTTTGTGTGACTGGAAGTTAATGGAGCAGCTCTGGGCCTCGGTTTCCTCGTCTGTAAAGTCCAGTAACAGCTGTTCCATCTCAGTGGGATGTAGGGCAGGTTCAGAGCAGGGGCATGTGCCCCGTCTGCTTCACTCCAGGGCACCCGTTCATCCCTCCAGTTGTCCAAATGCCTGCATCTCTTCCTCCCCTCGAGGCCTCCTCTCCTTGCAGGATCTCTGGCTGCAGCTGGAAAGACTTTAGGGCTCCTGGGCTCCACAGGGAGTTCCAGCTACTCCTTGGCCTCACAAAGGGCTCACCTGCCTACCCATCAATGCCAAACACAGTCCACCCCTTCACCCCCCCACACACACTCACTTCTATCAACACCCCCCTCCTCTCAGACATCAGCCTCCCCTCCAAGTCCCTGCATCTGTGTCATGTGACCCAGCCTGCCTTGCTCTCTCTGCTTCAAGCCTCTGCACACGCGGTTTCTTCTCCTGCCTGGGTCGCCCTCCCCTGGCTGGGACGATGCCCATGCCCATTCTCTCCCAGGCCAACAGAAGAATGACCCCACCTCCTCCTGGCTTTTCACCCAGTTAAGGACATTTCTCTACTGGATGTTTTCTTTTTCAAATGTAGTAAATGCCTGCAAAGAACAAAAGGACTACACAGATGTTTATATATGTAAAGAACAAGAATCACTCTCCCTAGCGTTCCACTCCCCAGAAATAACTCTGCTTAACAGGATGGTTAACTATGCTTAACCTTTTTCTGTAAATGTACAAAATACATACCTACACACACTTAGTTTTTTTTAAATACAAAATGGGGGACTTCTCTGGTGGCACAGGGGTTAAGAATCCGCCTGCCAGTGCAGGGTATGTGGGTTCAATCCCTGATCCAAGAAGATTCTACTGGCCTCGGAGCAACTAAGCCCGTGTTCCATAACTACTGAAACCCACATGCCTAGAGGCCATGCTCCTCAATAAGAGAAGCCACTGCAATGAGAGACCCACACATTGCAACAGAGAGTAGCCCATGCTCGCTGCAACTAAAGACCGCACAAAGCAATGAAGACCCAGCACAGCCAAAAATAAAGTTATTTTTTTAAGTTTTTCATAAAATAAAATACGAAGTGGGAGCATGCTTTACATTTTGTTCCGCAACTTTGCCCCTTTCGTTAGAGATCAGATTTGCCCCATGACTTATTCAGATGGTGATGGTTGATTTGCCTGCCTCCTATCAAAGTCCAACTGGGTTATTTCCATTTTATCGTAAACAGCATCATGATAAACGGGCTTGTCTTCAGATCTTGGCACACCTGCAGCAGAGCGTGTGTGGTGGGGACATATTCCTAGTACTGGAATTGGAGCTTCTCAGCGTTCATCTCATGGATCCAGCCTGTCTGGCAAGCTTGGCCTCCACCTTCCTTGACACTCATGAACCTGGCTTTCTCCACCCCCACAAGAACTGGGCCTGGTATAGAGAAGGCCCTCAGAGAAGGTTTGATGAGTGAATGAATGACCAACGTTTTCCTCTCCTCTGACACCAGAGGTCCCTCTCCAGCTCAGATCTGACCCCTCACATCTGGACCAAGGCTGCTGCCTATTCATTGGCCTCCACGGCTGCCCTGCATGGTCTGCCCATTTGATGGCCTATATTAGCAGCTGTTTTCTAGCCTCTGCCAGGGACTCCTCAATGGACCTGAGGGTGGGCATGAAGTCACTTTGCTAACAGTGCTTCTCTCTGGTTGGGGGCATGGTTAGGGGCTTGGGCAAAATCTCTGGCAGAGAGAACACAAATCACGTCCTGTCTCTGAGCCTGTTTCTCCTTGTTTATTCATTTATTGTTAAACATTAATGGAGCACTTGCTATGTACCAGCCTATAACCCAGTTTCAATAATATTAATAACATCCATCAGTGGGACAGTGTAAGGATGGGAGGCGATATACAAATAGCACCCAGCGTGACTTGAAGGCGGGCGTGGGCAGCAGGTGCCAACAGATGGTTTCAGTGGTCATTCCTGATATGGTGACAAGGATCAGGGAAGAACTCCTAGTGGAGATGACATGAGAGCTGGACCTTCATGCACAGGGGGAGCTTCACAGGGAGAGGCGAGGAGGGGCTTCCAGATGAGCTAAGGTACGAAGGCAGAAAGACCCTACATGAATGCAGAAGTCTGAAGAGAAGGCTGCAGAGTCGTGGTGGCCAGGATCGGAAGTTGGACTCCATCCCAGTTGGACCGGGCAGGAATAATGCCCATTCTCTCAAAGGTGAAGGAGGAAAAGACCCAACCTTCTGCTGGTCCCAGCCTGGGTGGGGTATCCCCAGGGAAAGACAACGGAGGAAGTCTTGCTTTGTGTCCTCCCACCAGGCTGGAATCTTTTCTCAGGTCCCCAGAAAGATGGGCCCACTGCAGACCCCACCTTCCCTTTTCCTCCTCTTGTTTGGGGAGCCTGCCTCTCTGAGGACCCAGGACTACCCCAGCTGCCCAGGTGGGGGCCCAGGGTGCCCTCCCCATTCACCCACTCACCCTCCCATCCTCACCCTCTCCCTAGGTATCCTTCTTCCACCCAGGCTCACTAGCCTCAAGGAGCAGGGTGGGAGTTTGATCATCTGGGCTCTACACACACACACACACACACACACACACAATGTATGCAAACAGATGCAAATGATGAAAAACCTGACAGCTAGAAACGGGGATGGAAAGAAAAGTGCAGAGGGGTCTGAAAGAGACATACCCACTACCCCCATGCCCATCCTGTGCCCACCCGGCCCTGTGTCTCCCTACAGAACCCAGGAAACAGGAAGCCAGTAAAGTTGTCCTCTTGCCCAGTTGTCCTGGAGCCCCAGGAAGTCCTGGGGAGAAGGGAGCACCAAGTCCTCAAGGTAAGAGACGCCAGGGATCAGGCAGGGGCCTGGGGCGGCAGCAATTACAGTCTGTGCTAAGAGACCAAGGCAAAGGGGCAAGGAACCTACTGTGTGCCAGGCTCCAGGCTGGATGCCCAGCATCCTAAGATTGACCCTGTGAGGTAGGTAGTATCATCCCCATCTCGCTGGGCTGAGGGGGAAGGGAAGCTCAGAGAGGATCAGTCATTCGCCCACATTTACAGAGCCAGGAGCCAGGAAAGGTGGCAGCTGGGATCTGACTTCATTGCTTTCTGGCCCCTGACATGGGGCAGGGTGTAAGGCATCTCTCTGTTTCTGGGATGTCAGGGCAACCTGGACCACTGGGCAAGATGGGTCCCAAGGGTAAGCCTGGGGAATGTACGGAGCTGGAGGTCTCTTCTTTCTTTGCTCTGTCCCTGGACCAGAGAGGGGGCTGCTTGGCTGCTGCTCAGAAATCGGCTGTGATTGATTTCTTGTAGAGGGGGTGGAAAACTGGTGGCGCTAGTGGTAAAGACCCTATCTTCCATTGCAGGAGACATAAGAGATGCACGTTCGATCGCTGGATTGGGAAGATTCCCCTGGAGGAGGACATGGCAACCCACTCCAGTATTCTTGACTGGAGAATCCCATGGACAGAGGAGCCTGGCAGGCTACAGCCCACAGTGTCGCAAAGAGTCAGACATGACTGAAGCAACTTAGCACACGTGCAGTGGGGGTGGGAAGCTGGGAGGAGTGGGGAGAATCAGGAGAAGGGCCTGGGCACCCTCCCCTCTGGTGGTTCATGAGCCTTCCCTTGGGAGTACTCAGACTTCAGAGCCAACATTCATCTTTCTGGGGGGCTGGAGATTCAGTGAACTTGCTGTGGGGACAGGAAGGTTGAGGCCACCTTCGCTGGAGCCCAGGCACCTAGAATCAGAAGGTGCTGGGGTATTGGTGGGTCAGCGGGTGTGGCCCAGCCCACCCAAGAGCCCCTCTTCAGAGATCCAAAGGAATTGAGAGGGCTCCTGGAGTCCAACACATGGCTTGTTCCATTGCCTTTGGGCTGGGGCTTGGGAAATAACTTGGGGGCCCCCATCAGCTCATCTCTCCTTCCTCAGGCCCTGGGAGCTGCCAGGAGCTGCTGAGCCGGAATCCCACTTTGAGCGACTGGTACCATCTGTGCCTATATGAGGGCTGAGCCCTCCCAGTCTTTTGTGACAGTTCAGTTCAGTCGCTCAGTCATGGCTGACTCTTTGCAACCATGGACTGCAGCACACCAGGCCTCCCTGTCCATCACCAACTCCCCGAGTTTACTCAAACTCATGTCCATTGAATCAGTGTTGCCATCCAACCATCTCATCCTCTGTTTCCCCCTTCTCCTCCCACCTTCAATCTTTCCCAGCATCAGGTCTTTTCCAAGGAGTCAGTTCTTCGTATAGGTGGCCAAAGTATTGGAGTGTCAGCTTCAGCATCAGTCCTTCCAATGAATATTCAGGACTGATTTCCTTTAGGATTGACTGATTGGATCTCCTTGCAGTCCAAGGGATTCTCAAGAGTCTCTTCCAACACCACAGTTCAAAAGCATCAATTCTTTGGCGCTCAGCTTTCTTCACAGTCCAACTCTCATATCCATACATGTCTACTGGAAAAACCATAGCTTTGATTAGACGGACCTTTGTTTGTCTAATTAAAAGAGCATGCGTCTTTTAATTTTGTCTTTTTTGACAAGGACACCGCAGATGGTGGCTGGCTGATGAAGGAATGTCAGGGAGAGAAAGGACTCGAACAAGTCTGACCCAGTGGGCACTTCTTCCCCTTGGCCCCTAGGGGGAGCCAGAGCCCACTGGAGCCAAGACATCCCTTCGCTGATTCAGTAACAAATGCTTACTGAGCTCCCAGAGGGCCTGAAGAAGTCTGAGAAGGCTTCACAGAGGAGATGCCATTTGAAAGGGCCCTGAAGGCTGTGTAGAAGTTCTTGAGATAGGTGAGGTGCAGAAGGGCATTCCAGGTAGAGGGAAAGACAAATGCAGGGAGGCTGGAGAGCATGAAGGGGTGGGGGAGACCGTATGAATGAGCTGAGAGCAGATTGATTGAGGTCTACTGGTGTGGGTCAAGCATGGAGGAGGGCCCAGACTGCAAAGACCCATTCACAAAGAGCACTGAGTGACTGACTCAGTGGGGAGTGGGGAGCCTGGGAAGAGTTGCAAGCAGAGGAGGGACCAGGTCAGACATGTTTTGGAAAGAAGACTCAAGCTACACTGTGGAGGATGCATTGAATGGGGACCAGAGTGCAGGTAGGGACACAGTTTAGGATGACTGCAGGGGTCTGGGCAGGAGAAGAGGGTGGGCAGGGGCAGGAACGGAGGTAGAGGCTCTTCAGTTCAGTTCAGTCGCTCAGTCGTGTCTGACTCTTTGCAACCCCATGAATCGCAGCATGCCAGGCCTCCCTGTCCATCACCAACTCCCGGAGTTCACTCAAACTCATGTCCATCGAGTCGGTGACGCCATCCAGCCATCTCATCCTCTGTCGTCTCCTCCTGCCCCCAATCCCTCCCAGCATCAGGGTCTTTTCCAGTGAGTCAACTCTTCTCATGAGGTGGCCAAAGTATTGGAGTTTCAGTTTTAGCATCAGTCCTTCCAATGAATATTCAGGACTGATCTCCTTTAGAATGGACTGGTTGGATCTCCTTGCAGTCCAAGGGACTCTCAAGAGTCTTCTCTAGCACCACAGTTCAAAAGCATCAATTCTTTGGCGATCAGCTTTCTTCACAGTCCAACTCTCACATCCATACATGACCACGGGAAAAACCATAGCCTTGACTAGACGGACCTTGCTTGGCAAAGCAATGTCTCTGCTTTTTAATATGCTATCTAGGTTGGTCATAACTTTCCTTCCAAGGAGTAAGTGTCTTTTAATTTCATGGCTGCAATCAGCAAAAAAATAAAGTTTGTCACTGTTTCCACTGTTTCCCCATCTATTTCCCATGAAGTGATGGGACCAGATGCCATGATCTTCGTTTTCTGAATGTTGAGCTTCAAGCCAACCTTTTCACTCTCCTCTTTCACTTTCATCAAGTGGTTTTTTAGTTCCTCTTCACTTTCTGCCATAAGGGTAGTGTCATCTACATATCTGAGGTTATTGTTATTTCTCCCGGCAATCTTGATTCCAGCTTGTGCTTCTTTGAGCCCAGCGTTCCTCATGATGTACTCTGCATTTAAGTTAAATAAGCAGGGTGACAATATACAACCTTGATGTACTCCTAGACTGAAAGATATTTAGGAGAGAAACTCTACAGGACCTGGGTCCTGCTTGGCTTGAAGAGGAAACGAGTTGAGAGGGAGTATCAGGGTGAGACTGAATGGACCGCTGCTCTAATACCTTGGTTCTTATCATAGTAAATGAAAGCAGGGTTATTTTGAACCCGACCCACAACTGGACTGACCATCTCCTGAAGGCAGGGACAACGTTTCTACTATTTCAGTCCATCCAGGGGCTGTGGTGTGAAGTTGAGACTCATTAAAGGTGTGCAGAGTTGACTGGTATATTCACAGGCAAGGATCACTTGGACTCACACTATCAACAAGCCCCCAGACCAAAGAGGGGGCGTCTGTCCACCCACCCCTCGCAGTGCCTCTGCCCCTTGCATCTCCTCATCCCAGGCTCAGCCTGGAGTGATGACTCCCATCGTCAGCTCCTCTGCCTCCCTAGGTGTTCCCGGGGTGATGGGATGGTTCCGTGGATTCCTTCTGCTCTTGGTCTTCTTACACATCAGGCATGGGGAGCCAGGAGTCTGAATTCTGGCTGGGGAATGAGAATTTGCACCAGCTTACTCTCCAGGGTAGGTTCCTCAGTAGGGTCCAGGGAGTCTGAGGGGCCTTTCCCTGGCATTCTGACTTCCCACCTGGGATCTAAGGATTCCTCCATCTCTGCCTCCCCGTCTCCTCCCCCAGGTACCCAGGAGCTGTGGGTGGAGCTGGAGGACTTTAGGCAACCACAACTTTGTACCATCACCAGCTGGTGCTGGGCGGGTTCTCAGAGGGCAGGGCAGGTGAGCGAGCCTACGGTGGGGCCCTGGAGCAGGCCGAGAAGTCCAGGGAGGCTAGATTCTTCCCCAGAGCTGCCATGGCCTCTACGAATGACCCAAGACAACTCCTTCCCCCGCTGCAGGTCTCAGTTTCCTCATTGAAACAGTGGCAGTGATGAGACAGGAGTGAACAAGTTAGGCTCTGGAGGCAATCAATCCTGAGTTTAAAATTCAGCTCTGTCCTTTACTAACTGTGTGACCTTGGGCAAGTCCCTTCTGGGTCAGAGCCTCAGTTTCCTCTCCTGTAAAATGGGTGAGGAGGCAGGGAGGGAGGATGTGAGAGCCAGCTGAGGCTCTGTTGAGTGTTATCTTTATCTGCTTTGGAAGAGGAACCAAGAAAGGCGTTGTTTTGTTTTTTTTTTTCCTTCAGAGAAATACCAACAGTTGAGAAGAAATTTGAAAGAGGGAAGTGGTTACAAGGAGTGCCTCAGCGGAGCCCCCTTTCCTGCTTAAGCATCTGAGAGGTCCCTCCTAGCTCCCCCAGGCACAGTAGCTCAGGATGCAGCTGGGAGCTGCGAGGAGACAAAGGAGCAAGAGGGAAGCCAGAGATTCTGGGAGGGGACGAGGCAAAGGGAAGTGTCAGTGGCTTTGGAGCCACAGTCCTGAGCTCAAGTCCCAAAGCCTCTGTGATTAGCTGCCTGGGCCAACGCCCTGGTTCCATGACACTACTGTTTTTTCCACGGGGCCTGAAAACACCCACCTCACAGTTGCTCTGAGGCTCCTGTGAGATCATCTCTTCAAGGGTGCCAGGCATGGTGCCAGCACTGAGGCGCCTTCCACCCTCTTCCTGCCAGGGGCCTCCCAGAGTTTCCACGGTGGGAAACCCTTTCCCACCGACCATGATACAAGTGGGAGAAACTACACGGTGACTCTTCTCGGCACCTGGTGGTTCGGATCCTGCTATCAGACCAATCTCAGCGGGCACTACTCGATGCTCAAAGCCCCTGCCCGTAATTATGGCATTGACTGGGCCTCACGCCAAGGTGTGGGCCACCCTTACCATGGGGATTAAATGGTGCTTCGCTAGGGCACTTGTAGCCAGCACCCTTATCTCTGTCACACAGCTTCCGGACTCTCAGCGGTTGTTCAGTTGCTCGGCCATGTTCGACTCTTCATGACTTCATGGTTTGCAGCAGGTCAGGCTTCCCTGACTTTCACTGTCTCCCAGAGCTTGCTCAGACTCATGCCCATTGAGTCGATGATGCCATCCAACCATCTCATCTCTGCCCCTCTCACTTTTCATTAAAAAATAAAATCATTTTAACTCTTTCCTGACTGGCAGACCTCTTCCAGTTTATTGGGAAAAAACGCAGAGGGCAGAGCAGGGACACAGGGTTCAGTTCCATTCAAGGAAGATCTTCCTTCCAGTCAGGAAGACTGACGAGTTGATCTCAAAAAAGGTAGTGAGACTTCCGTCCCTAGAGGTTTGCAAGTCGAGGCCAGAGACACATGGAGTGGCAAACTGGGAAGGATTCAAGCATCCACTGACAACATTCTTGGGTCCCCTGGGTCCTACAAGTGGATGGTTTCATGGTGGGAATTGCACCGCCATCTCACCCTGTTATCCCCTGCCTGTCCCTTCAAAGTTGTCTGTTTTCCAGACTCTGTTGTAAGTCATGTTTTCATCCTCTACTACCTGCCTGTTCCATTGCGGGTTAGTTCGAACTCAGTCAAAACAAGGCAGGTACATTTTTCTCCCATGGGGCAACAGGGCAATGAAACAGCAATTCCTGAGCTGGCATTTATTAAACAGATAATTTGCCAGAGTCACATTCAAGAAAGTGTTAGAACAATAGTTAAGAGTCTGATCTCTGAGTCTGACAGGGAGTCCTGGGCTTGCATCCTGCTTTGTTTTGTAGCTGAGTGATCTTGGACAAGTTACTCAACCTCAGAGTTCCCAGTTCCTGATTTCAGAGTCCACTGAGGTTTATGCCAGGCTGTGGCCTCACTAATTCCCACTAGAAGGTTAGGGATTCTTGGGAATTGGAGCTGGGAAGTCATTGTAACCCAAGCGCTGGGGTTCCTGGGGTTCTCCAGGGAGATGGAGAAATGTTTGCAGGAAGATTTTTCTCAGATGTTTCATGGTCATGTCCTGGTTGGAGGTCGGGGGTCAGGACTCCAAAGCAGATTGAGTTCCGGGGAAAGCAGCCCCCTGGCAAAAAAGGCAAAGGACCCAGCTCTGATGCCAAGTCCCATGCTCCTGACAGGCTGGGAAGCAGGCTTCCCCAGTCCAGTCCCTCCCAGCCTGCCCAGCAAGGACGCCGAGGGACGTGCTCTCTCCGCCATGTTTGTTCTACACACCCTGACATCTCTGAAGATCTTTTCTTCCAACAGATCCCCGCAGGGCAGAGACTGCAAAGCACTTGGGTCTTAGCTCTGGCCTGGGCACCCATCTCACAAGTGCCTGCTCTGAGCAGTCCACAGTGGTTGGCTGCCCAGGGGCACAGGCTGTTCCGGAAGCGGCCTGTCTCAGAGGTTCTGGCGGGAGAGGAGGAAAGGAAGAGGCCGTGTCCCGGGCCGCTAGGGAGCGGTGCTGCCCCAAGGCCGAGGGTGGAGCTTTCCCAGTCGGCCGGGAAAGGGCTGGGCCCAGCCTACATGTGGGGGCAGGAGAGAGCGACGGCCGGCGTTCTGCGGCGGATCCTGGGTGGTGGGCACTGCTGGCCCGATGCCTGGGACCTTCCACGTGACTCTGAACCGCGGATCACTGGATCCCCAAGATTCCCAGGACCCAATCCCCGAAGTCAGATCTTCAGGACCTTGCAAGTCAGAGGCCGGATTTTCGCCCTGCACACCAGATTCCCAAACGGGATCTCTGGCCAGACTCCTGACCTCCAGATTCCGCAGGAAATTCTCGATCCCGGGATCTGTTGTTCCCGGCTCCCGTCCCGCCCCGGGTGCCCAAAGCCGGGCGCCCGACACCCGAGCGCCCCCGCATGGCGGGGCCGAGCCCGCGGTCCGGAGCCCTGGAGCGCGCCGGCAGCTGCTGGCAGGACCCGCTGGCCGAGGCGCTGAGCCGGGGCCGGCCGCTCGCGGCGTCCCCGGGTCGGGGCTGTGCGCGAAGCCGGCCGCTCAGCGTGGTCTACGTGCTGACCCGGGAGCCGCTGCCCGAGGTAGAACCCGAGACCGCAGCCGAGGCGGAGCCGCTGCCTCTGCGCTGCCTGCGTGAGGCCTGCGCGCAGCTCCCCGGACCGCGGCCGCGACCTCAGTTGCGCAGCCTGCCTTTTGGAACCCTGGCGCTGGGAGACACCGCAGCGCTCGATTCGTTCTACAACGCGGGTGAGCGCGCCCGGGGGGCGGGGCGCTGGGTGGAGCTTAGAGCCTGGGGGTGGGGCCAGGGGGCGGGGCTCAGCGACTCCCGGGAGACTCCCGGGAGACCCCCGAGGTGCGGAGTCGTGGGGCTCGAGAGGGACCCATGATAAAAACGGAGTTTAGGGGATCTGGAGCGCGGCCAGACTTGGGCAGGGGCTTCGCGGATCCAGGTCTGGCTCGGGGTTCAGGGTGGGAGCTTAGGCACTCTGGAGTTGGCACCGTGCCTAGGGAGTGGGGCTAGAATTAGGGAGAGGCTGGGAACCGGGCAGGGTGTGGTATCTCAGGAATGGGATCGGAGAACTCAGCCTCAGGATGATCTCTCACGGAGCTCATGACGGAGGATCCTGGAGGTGGAACTTGGACTGGGGAAAGGGGCCCCTAACACGTGGGGCTAGAGTTGAGGGGTCCTAGCATACTACTTCTGGGGATCCGGCTGCAAAGGGAAGCGAAGCGCACTAACGCCCTGGGTTCTAGAGGAGGGAGCTTGGTTTATGAGGCCCCAATATTGCTGAGAAAAGTGAAAACTGTGGTGCTGGGGAAGACCGTACCCGGGACGGCAAGGAGATCAAACAGGTCAATCCTAAAAGAAATCAACCTTGAATATTCATGGTGGGGATCGCTGATGCTAATACTGAAGCTCCAATACTTTGGCCACCTGATGCGAAGACCCGACTCATTTGGGAAACACCCTGATACTGGGAAAGATTGAAGGCAAAAGGAGAAGAAGGCAGGCAGAGGATGAGATGGCTGGATAGCAACAGTGACTCAATGGATATGAATTTGAGCAAACTCCGGGAGATGATAGAAAAGGACAGAAGCCTGGCCGTTTTGTAGTCCACGGGGTCGCAAAGAGCCGGACACGACGGAGCGACTGAACAAGTAGCTCGGGGAGAATCGGCATAGCCGGGGCGGAACTGGAGGCGGAGAAGGGTCATTCGGGGGCGGGGCCAGAAAGCGGGTATTCCCGAGAGGGATCACCCCGCCCTCTCGCCTGCCCGGATGCCCCGCCCCATACTAATTTGTTTATCCAAGAGTTCAGGAACCCTTCTTGCAGGATGTCCATAAAACGTCAGTCTAACAATGAAGGCTGGACTTCCCTGGTGGTCCGGTGGTTAAGAATCCACCTGCAGGGCCGTGTTCACTCGTTCAGTCGGTCCGACTCTTTGGGACCCCATGGACTGTAGCCCACCAGGCTCCTCTGTCCACGGGATTTCTCAGGCAAGAATACTGGAGCAGGTTGCCATTTCCTACTCCAGGGGAATCTTCCTGCCCCAGGGACGGAACCCACGTCTCTGCCGTCTCCTGCATTGGCAGGCGGATTCTTTACTACACTGCCGCCACCTGGGAAACAGGGGACATGGGTTCAGTCCTTGGTCCGGGGAAGATTCCACCACCTGTGGTGGAGCAACTAAGCCTGTGTGCCACAACTACTAAGCCCGTGTCATCCTGCAAGCAGCAACAAAGATCCATCACAGCCAAAAATAAAGAGGTAAAAATGAAGGCTGACTCAACCTTGAGGTCACAAAGACACACACAGAATCATAGACAGACTCACAAATCGTGCATATCTTGCTTCACAAAGGCTGTCACAGACACTGTCCCACACAAAGATACAGACAGCAAGCGACACACTCACAGAGGCACAGTGTTGCACACACAAGGCAAGTATGTATATACATGTGTATATACCCAGCACACTGCTGGTGCCAGCCCCTTTCAAGAGACTGTGTTGAGGACCCAGGGAAGGGCACGTCTCTCTTTGCACAACTCTTACCTCTCAAATGGCCCAGAACAGGCTCCGGGGTTGGTGCACAGTCTCCCCTTCTCTGTGCCAGGTGTCCGTAGGCTCCGAACAGTGGGATACAAGCAGTGGGGCCTGGGGAGCTCCAATCCTCTCCTAGAAATACCATAGGTATAATTTCTGTATGATCCAGAGGGACCCTAAAAGGGGGAAACTGAGGCCTGAGCAAACTGGACTCTGAGGAGTTACATGGGAAGGCAGACCCAGCCAGGATGGATCCCCAGGCTTCTTCCCCACAAGCTGGGTTTGGGACTTGAGGTTTGGGGCTCGGGGCTCCAGGCTCTGGGCACTGGGCTTGGGGTTCGGGCTCAGAGCTCAGGGCCTCCACCTGTGTGTCCACAGACGTGGTGGTGCTTGAGGTGAGCAGCTCCCTGGCACAGCCCTCCCTGTTCTACCACCTGGGTGTGAGGGAGAGCTTCAGCATGACCAACAACGTGCTCCTCTGCTCCCAGGCTGACCTCCCTGACCTGCAGGCCCTTCGGGTAGGTGGTCAGGAGGATGGTGGGGACCAGCCCAGGGCGGGGTTGGCCCTACCCAGAGCACCAGTATCTGAATGTCTGTCTCTTGCAGGAGGACATTTTCCAGAAGAACTCGGTGAGCTGAATCCACCCGTCCTCCGCAGTTTCCCTTTGACCTCCATTATAACCTCTGCTCTCCACTATCTTTCCTGGCCTCCTCATTCACCTCTGACCTCCCTAGTGCCCCCCTGACATCCATGTGACCTTTGGTCCCCTATTGCCTCCCTTCGTGAAGTGGGCCCTTTCCCGGCTATTCTAATCCCCACAGGGGTGGACCTCTGACCCCTCCACTGCCCCTCTCTAATCTAGTCCTGACCTCTGACCTCCTCTGATTCCTGGCCTCTCTCCTACTCTAGGATTGCATTGGCAGCTACACGCTGATCCCCTACGTGGTGACAGCCACTGGTCGGGTGCTATGTGGCGATGCAGGCCTCCTGAGGGGCCTGGCTGATGGGCTGCTTCAGGCTGGGGTGGGCACAGAGGCCCTGCTCACACCCCTGGTGGGCCGGCTGGCCCGCCTGCTGGAGGCCACGCCCACGGACTCTTGGTAATGGGGGACCCCCAGAAAGGGGGTACTAGGAGGAGCTGGCGAGGACAAGGGGGGCCTGGAGCTGAGGGGCAGGCCCTGCCATCCTTTCTCTCTCCCCTGCCCTGGGCGTTAGTGGCTACTTCCGGGAGACCATTCGGCAGGACATCCGGAGGGCGCGGGAGCGGTTCAGCGGGTTGCAGCTGCGGCAGGAGCTGGCTCGCCTGCAGCGGAGACTGGACAGCGTGGAGCTGCTGAGCCCCGACATCATCATGAACCTGCTGCTCTCCTACCGGGACGTGCAGGTGTGTGGTGCTCGGAGAGGCAGGCTGGCCCGTCCAACAAGCCCCAAGCCAGCTTCCAGACCCAGCGGAGGCTCTGAATGAATTATCTGACATCTCCAAGCCTCGGTTTCCTGGGAGAAAACCAGGAAAGGCTGGGCACCCACTGGGGTCCCCACCTATGGTGCGGTGTCTGCACTTCCTGGAGGAAGTGTGCAGAGGATGGTGGGTGGGAAGGTGGGGGGTCGGGTGGGAGGGGACCCCTGCTCAAGGTTTGCCTCAGGGTCCGTGGGCCGATGGGACCCACCGGAGGCCATGAGGCCAGTGCATGCTGTTCCCTCCTGCAGGACTATTCAGCCATCATTGACCTGGTGGAGACCCTGCAGGCCTTGCCCACCTGTGACGTGGCCGAGCAGCATAATGTCTGCTTCCACTACACCTTTGCCCTCAACCGGTGGGTTGGCAGAACCAGGCTCAGGTCATAGCCACATGGGGACATGGGTCTCTGCTGTGCAAAGTCACTGCAGTCTGCAATATGGCTGTTCAGGGAATTTGCGGACTAGGATCACGCTGATGTCAAATGGTCCCTATGGTTCTGTTTCTGCTGCCCAGGGTGGGGTGGGGTGGTGGTGCTGACCTTGGAGTGGTCACAGCCATCTAAGGCCACGGCTCCACAGTCACTGCAGTCACTTCCATCTGGGATTCCCACCTCTCGGAAGGTCAGCGCTGACCAGAGACACTGCTCTTCTGGGTTCATGATGGTCAGGCCCTTGGAAAGGTCCCTGCTGTTCAGGGTCTTGGGGTTCCTGGACAGAGAGTGGTCCCCAGCTTATCTTCCCCTTCCCCCAGGAGGAACAGGCCTGGGGACCGGGAGAAGGCACTGGGCGTGCTGCTGCCACTAGTGCAGGTAGAGGGCCCCGTGGCACCTGACCTGTACTGCATGTGTGGCCGTATCTACAAGGACATGTTCTTCAGCTCTGGCTTCCAGGATGCTGGGCACCGGGAGCGGGCCTATCACTGGTAAGGGGCTCAAACAAGTGGACAGTGGGCTGAGGGATGGGGCTATGGACATTAGTCCATCCCCGCAGCACCCCACCCTCACCCCAGGTATCGCAAGGCTTTTGACATAGAGCCCAGCCTTCACTCAGGCATCAATGCCGCTGTGCTCCTCATTGCTGACGGGCAGCGCTTTGAGGACTCCGAGGAGCTCCGGCTCATAGGTGAGCCCCAACCCTGCACCCCTATCCCCTACCCACAGATGCCCTGAAGAGCCTAGGGAGCAGGCAGGGAGAGAGGACCCTGGGCTCAGGCTGGGGCTGACCCATCCCGTTTCGGACCTGTTCTGCCTGAACCCACACCTGGGTCCTCATGAGCCCCTGAGGCCACAACTGTTCCTAAGCTCACACCTGTGCTCCTTACACACTGAATTCCACATACACTTGTTCCCACACCCTCACCTGTGCCTGAGCTTCTACTCCCACCTGAGATCTGGCCACACCTAAGTTTTCACCCATTTCTATCTTCCTGCCCATGTGACTTTGGTGGCCTACACCTGGGCTTTGCTGAAATTCACAACCACATTCATTACAACCCAGGCCCCTCTTTCCCAGGTATGAAGCTGGGCTGCCTGCTGGCCCGAAAAGGCTGTGTGGAGAAGATGCAGTATTACTGGGATGTAGGCTTCTACCTGGGAGCTCAGATCCTCGCCAATGACCTCACTCAGGTGGCACTGGCCGCAGAGCAGCTGTACAAGCTCAACGCCCCCATATGGTAAGCGGCCCTTCTGGGGTCCTGGGTTGGCCTGGGCTGTCAGTTTCTGCACCTATATCCCCTGGCATCTAGTCTGAACCCCTTCCAGAACAGTACCCATGGCACCCAATGACCTGATTCTGGCTGCATCCAAGCCAGTCTAGTCCCCCTGGCAGTGCCAGTTGGTGCCTGGGCTGAAGACACGCCTATTTTCTGCAGGTACCTGGTGTCCGTGATGGAAACCTTCCTGCTGTATCAGCACTTCAGACCCACACTAGAGCTTCCTGGAGAAGCCCCCCATGGCGCCCACTTCTGGCTCCACTTCTTGCTACAGTCCTGCCAGCCACTCAAAACGGCTTCTCCCCAAGGGGACCAGTGCTTGGTGAGGCCGGTGGGGTGTGGGACCCCGGAGAGGTGCCAGCCCCTTCTGACCAACCCCTCTCCCCTGTCGTCTGAAGGTGCTGGTCCTGGAGATGAATAAGGTGCTGCTGCCTGCCAGGCTGGAGGTTCAGGGTACAAACCCGGTGAGCGCCGTGACCCTGACCCTGCTGGAGCCGGAGAAGCAGGTGAAGTCGCCGGTGAGCCACCCCCCGTTGACCTCTACGCACCTCTTCTGTCCGGCCTTTCCCCCATCCCCAGACCCCTCTCCCTGTCCCCAGCACCCCTCTGGGACCCCTTTCTTCTCACAGGACGTTCCCTCCAGCTGGACCTTCCCGGTGGCCTCCATCAGCGGCATCAGGTAAGAGGGGGTCCCGGGGGAGGTGAGGGGGAGAGGCGGCGCGGCTGGGAGGCCGGCTCACCCGGGTTGTTCATCCCTTCCTTCCAGCGTCTCGAAGCGGGACGAGCGCTGCTGCTTCCTTTACACGCCTCCTCCGGCTCAGGACGTCCAGCTGTGCTTCCCCAGCGCCGGGCACTGCCAGTGGTGCGCGCAGCCCCGCGGGGTCAGGATGCTCCGAGAGCCAGGAGGCCCGGGGCATCGAGGGAGAGGGAGGGACCGTGTTCCCTGGGTGCTCTGGGCAGAGGGGGGAACAGTTTCTGCCCCAGGTTGCCCCTCCCGTCAGGCTTGATCTCCGCCCTCAGGTTCTGCGGCCTGATCCAGGCCTTGGTGAAGAGTCCGGACTCAGGGGCGCCCGCGGAGGAGACGGAGGGCGTTGGGGAGGTGCTGGAGGTGAGGGGGTTGGGTGCTGGGAGCTTGAGGAGGGGGGTGGGCCGAGGGCCCCACTGACCCCCTCATCTCACCCGCCCTCGCAGTTTGATTACGAGTACACAGAGTCGGGCGAGCGGCTGGTGCTGGGCAAGGGCACGTACGGGGTGGTGTACGCGGGCCGCGATCGGCACACTCGCGTGCGCATCGCCATCAAGGAGATCCCGGAGCGGGACAGCAGGTTTGGGGGCTCCAGGGAACAAGTGGGCGGGTCACATGGGCGGGACCGGAAGTTGAGAGGCTCCTGTGGGCCAGACTGTAGGCCGGGGCGACGCAGAGGCCCACGTGTTCGGGACTGAGTGCCTGAGCTCAGAGAAGCGAGAGTTCGAGCCCCCGGGGCCCAGCCAGGCCTGTGCGGAGAACCGCAGGGACCCAGCGGGCGGGCTAGGGTCGGGAGGGGCGTGTGGGCTGGGTGATGAATTGAGGAAGGAGGAGGCGGGGATCTGGTGGGGTGAGGGGGCAGAATCTACAGGCCTGTCCCGCCGGTGCTGGGGTGGGGTAAGCGCCCCCGCCCCAAGCGGGCCTGTTAGTCACTCCCTACCGGTCCCCAGGTTTTCTCAGCCGCTGCATGAAGAGATCGCTCTGCACAAACGCCTACGCCACAAGAACATCGTGCGCTATCTGGGCTCCTTCAGCCAGGGCGGCTACCTCAAGATTTTCATGGAGGAAGTGCCTGGAGGTATCTGCCCTGCGTGGGAGGCAAACGGAACTGGAGTTGTGGGGCCTGGGGATGGAGCCAAGCAAGGGGTGGAGAACCCTCCGGGGAAAATGACCTTGAGCCTGTGTGGGTGGTGTAGCCCAGAATTAGCTGAGGCAGTGCAGTTGGGTGATGGACGCTGGACCATGGCCTGGCCTTCGAGCAGACAGCTGTGGGCTGGACTAAGTGGGTGCCAATTATGACCCTGGTCTGCACCTTCCAGGCAGCCTGTCTTCCTTGCTGCGATCAGTGTGGGGACCCCTGCAGGACAATGAGAGCACCATCAGTTTCTACACCCGCCAGATCCTGCAGGGACTCAGCTACCTGCACGACAACCACATTGTGCATCGAGATATCAAGGTCAGCCTGTGGCTGGCTCACCTTGGTGGGGGGGGAGGTGAGAGGGAGGAGCAGAGAGGGCCCCAGACACAGGCTGGCAGTTTAGACTGAGGGGACAGACCCTTTGCAAAAGCTTGGGACATTCATCAAGAAGGTTCCCTAGGGAAGGAAAGAAGTTCAGACCTGAAGCCAACTTCCAGGATTTCCCTGATTCTTCCAGTGGTTAAGAATCCACCTGCCAACGCAGGGGACATGGGTTCCATCCCTGGGTCGGGAAGATCCCACATGCTGTGGGGCAACTAAGCCTGTGCGCCACAACTACTGAGTCCGTGAGCCCTAGAGCCCATGCTCTGCAACAAGAGAAGGCACCGCAGTGAGAAGCCCCTGCACCGTAACTAGAGAGTAGCCCCACTCGACGCAACTAGAGAAAACCTGCACACAGCCACCAAGATCGAGCACAGCCAAAAATAAATCAATAAAATGCAGCCAACTTCCAGGGGGACATAAATGGGATGGCAGGGGGAAGGGGTTGAGAGAGGCAGGATCAGGCTGGGAGTCTCGGGAGATGGGGTCTGGGATAGAGTCCAGTTCTGGCATCAGGAGCCCAGTCCAATGTCTGCTGAGCACAGTGTCCACTCTGCTCAGGGGGACAACGTGCTGATCAACACCTTCAGCGGGTTGCTCAAGATTTCTGACTTTGGCACCTCCAAGCGACTAGCAGGCATCACACCCTGCACTGAGACCTTCACAGGTAACAGGCATCACACCCTGCACTGAGGCCTTCACAGGGAACAGGGTGTGGGGTGGTGAATGGGGCTTGCTGATGTGGGGCAGAGAACTCTTGGGACGTTCCAGGGAATGACGTTTCTCCTGGGCATGGAGTTAGAGTCTTAATGGGGGATGGAACCCGGCGCAGGTCACTGAGCCAGGGGAGCTTGGAGAGCTGATTGAGTTCAGTCCCTGAAATGGAGCCCAAAAGTGTGGATGTGGACCAAAGTTCAGAGTGGACTACGCAGTCTAGGATAAATGATGGCACCTCCTGTGGGTGATGGAGGCCATGAATGTGATGGAGCCAGAGATGAGTGAGGAGACTCAGGATAGAGACTTGACAGCCCGCGTAGGTGATGGGAACTGTTTTGGATGATAGAGTTCGGGGTGAAAGCAGGTGGCCAGAGGATGATAGAGCCCCCTGCCACCCCCCAGGGTGATACAGCCTAGATGAGCATTACTGCTACTGCTCCTGTCCTAGGGACCCTACAGTATATGGCCCCAGAAATCATTGACCAGGGCCCACGAGGGTATGGGAAGGCAGCAGACATCTGGTCACTGGGCTGCACAGTCACCGAGATGGCCACAGGCCGCCCACCCTTCCATGAGCTAGGGAGCCCGCAGGCTGCCATGTTTCAGGTGAGACCCTCAGGGCCCGCCTTACGAGGTGGGGTGGGGGCAGACTGAGTCCTGAACACCTCTAAATGTGTCCCTTGTTCCCCGTCCCTGCTGCCTTCCCAGGTGGGCATGTACAAGGTGCATCCGCCAATGCCCAGTTCTCTGTCAGCTGAGGCTCAAGCCTTCCTCCTCCGAACTTTTGAGCCTGACCCCCGCCTCCGAGCCAGTGCTCAAGCGCTGCTGGCGGACCCCTTCCTGCAGCCCGGGAAGAGGAGCCGAAGCCCGGGCTCCCCCAGACAGGCTCTAAGGTCCTCAGGTACTAAGTGGGTGGAGGGAGGGAGCATCCTGGGGTGAGGGCAGCGGAGGTTTGGAGGGAGAGGGCTCAGGGGCCCCGGCCGACAGCCTTGTCCCTCCCTCAGAGGCGCCATCCGCCAGCCCCGCTCCTTCAGCGGACTCCACCTCCCAGTCCCAGACATTCCCGCGCCCTCAGGCACCCTCTCAGTATCCTCCCAGTCCGCCCAAGCGTTGCCTCAGTTATGGGGACACCAGCCAGCTCCGGTGAGCACCCAGGGTCCCAGGGTGGGTTCGCTTCATCTGGTTTTGTCCCCTGGGGACTCGCTCCAGCAAAAGCCCTTCTTGGGAACCCGGACACTTGGACCACGTGCAAGGATGGCATTAGGTGCTGTCCTCCCGAACGCCCTTATTTAAGTCTATTGTGCCCTCTCAATGCTGAGTTCATCTCTTTTATCCCTGTGAAGTGGGGGATAAAAGTAAAAACCAGGATTCAGTCCCTGGGGTGGACGTGGCTTGGATGATGTTGCTGCCCATCCTCCATCGGCCACTCTTCACTGCAACCAGGGTGCCCGAGGAGCCTGGGGCTGATGAGCCCACGTCCCCTGAGGAGAGTTCGGGGCTGAGCCTCCTGCATCAAGAGAGTAGGCGCCGGGCCACGCTGGCCACGGTACTGGAGCAGGAGCTGCCGGCCCTGGCGGAGAGCCTGCGCCTGGAGCAGGAACAGGTGGGCGGCTCGCCCCAGCGCCCCCTGCTGGTCGAGCCCCGACAGGACACCTGCTTTTCCTGCTTAACTGCCTAGCGCCCACCCCGCACATCCTCCCACGAGCATCTCTCCTGGCTCATCCGTATACTCGCTGAGGACCCTTCTCTTCCTTTCCAGGGTCCCCGTCTGGAGAGGAGTCATGTGGAACAGCTACTGCTCTGCCTCAGGGCGCACATCCACACTCCCAACCGTCGGCAGCTGGCCCAGGAGCTGCGGGGACTGCAAGGGCAGCTTCGGGCTCAGGGCGTTGAGCCCGAGCTTCTGCAAGGACCGCTCTTCGCCTTCCCGGATGCGGTGAGGGAGCCCTCTCACAGTAAGGGCTGTCCAACTTCCCAGGTGGTGCTTGGTGGTAAAGAACCCACCTGCCAATGCAGAAGGCATAAGAGACTCAGGTTCGATCCCTGGGTTGGGAAGATCCCCTGGAGGAGGGCATGGCAACCCACTCCAGTATTCTTGCCTGGAGAATCCCATGGACAAAGGAGCCTGGCGGGGGCTACAGTCCAAGGGGTCACAAAGGATCGTACACGGAATGAAACGACTTAGCACGCATGCACGCAGTAAGAGGTAGTGAGCTCCCAATGCTTGGGCATGTTCCAGGACTTGGTGTCGCAAGATTCCGCGTCTTCCCCGTGAAGATAGAGCCTTTGGGAATGGGAAGCCTGCCCAGTCCTAGCTGCTCTGACCCTCCTTTGATCCCAAGCCCGCCCACCCTACTTGCCTTTCTAGGCCTTTCCAACTCAAGCTCCACCCCTACTTGAGGCTCAGCCGTCTCAGCCGCACCCTCCCTCCCTCTCCAGGTGAAGCAGGTCCTCCGCAGGCGCCAGATCCGCCCACACTGGATGTTCGTGCTGGACTCGCTGCTGAGCCGCGCTGTGCGGGCAGCCCTGGCCGTGCTGGCCCCAGGTGGGCGGAAGGGTGGCGCCTACCTGCTCGCCTGCGCGTGGGGCGAGGGTGTGATCCTTGGGGGCGTGGCAAACACCAATAGGGCAGGTAGGGGCGTGACCAGCGAGGCCCAGCCTAGACTCGGCGCCTGGCGGGGGATGTGGCCTAATGGAACCTCCCAGGCTGACGCTACCTGGCCGGTGCCCAGAGTCCCGCGTCTTCTGCCGATGTTGGGGTCCTAAATGGGCATCCCCTGCCTGAGTTCAACCCCCACTCGGATTGGCAGAGGCGGAGAAGGAGGCGGTCCCACCGAAGTCGGAAGAGGCCAGTAACGCAGAGGAGTCCGAGCCCAAGCAGCAGGAGGCCCCAGCCGAGCGGAGCCCTCTCCTGGGGGAACCGGAGCAGGGCACCCCTTCTCTGATGGTGCAGTTGGGCCTATTGCGAGCAGAGACCGATAGGTACAGGTCCGGGGACTTGCCCATAATCTCTGCACAAGCTTCACCCCTACTCCCTCTCCATTCTGTGGGCTTCTGCCTTCCAACAGGCTTCGAGATATTCTGGCTGAGAAGGAAAGGGAATGCCAGGCCTTGGTGCAACTAGCCCTCCAGCAGGTCAATGGGGAGGCCAGGACCTATGCCCTGGCTTCAGAGCCCCCAGGTGAGCAGGACCAGGCTGGCGAACATGAATGGTGGGTGGGGGCAGCTTCTTGGCCAAGGCACCCTTGGATTGAACACATGATCTTCCTGACAGCGGCTCTCACGGTGGACCAGGGCCTGGTGCAGTGGCTACAGGAACTGAACGTGGATTCAGGCACCATCCAGACGGTGAGCGGAAATGTGCTGGTTGCCCCTGACACCCACCAACCAAAGACTCCTCTTATGCCCATCATTCAGTTCTTCTCCCTTTCTCCGTTTGATGCAGAGAATCTCAATACTGAACGAGCACTTTGTATACCTCTGGTGGCTCAGATAGTAAAGAATCTGCCTGCAACGCAGGAGACCCAGGTTCGATCCCTGAGTTGGGAAGATCCCCTGGAGAAGGGAATGGCTACCCACTCCAGTATTCTTGCCTGGAGAATTTCGTGGACCAAGGAGCCTGGCGGGCTATGGTCCATGGGGTTGCAAAGAGTCAGACATGACTGAGTGCCTAACACTTTCACTTTACTTTCCCCCCATCGTACAGATGAGAAAACTGAGGTGCAGAAAGGACTGCCCTAGCATGTTGGTAGTATTGGGTTGGCCAAAAGTTCATTCAGGTTTTTCTTACTCGAATGAACTTTTGGCCAACCCAATAACCCAGAGCTAGTTCTTGAGTCTTTGGACCTAGCTTTCTCTGATTTTTACCTCTCCCTGTTTCTGTGTGGGGGTCTCTGTCTACAACCAGCTACTGAACCACAGCTTCACCCTCCATGCCCTACTGACCTGTGCCACGAGAGATGACCTCATCTACACACGCATCAGGTATGTCCTGGCCCTCGAAGGATAACCCACACACATGGCCTCATACTGGCCAGATCCTGACATCACCCCACCCCGCCGTTACAAGCCTGCCTAGGCTCCTCTCTGAAAACTACATGAACACCAGTGCCCACTGGGGACAGAGGGGGCATCAGGCAGACAGTGGGTACCAGAGAGCGCCCAGGGCCTTCTGGCTGAGCCTCATTGAGCCTGGTACCCCCAGGGGAGGGA
Source organism: Moschus berezovskii (assembly GCF_049115385.1). Taxonomy (NCBI): domain Eukaryota; kingdom Metazoa; phylum Chordata; class Mammalia; order Artiodactyla; family Moschidae; genus Moschus; species Moschus berezovskii. The sequence continues at coordinate 10,377,611 of NC_142461.1, read as the reverse complement.
TGATATGCCGCATCTGGAGAGCCATCTTGGCACAGCGAACAAGATCCACGCCAGTTACCCCTGGCCCCCAGGAGGCTGAATGAGGACATCCGAGGCAGGAGGCCAGACCCAAAGATGGATGAATGGAGGAAACATAAGAGGCTTCTGACATACCTGCCCCAGGACACAGCAGCAACTGGAGGAGGCCAGGTGGGTGGGGGGCAGGGTAGGGGCCAGGCCTCTAGCCCCAGTGGGGAGAACCAATCACAGACGTGCCTCAAGCTCACAAGGGCCAGCAGGCAAAGACTATTAAACAATACTTTTGTACCCCTGGGCCTTGGCAATGTCTGAAGTATGGAGAGGGGTCCTAGGACCAGCTCCCTGAGGTCTTTATGTCTTGAGTCTAAAATTCCTTCCTCTGGCCCCCTTCACTTTCACCACCAACCCCCTCCCCTATCCCAGGCAGACATCAGCCCCTTGTTGCCCTCAGAATAGACTTTATTTTTTAGCCAAGGGCAGGCCCTGAGATGGGGATCCCAAAAGAGGGTATTTGTAGAGCATGTAGGGCAGCTATGTCCTGGGGGCCAGGTTGGTTCTGAGGGGCAGAAGGCCATCCACCCACTTGCATGGCTGCTCCAGGAGGGTTTGCCACAGCTGCCTCTCCTCACGTGTGGAGTCCATCCAGGGCACCTGGAGCCCATAGCTGCTGCCTGGATGTAGTAGGTGGGGGAAAGGGGTGGAAGACATGGTTATGTTGGACACCCCAGATCCCGAGGAACACCGCCTGGTCCCTGGTCATGCACCGTCATCCCCCAGTTCTCAGTAGACACCAAGCTCAGGAAAGGACAGAGACCTGCCCAAGGCCACACGCTGAGCCCCGGCCTCTTAGCATCAGGTTCCCTCAGGGCCCTGCCCCACTCACCGGTGCCCAGGCTGAGGCGTGTGCCCCCAAGCTGGCGGCTGCCCAGGGCCCCATGGTCCCAGAGGGAGAGCTCCGCACAGGCCTGGCGCAGGTCAGCAGGCCTGAAGCCATCATAGACCATGGTGTGATTGAACATGGGGTTGAGGCTGCGTCGTACCACTCTTGTCCGCTGGCGGCTGGCTCGGCTGTCATCAGGCAGCACCGAGCTGTGGGGGAGGTGGCCTGACATCAAGTGGCCACCCCTGCACACTCCCCAGCACCCACCAGTCACCGAGTCCTACCCACACTCCCTCGCAACGTCCATGTCCTCTGGTTCCTGTCTGAGAACCGGCTTCAAACCCTTGCTGGGACCTTTACTTGGATCTCCTGCTTTTAAAAATTACGACTCCTATCCACAGGACCCCAGAGGAATGTCCCTGAAATGCCAGTCTGCTGCTTCTCAGCTCAATCACCTTCAAGACCACCCAGAAGTGCTTTCCAAACTTTTCTAAAGCAGGCGCTTGGAGCTCTTTCTGGAAAACAAAATATTACTCAGAAGTACAAAACCTAAAGGGAAACCAAAGCCTCTGGTTGAATCAGGGCTGGGAGCTCAGAACCTCATTGGGGCCTGCCTCTGTTTTACTCTGAGGGTGGGGCAGCAGATGCAGGCACCCCTAGAATTCCTCCAGTGCTTACTTTGAAAACCACTGAACTGCAAGGACCAAGCCCCACAACCTGGTTTTCCAGGTCCTCCATAGGTGGGGGTCTCAGTCTCAGCTCTCCAACAAGTCCTGTAGGCGCCAGTCACTGGAATGCAGTTGCTGGAAGGAGTCCTCACTCTCCTGACCCCAGGCATTTGCGCAAGCAGTCCCCTCCACCCCTGCTCAGTGGTCAAAGCCCAGGCGGGGGGAATCAAGAGTGCGTGCATGTTGAAGGCGGGGCTGCTCCATTGCAGGAGAAAGGAAGGGAAGCCAGGAAGTGGCGATGCCCCTCACCATTGTACGAAAGTATCCGGGGACCCTGAGCGCAAAGGGATGAGATCCTGAACCTCCTTCACCCAGAAGTGCAGCTCCCCGCTCGGAGGCAGTCCTGGGCCTGCGCGGAGAGACTCGGTTCAGGCCCTGTCCCGGGAACAGCGTCCCCTCACCCTTGGGGGACCCGGGTTCCCCGCCTCTCAAGGCCCATCCGGCTTGGCCCCTCGGGGGCGGTCACTCACCCTCGGAGCTAGCGGGGACGTACTTGAGGGACAGAGAGAGCAGCCCGCGGCTGGGAAGGTCGTCGGGAGAGGGCGGGACCTGCGAGAGGCAGGCTTGTCAGGGGCTGGGGACCGGGACCTACGGAAAGACGGGGGGCGGAGTCCCCGGACATTGGTGGGGCGTGTCTATGGGGCGGGGTCTAGGGGCGGGGCTCCGAGAGAACCGCCTAGGGAATCCGAGAGCCACCCAGGCACCAGTCGGAGACCAGACGTCTGCATGGGCCTTAAGATTTCGAGGGCGAAGGGGACTGGGGGAAAGCCCGGTGGGGTAAAGGCGGGAGATCTGTGCCGGGGTCTCCCCACGCGGGCCAGCTGCTCACTCGGGGCTGCAGGGGGAGCCAGGTGGGCTCGGAGTCCCAGTCCCACGTGTCCAGGGGCACTTCGACTTCGCCCAGAAAGATATTGCGACCCAGGCTTTCGCGGTGCCACACGGACAGGCTCAACACGCGGCCCCGGAGCTCCGTCTGCGGGACAGAGTACTGGGGACGGGAAAGAAAGAAAGTGAAGTCGCTCAGTCGTGTCCGACTCTTGCGATCCATGAACTGTGCCCGCCAGGCTCCTCTGCCCATGTGATTCTCCAGGCAAGAATACTGGAGTGGATTGCCATTTCCTTCTCCAGGGGATCCTCCCGACCCAGGAATCGAACCTGCGTCTCCTGCACTGCAGGCAGATGATTTACCAACTGAACTAGGAGGTATAGCGGTGCACTTAAATGGAGCAGCGTCGAGGCGGCGGCCTCTGTGCTGTCAGAGTGTTCGCTCGGGCTTATCCTACCACGCTCTTTGCTGGAAGCAATCCCGGGGAGCCCCAGACGGTGTAAACGGGGGTCTGGATTAGCGCCGTGCCCATCTCTAGACCAACATGCCGGAGGGTGAGTTAATGCGAGGGCCTCCTAGCTGTTCCTCCCGCAGAATGGAGGATTGGAGCGCCCAGGAGTGACAGTACCATGTCTGCCCCTGCCCCCCTGTCCCCTCAGGAAGGGGCGGGGTTCGGTTCCTTAATGGGGCCCGCCCCGTCGTCGAAGCCTCACCCGGAGAATCTCGTTGAAGACCGGGTTCAGATTCCTTTTCTTCACTGTTGTCTTGCGCTTGCTCTGCTTATCCGGGAGGAGGTAGCTTTTGACGTAGCTGGAGGGGGGGAGGTGAGGAATGGAGGTAAAAGGGAGGGGGCCTTCTACCCTTCCAGCCCCTTCCAGCACCTGCTCCAGCCACAGCCTGGAACTCGTGGCAGGCCTCGTGCCACGCTTCAAAGGAGTTAAATCGCCCAACCCCTGCGTCTCCCAAGAAGGTTATTCCCATTTTGCAGATGAGGAAACAGGCCAAGAAAAGCTGCGGGGTTGGGCGGAGAGCGCGGTCCCCTTGGCGCCCCAGCCTCGCTGGGTCCGGCACTCACGGGTCGGAGCGGCGGCGCCGCGCGGCGGCCAGGCCCTGGCACTGGATCACGTGCACGCGCAGCTCGGCGGCTCCCGGCTCGTAGCGCAGGGCGAAGTGCACGGAGCCGCGCACCTGCACCGCACCAGCCTCGGGCTCCCCGGACAGGCTCATCTGGCTGCCGCTCAGCTGCGGACAGAGGGTGGGAAGTCAGGGCGGGGGACCCGGGCTCACGTCGGGGCTGAGGAAGCCGAGCGCCGAGGGTTCAGATCGCAGGAGTTGGGAGGCGGGGAAGTGAGGTCGAGGGAGGGGTTATGCAGGGGTTGAGTGTTGGGATGCGGAGAAAGGAGGTGTCCCCAACCCCAGACCCTTTCCCTCACCCCCTCACCGTGGAGGAGTTGAGGCTGGACATGGAGGAGCTGCTGCTGAGCATGCGGTCGAACGAGGGGTCGGTCCCCGGGGTCTCCTCCCCATTCTCCAGCATCTCAGACGCCGCCTGGGTCTCAGGAGTGGGGTAAGTGACTAAGTGACCGGGGCGCCCCCATACCCCTCGCCCCTCCCGCGGCTTTTCCTGGTCCCGCACAGCTCGCAGCCTCGGGCAGAGGCGCTCCCCGCCCGGAATCCGCTCCGGATCTTGAGAGCAGCCGCGGGCCGCTCCCGCCTACCTGGGCAGGCGGGGTCTGCGGCTCCTCCTCTCCCATCGACGGCGACTGCATCTCCGGGTCCGCCTCCTCGCCGGCGACGACCTGAGGGTGCCCCAGGTCAGGGGCTGGGAGGGGCACAAGCTGCTCAGCGAGCCCCTCCCCTGCCCGCCCGCCAGCCCGCCCCTAAGCAAATTTGGAGCGACTGGTTTACCAAACAGGTTCAGGCACAGGGTTCCCCTGCGGTCGCCCGTGGAGACCACGCCTCCCCGCCCCCAAAACAGGAGGAGAAAGGTGAAAACAGGTGTTTGGGGGTCATTTAGAGCTGTCTCTGGGCTTCCCTGGACTGTAGCCTGCCAGACTCCTCTGTCCATGTGTTTTCCAGGCAAGAATATTGGAGTGGGTTACCATTTTCTTCTCCAGGGGATCTTCTTGACCCAGGGATAGAACCCATGTCTCCTGCATTGCAGGCAGACTCTTTACTGTCTAAGCCACCAGGGGAGATCAGATGGTAAAGAACCCGCCTGCAGTGCGGGAGACCAGGGTTTGATCCTTGGGTTGGGAAGATCCCCTAGAGGAGGGCATGGCAACCCACTCCAGGATTCTTGCCTGGAGAATTCCCATGGACAGAAAAGCCTGGCGGGCTACAGTCCATGGGGTTGCAAGAGTCGGACACGACTGGGCGACTAAGCCCACAGCACACACTGAGCTGTCTCTGATCCCCCAGCCTCCTGGTGCTTTGAACACACACCTTCCTGCTCATCTTCTTGGGCTTGGGGCTCCTCCTCCTGCTCTGAAGGCTTTGTGGAGACACATGGTGGGGGGACATCCGGTCCCTGAAAGAAGCAAGGGGTAGAAATCACAGTGGGGACTGGTGGTGAAGGGGTCAGAGGTTATGATGGGATCAGAGGTCAGAGACTTCAGATCCAGATTTTGCACGGGAGGGCCGAACCAGCAATCAGCTGCAGGACCAGTCTGGCCCTTTTACTTCACACCACTTCACACTTCAGGGCCTGCCCTGCCTGACTCCCAGGGTCCCCACCAGTGGCATCTGAGTCTTGGACCTTGCCCAGCTCTGTCCCCCACCCCATCCCTAGTAGCCAATTAGGTTTCCCTTAGCCGATTAGGTTTCCCTTAGGCTGGGCCCACAGGGCCCTGTGACAGAAGAGGAGGACAGAGGCCTAACCCAGGGTCTCCCAATTAATTCGCAGGCTGGGTTCTTTGCCTAGTACACTCCACCTCCGCTCCAGAGACTCTGTACATGCACTCGTTAGCCCGTTGAGTCACTCATCACTCACCTCGGCCTCGCTGAGCCTCTCTTGGGGGCCCTCGTCTACTAAGAACCTGGGAGGAAAGAGAGGTGTAATCAGGGGTGGGCCGACTGGGAGGCACTCGCCACTGCCCGCCACGCCCCTCACCTGGGCTCCAGGGCCTCTGCAGTCTCTTTCCCTGCAGCCTCGGCCTCCCCATCGCTGCCTCCAGCCTGGTCTCCTGCACCCAGGTGAGACGTTTTGTGAACCCCTGCTCCCGGGATGTCTGGCCCTTGGAGATGCCCACCCACTCCCCAGAGCCCATGGAGGGGTGGTGCCCACACAGAGTCACACAGTACCAGGGGCCCCCTCTCCTTGTCCGCACATGCCCAGTGACCTGGGCTACACAAGGCCTGCCCCCTCTGGGGAGCTCCTCTCACCCCTGCAGCCCTTCTTTCTGCGGATAGAAGCTCGGACCAGGTCAGAGCCGAAGTGGGCGTGGTGGTGCCGCTGGGAGCGTGCTTCCTGGAACCAGTCCCCAGTTAGGATCTTCAGCTGCCCAGGGTCTGCCAGTGATGCCCGGAGCTTGCTGGAGGATGGGGGAGGACAAGGCAGTCACCGCTTATGCAATCAAGCATTCTCGCCACCCACTCTGTGTGCCAGGCCCTGTACCTGGGGCCCGGGATATAACAGTAAATCAGACTTGATCCCTGCTTTGGAGGTGCTCAGGTTGGTAGGGGGACTGAGTCTGGAATAAACCAGGACACTACAGTGAGGTAGGAGTCATATATATGTAAGAGGATCAGCTTTGCCTTTGAGAATCCTAGAGAGGAGGTGACATTTGAATTTCTTACCCAGGACAAATTCAGTTTTCCAGGTAGAGAAGGAAAATATTTATTCTTCATTAAATGACTGTATAACCCTTCCTAACTCTATGAAGTAGGCTCCTTCACCCCATTTTACAGATGAGGAGAGCGGTGCTGGGGAGGTCCAAGTCACAAGCTAGGAGGTGTCTGTGTGTCGCCAAACACTGCTGACAGTGCTCCTCTTCACTGTTTCTCCCGGGCACAAGCAACAGCACAGAAGTGAAGGGTGTGTCTGGGGACTGTGGAGCAACTGAGTGGCTGCAGCACTACACTTTGAGTATGTGTGCTGGGGCTGGGGTTCCCTGGTGGAAGGTGGATGGGAAAAGCTGACAGAGACCAACTGGGGAAGCCCTGTGGACCACAATGCGGAGCGTGTCCTGGACGGGAACCATGTGAGGTTTCAGGAGTGCATACCAAGAATAGACCTGGAGAGTTCTGGCTGCAGCATGGCGGGTGGGCCCGAAAGGGCGAGACTGCAGGCAGGGAGGCTGGCAAGGGAGCGGGTGCAGACACTCTGGGAGAAGCGATGAGCTGAGCTGGCCAAGTAGACCAGGGGGCAAAAGCAAGGCCTACCGAGATATCTGACAGGCTGCACCTTGAAGGGACAAGGTGGGGGCCACTTGAGCCCCCCAAGGCCGGAGAACCCTTCCTCCAGGGCTCCCCTTGTTTTGCCTTACCTGACCCGTCCTTCCTCCAGCTGCCGCAGGCGGGCATCTCGCTTCAGAACCTCAGCAATGGCCTCCTGCTCCTCCTCTGTCAGGAAGCTGAGATCCAGGAGCCCATCGGCCTCGGGCTCTGGCTCACATGCCATGAGGAGGCCTGGCAGGGACCAGAGCCGCTCTGGAGCTGGGTGGCCCCTCTGGGGCATCAGCCGGGGCAGCACCCAGGCTGGGCACACGTGGCTCCCTGGGGGCAGACCAAGGGTCAGGTCAGGCCTTGCCCCTGTACAGGGCACATCCTGGAGCCAGCTGCCCTTTTCTGCCCAAATATACACCCCTGTGGTGGGCAGGGCACAAGCCCAGGAAGGCTGCGATCAAGGCGGCATGAGAGGCACTCATGGACGCACACTTACAGAGGCCTGTGTACTCAGGGACACACTCCAAGACATGGACAGAGACATATGTGTACACACTGATACATGTAGACACACTTACCTCCAGCGAGAAGTACACCCGGTCACACACGCACACTGACCCTTGTATAAAAACAGGCACATGATACCTGGTCCCACATAAAGGGCCCTAGGCAGTCACAGACCCAGATCTGTGTGCAGACCAAGAGATGTAGCTCACACATCCTCACTCCTGCACACAGGCATGCACACACAAGGGTGACCAGGACCACAGAGGGCTTCACCTGTACAAGGGTAAGTCTGGGGACAAAGGCGTGTCCCTAGATACTTACAAATCACACAGACTTTTGCACACACATACTGCACCCCTGAAACTGGATTGTGACCTTGAAGCTAGGGACCAGGGCCTCATCCCTAAAGCCAGAGTTGTGCACACAACAGATAGTTGGTAAATGCTTGACTAGTTGAATGCAGAAATGCATCTGTACACACATGGGGAATACACACACACACACACACAAACATGCAGCCAGACACATATCTAGCTTGGGAAACACAGGCTCACCACGTATCTGCTTGGCCCCCTGCCTTGGGAATCTCCCTACCTGGATCCCTCCCCTCCACCCTTCACCCCACCCTGCCTTGGCCCAGTGGGCCTTCCTGTCTGAGGCAACCTCCTTCCCAGCCTACAGCCCAACTTCCTCCCCGGGAGGTGACCGCGGCACCCACTCCCCCTGCGGCCTCCAGCCCAGGGATGCCCCTGCTGCCAGCCCTGCACCCTGACCCAGAGGTCCCGGGCCCCTCTACTCTGACCGCATGGGATCCCTGTGCCCTGGCCTGGATCTGACTGGGGTCTTGGCCATGGATGTAAAGTGCTGCAAAGCAGCTCGGGGACCACGGTGACTCCGGAAGGAAAACATCTGTGCAGCCCCGAGGGGTATGTGGACATGGCAAGGGGCCCGCAACCGGGCCTGAGCCCACGGGGCGGGGTGGTCTCTCCTTTCCTCCTACCTCGCCAGTTCTCTCCCTCCCGGGGCACCAGGCAGGGCCAAGGTGGGGAGAGGACGCTCAGTAGGCAGGTCCTGGCTTGTGCCCGCACTCTGTGCCCTCCCAGCTGAGTCAGCGAGCCCGCCGAGCAAGCCCCTGCCCCACCCTCCCGGAGAGGTGGGTGGGTGTCTCAATCAGGTGTCCTGTATGATGCTGTGGAAATGCCTTGTGCCCCACGCTAACAGCATTTCCTGAACGTCTACCGTGTGCAGATCTGGGGTGTTGCAGACGCAGGGTTTGGGGCTCTTCTGGGTCCTGGCGTGTGAGCCCCTGTGTTAGCTGGTGTTGCTATGAATCTCTGCTCTTGGCAGGCGTCTGATCTGGGAGCCTGTATGTTTTGTGTGTGTGAGTGTTGTAGCTGCATGTGTCTCTGGGCATCATGTCACCGTGTGCTGCTGCACAGGGGACTGTCGTCTGTGTGGTATGTTCTGTGACTTTCTGGTGACAGCGCAGCGGGGTGTGTGCCTGTATGTGTGACAGGGCTGTGTGTGGCAGTGTGTACCCTGGTGTCCCGGGGGCTACTCAGTGTGTGTATGAGTGTGGAGGCGGAGGGACGGTCCTCCGCCTCTGCAGGTCCCCCTCCCTGCAGTCCCTTCTGGTCCCAGAGGCAGAATCCAGCATCCCGCCCTCCCCATGATTCCGACCCTCATGGAACAGACCCATTGGTCAGCTTAAGTGTCTGTTCATTTGTCTGGTTGCTTCAGTCCCAGACGTGTTCCACCTCCCCCCTACACCCCAAGATCCTTGAGGGTGCTCAGGATGCCAGGTGGAAGTGCCCGCCCCTCTGGGCACAGGCAGGGGACCCGCGGCCCAAGGTGTATTACCTGTAGGGGTCCAGAATAAGAGGGGACGCCTTTGTGGGGTATCCCCGGCTCCCCTGGCTGTCAAGTTCAGGGACCAGGAGAAGAGCAGTAAGGGCCTAAGGCTGACTCAACCCGCAGCCCAGCAAAGCGGCTGCCCCACGGAGGAGGAGGAAACACCTTCTCACAGGGCCCGATGCAAAACCGGGCCTGGACTCCTGGCTCCCCAGGGGTGCAGCCTTGGCTTTCAGCAAACCCAGAGCTGATCTGGTCAGTGAGAGAGGCCCGGAGCTTGGCCCCAGCTCCTGGGCAGACTTCCTCTGTGACTCCTGTAACCCGAGCTGGCTCTCACCCTCAAAGCCTTGGCTGCCACTTCCACAGAATGGGTTACAGCCCCATCCCGCCCACTAAGGAGCTGGTAGAAACTTGCTTTGAAAGCAAAGTTAGAAACCTTTCTGAGAACAAGGGCAGTGGAAGGATTGCACACGGCAGCCAGATAACCCCGAAGAGTTCCTGCTCTGCTGCTGTGTGACCTTTAGCAGGTCTCAACCACTCTGAGCTGCAATTTCCTCCTATGCAAAGTACGGGCTGCAGAGCGTGAAGAGCCTCTAAGGGAGATGGAAGTGCTTGGAACCAGCTGGCACAGTTACCAGGTGTCCTCTGGCCAACACAAGCCCCTTTTGACAACCACTGTCCCTCAGTATCCACACATGCTTCCCAGGAAGTGCTGTTGCCTGTATCTATTAAATGGGGATAATAATCCCTCCTCAGATGGGTCTCACAGAGTGCAATGAGATCCCTGCTGCTGCTGCTGCTGCTAAGTCACTTCAGTCGTGTCCGACTCTGTGTGACCCCATAGACGGCAGTCCACCAGGCTCCCCCGTCCCTGGGATTCTCCAGGCAAGAACACTGGAGTGGGTTGCCATTTCCTTCTCCAATGTGTGAAAGTGAAAAGTGAAAGTGAAGTCGCTCAGTCGTGTCCGACCCTTAGCGACCCCACGGACTGCAGCCCACCAGGCTCCTCCATCCGTGGGACTCTCCAGGCAAGAGTACTGGAGTGGCGTGCCATTGCCTTCTCCAATGAGATCCTTAATAAGCATGTGTATGCATTGGAGAAGGAAATGGCAACCCACTCCAGTGCTCTTGCCTGGAGAGTCCCAGGGACGGGGGAGCCTGGTGGGCTTCTGTCTATGGGGTCACACGGAGTCGGACACGACTGAAGTGACTGAGCAGCAGCAGCATGCATGCGTAGCTGCAATAGACATTGAATGTCCACTGTGGGGCCGTCACTTTGATGCCAGCCTCCTCTGCCAAGTCTCCCCAAATGGAAGGCGAGTGGCCAGCAGCACCCTCACCCTTGCCCATTATTCTGTCCTGGCTGCACCCAAGGATGCTTCTCTAACACCCCACCTCTCAGCTCTCACCCTGGAAGGCATCAAACTTCGCTGTCTATTCTGGCTTCTATACTCTCTTCCTCTTTCTGATCTCCTATCCTAGCATCTGCGACTCTCTTTCTTCTCAACCTCAACTCCTCTGTGCCCTCCCCACCTCTAACCTCCTGTTTCCAAGTTTCCACTCCTGTGGCCAGCCCTCCTGTCCTGGCCCCCAGGCCTCCTGACGCTTGCTGCCACTCCCCAGGCTGCCCCTCTTTCGCATCTGTCCCCCACCTCCACCGCTGTCCCACTGGCCAGGTTTCCATTCCTGTCCAGTCTCTTCTGGAAGCCTCCTCCCCCTCGCCTCCACCCTCAGCACTACCGCCAGCCCTTTATCGCCCAGCTGTCAGAGGGCCCTTTTATCTGTCCTTCCTCAGCGTTGGACGGTGCCAGCAGACAGCCAGGGGAACCCTCTGACCCTTTTAACAAATCTGCTCCAAGCCTGCCCAGCTGAGTCTTATCATCTCCCAAGACAGTCCATCCTCCTTTGGGCTGCCTGGCCCCTTGGCCCGACCCTCAGGACCCCTGCCTGGCTTTGACTGGTCCTACATCCTTACAGCCTTACCTACAGGCGCTGTTTCCTGTCCCTTCAACATCCCACCCCCTGCCCCCAACCTGGTCCATGTGTGCTCCCAGCTAAACTGCTGAATTCTTTCCCTACCCGCGGCCACTCAGTGCCTCTGCACTGCGGCTGGTCTCCAGGCAACTCCAGGCTAAGAGGCCCCAGACCTCAGTTAAAATTCTGGCTCTGCCGCATGGCTCCCGTGGCCTTGGATCAATGACAATCTCTGTAAGTGTCTCTCAATCCCTTTATGAAACAGGGACAATGGCAGCTGTCTCACAGAACAATCTCAAGGAGGTCCCTTTTCTTGCCTCCAGCATTCAGCCTCCCTTTTCTTCAGGGACAGCCCCTCCTCACTTGCCCTCCCGTGCTCCAGCGGGGCCACCTCGCAGGGTGGTTCCAAGTGGGGGGCTCTGGAGCCCGGTTGCTGCCTTTGAACATGGTTCCACGCTTCCTACCTCCGTGACCTTGAGCAGATCATGTCACTTCTCTGTGCTTTTAAAAAAGTATATATTTAAAATTTTATTTTGGCTGCCTCGGGTCTTAGTTGGGGCACATGGGATCGTTCCTTGCGGTGCATGGGCTCCAGAGAGCACAGGCTTAGTTGCCCTGCGGCATATGGGATCTTAGTTCCCTGACCAGGGATCAAACCTGCGTCCCCTGCATTACAAGGCAGATTCTTAACCATTAGACCACCAGGGAATCCCTTCTTTTTTTAATCTTCAAATGGGGATGACAGCATGTACCTCATGGGGCTGAGGTGAGGGTAAATGACATACTTTATCAGCACTTAGTAACTGTTAAGTGATTTTTATGACACCTATTTAGGTCCATCACCACACGGCTGATTTAAAGTTCTGCTGTGTGAAAGCAGGCTCAAAAACTTTCCTGTCCATTCTGCTGTTGTGTCCTCTGTATCAGAACTTAATCCCAAACCTTAGGTGGAGCCCAGTATGCAAAACAGATTTTTGAAAATGGAATAGCTCTTAAGAGGGGAGGTGGCACTCCCCTAACCTGGAGAACCCCCAGGCTTGCAAACCGCAACACTGTAGGATCTGGGTGATGGACACCTGACCCAGAGGGCCATCCTTGGGCTTTCAGGATTCAGAGACCAAATCTTTTGCTAGCTCAACTCAAGAGACACTTGGCATAGCGCAGGATTAGGAAATACTTTGCCAAGGAAGTGGCTTTTAACCTGGGAAGGAAGGGCATGACTTCAACGGGTGGAAAGCAGAGGACCAGAAGCAGGCGGGTGCTGAGAGTGGGTCCCACCCTCTCGGTGGAGGCCAGGATGCAGAGTGAGACTGCAGGGTCCCGAAGGCCATGAAGAGTGGAGACGCCACACAGCAGGGCAGCAACCTGGCCCCTGGGGGTCAGCCCTACGCCGACTCCCAATCCCACTGCTAAGTTCTTCCCAAAAGGGAATATGGGAGGGGTTTCACTATTCACCTGCCTCAGGGAGACAGCTTCGGGGTGGTGGATGGGGCGTGATGAGGAACCTCCACAGTTCAGGCTCAGAGCGGGATATACCCAAGCAACGCCGGCTCTAAGCTCCAGACACAGCCATGTCCTCGGCAACCAGACCCCTTGCTGGGGGCAGAGGAACCCAAGTTCACCCAGAAGACAGGAGCTGAAGGGAGCTCACATCTTCAGTAAACCCAGGGACCACCAAAGGGAGAAAACAAGGACGAGGCCTGGTCAAGAGTTAAAACTCTTTATTGTCCTGTCCAGGGAGGCTCGCACAAAGGAATCTGTGGAGCAGAGGTGAGGGGGCGACACGAGCCCGTCCACATCTTGGAGAGAAGGAGGAGCCGTGGGAGGCGGGCAGAAACAGCTCCCCTTTAGCCCTCTGATGGCGCTGGCTGCGCCAACGACCCCCGCAACATCTTGGGGGTCATCCAGTCACCAGGGTGAGGTCCACACCTGAGGCTGAGGCCAAGCTGTATGATGCTGCTCTGATCTGCAGGGGTCGCCCTGGATATATCACTCCTTTCTCCAGCCTGGTTGGGGGAGCCCAGGCCCCAAACTGCAGGGGAAGATAGGCCCAAGAGCTTGCAGGCCCTGGGAGAGCAGGAAGAGAGCGCTGGAGGCCGCCCACAGTGGGGCCCAAACCACCCCGAGCGCAGCTTCTGACAAACATCTGAGGGGAGCCATCGGTCCTGCTGGGCCATTCCAGTGGCCAGTGGAGAAGGCAGGCCCCGGGGCACCGAGCTCATGGAGACTTCTGAGGGTGCCCTCATCCAGGGACCAGAGCCCTGGCAGAATGGGCTTCAACCAGCTCTGGCCCCAGGGCTGCCCTGGCTGGTCGGTCCAAATGCCCTTCTCTCCCCCGCCAAGGACTGGGCTGAGGCAGAGGGAGCCCAGCTCCAGAGGGAAACCAAGGTTTTTCCGACAGATGAACAAAGGGTGCCAGGAGGATGGGGGTCACAAGCCTGGGATGGGGGGTCCGGGAGCTTCTGAGCGACCGGTTAGGCACAAAATGCGAACGCCTCTGCCCCAGCTCACCCTCAGCCGTTTACTCCGTCCTGCCCAGCCCGGACCCCGGGTCAAACCCAGCAGGCCCATCCCTGCCTTTCGGGGTGAAGACGCACAATCTGGGACGGAAGGGGTGGCGGCTGCCTCCCCAGGAGCCGGGTGGGTCCGGGCCACGGAGCGGCCATCACCGCAGGTTGAAGACCAAGCTGACGGTCAGGATGATGCCCAGGAGAAGGACAAAAGGCAGCCAGGTCTTCACGAAGGCGCCGACGCTGGTGGGAGAGAGGAGCGCGTGGGCTGCAAGGGCCTGGGGAGTGGGTGTGTGGCTCAGACACCGTCCACCTGCACACCCAGACGGGGCTGCTCCCCTCAGGAAGCTCCCGGACCCACCCTCTCAGCCCCAAACTCGGTCAACTGCGGGGCTGCTCCACTACGGAGGCCCACCAGTTCCCGTCGCAGGTGGGCCGTTCCAGGTGCCTGGCGATGGGACACCTCGCTGGGTGGGTACGGGAAGACAGGCCCACCCTCTGGGCCTTCATGACTCCATCCACAATCGCTCCTGTGTCTGGGGAGGGGTCTCCAGCAAGAGAACTGGGAAGTCTTTACTCTGTGTGTTGCAGACAGCCTACGAGGTGCGGAGGGGCTGGGGAGAGTCAGCACAGGGCTGTGGCTGGAGTCAGGGTCCTGGGTTCAACCTCTGTGTGACTGCAGTTAAGGGCTTCCCAGGGGACCTCTAAAACCCTTTGGACCAAAAGATTCTTCTGAAAAGAACCTCCTTTTCAGAAGCTCTGAACCATGAGTGCAGCTGGAGGGCAGCCTGGAGAGGCAGCCAGGCTGGCCCAGGTGTGTGCTGGTGCCCGGTGGGCGGGTCGCTCCACCTCTCCGAGCTCCCTCTACCTGTGAATCAAGACCACGGCCTGTGACCTCACAGGTCATGGGGCTGTCCGTGGCTTCAAAGGGCTTCCCAGGCCACTACGGGGGGCCCACCCACCCAGAACCCTGCCTTTGGCAAGTGAAGCTGGGAGGGGACACTGTGGGGTTACCCACCCCCTTCTGAGAGTCTACCTGGTTCCCTGACCTGAGCACAGGGCTCTGCACATGCACAGCGTCCCCGAGGAGCCAGCATCTTTATCTCCGTTTACCAAAGGGCAGGTGCCGCTTAAGAGAGGCCGAGACCACGCCCTGGGATCTCACCGTGAGCAGGGCACAGAGCTGGCCTCGGATGGCACGCCCTCTCGGCCAGCTCAGCTGGCTGTTTCAGAACCTCTGCCGCTCCCATCAGCACCCACTTGGCGCTGCTGGCTGAAGGGCCCCAGAAGCTGCCCTGCTGGGACGCGTGGCCCTGGTGGTGTCTGTGGAAGCGCAGCCCAGGGGCTCACCTGACGTACTTCCCGTAGAGCAGGCAGAAGAAGCAGAGCGCCACCATGTTCCAGTTGGCGCTGTTGTTGTAGCGCATCAGGTTCAGGGCCAAGGCCACGTGCGAGTGGCAGTTGTCACAGCAGAGATTGTGCTGGAGATGCAGGGAGGGCTAGGTCAGGCCGGGCTGCGGGGGGTGAGGGGCGCGGGCGCACTCCCACCCTGCTTCCCGCCCCCAGGGGTGGCCCACCTACCATGCGGTGCTTGTATTCCTCAGAGGCGTCGTGCACAGCGGTGTCCCACGCATTGGGCCCGCTGGCGTAGACCTTAGCAGGGTCCAGCTTCCAGTACCTGGGAGGGGGGAAGAGAGCGTTCTGGGCACTGGCTCAGCTCCACCAGTGTCCCCTGATGCCTGCTCCGTGCGGGGCCCTGAGTAGGCGCGGAGGCTGCAAGGGTGAGCCAGGTGCAGGGAGAGAGTCACACAGCTGGCAGCTGCAACAGTGTGACATGCCGTGGCCTCGCAGGCCCTGTGGAGGGCACGGGCTCACTCAGCAGGGGTGTGAGAGGCTTCCCTGTGGGGGGCGGGAACACTTGAGTCCGGTGTGACACAGGAGGGAGCAGTCAGGCATGGAGTGGGGAGCAGACGTTCTAGGCAGAGGGGACAGCCTGAAGCAGGGAAGGGGCACAACACTGCAGCGCGTCCAGGAACGAAGACGCTGGGCACTGCTGCAGGGTTCGGAGGGAGGAACAGGGCACAGGAGGCTGGACACTGAGGCTGGAGAGGCAGGGGGCCGTGTCTGGGGACCCGAATATCCTCCTGAGGAATTTATCCATCTTTCCCCTCATCACCTCACTCGGGAGGCTAGGGTGAGTAGGAGAACCGCTGGTGGAGCTTAAAGCTCACGACCCTCAAGCTGAGAGGCCCACAGGGTCCCTCAGGCAGGGGCAATGGGGGCTCCAGCGCCCTCTGGCTGCTGTGTGGGGTGTGGCTTGACAGAGGAGCCTACAGACTGGACCGGAGAGAAACTGCTGCTGTCTGGGGACGTGATCTGCTCGGTGGTTCCTGCTTGGAAATGGGTGCCTGGTGCCCTTCCAACTCCTGCTGAAGAGCGGGCTGGCAGCAGACACCCAGGCCAGAGGTCCCTGAGGATGCCAGCAGGGCTTGGGAGCCCCGCTCCCAGCTGCCGGTGCTGTGCAGGACACCCACTCTTCCAGGCCTCCACCCTCCTGGACGCTGCCTTGGGGAACAGGGCACCTGATGCTCTTCTGAGCAGACCGATGACTGAAGCGCTGTCTTCAGGCCACAATAAAGACAGGCCCCCAGACAGAAAAACTGAGGTCCCCAAACCCCATGCAAATTAGCAATCCTCCAGGAGGTTGCTTTCGTTATCTCCAACCAGAACTTTCCAGCAGAGTTCCAAACAATGCCTCCCTTACACCTTAAATGGTGTGTTTGTTCCCTGAGGGGCAGGAGAAAGGGTCTAGGTTCTGGAGGGAGACAGACCTGCATGCAAGTGCCAGTTCTGCCACCTCCTTTCCATTTCTCACCTTTTCCTTCTTTCCCTCACCTTTCCGACGCAGCTGAAAACACGAACTTGGAGGGCTGAGGCAAGGCCTAAAAGGCCTGTGGGTAAAGGACCTGCCCAGGGACCGGAGTAGGCGATGTGTGGTACAAGGCCAGACCCTCTGGTGAACCCTGGCTGCGCCCCCCGCCCCAACCCCTCCACAGGCTGCTGGCTCCTGCTGCGCCCCCAGAAGGCCTGGCCTGCTGCTCCAGGCAGAGGAACCTGGCTCCAGGGCCAGTCACATGCATGTTCGTCACTTACTTGGCAGGCTTCCCAAAGGCCATGTTGTCTTCCTGTTGGGGGACAAGAGCAGAGGTCAGTGAGGAGCCTGCATCTGGCCAGAAAGACAGACCTGGGTTGGTGGTGGAAGCGTTGTGACTTAGAAGGAGGGATGTGGGGTGGGCACGATGGGGGCGCGGGCCCTGCTCTGGGGCTGACAGTGCTCAAGTGCTTGCAGCAGCTTTCCTGCATGAAGAAGGCGACACGGCAGGAATGCAGAAAGCCCTGTGCCCAGAGACCAGACACTCGGGGTACAGGCAAGACTGCTCCTCTCTGCAGCTCCCAGGTAATTCTCTCATCCTCTCTGGGCCTGGTTTTCTCCAGGTTCTCTGGTCAGTCTCTGGTCTTTGCCCACAGGGAGGTGGTTTCCTTGATAGTGTGAACGAGGACACCCTCTGACCTCCCAACCCGACAGTGGTGGCCCACATGGAGCCTGGCAGTGTGACTGCAGTCAGAGCAGGACGTGGGGTGGATTGCGGGGGGACACAGAGGTTGGGTCTCAAGAGGCCTCCTTTGAGGGAGATGTTATAGCCGAGTCCGAGACCTGCCGCACAAGATGCGGAGCACAGGAGTTACACAGGGAGAGTCTGGGTTTAGCATCTGCTCACAGAGCAAGTCAGAGATGAATTCTCATCAACGTGTATGACACGGAAAGTAAGGGGTATGAAAGACCTTTGTGGTGTTAGAGATCATGATAAATATGAATCAGACAGATCGGTACTGTCACACTTGTTCATCTAACCTCTGATGGAGAGGAAGTTGCAACCTCGAAATAGGCAGGACGCTGCCTGCTTATCTGGAGCAAGCCCACTGCCCCTATCTTGGGCCCAGCCCCTGGGAGCAGACCTGAGAACACAGGTGGTTCATTCTAGAAGGCCTGCCCCTTCTCCATGGCCACACCCAGGTAACCATGTCAGCCTCCCATGTGCCCCCACCTTGTGACTCCCACCTTCTGAAGGTCCAGAGATGTAGTTCCAGGATGGTCTGACTCTCCACTCTTGCCTCTAACCCCTACCCATGTCTTGGTACCCCCGGGGTGGGCCAAGGGCTGGGTCAGTTACTTAAGAATCCTTCTGGCCACACTGCCCTCCCGGCCTGTCCTGGAGGCAAGAGAAGGGGAAAAGGGGTCAAAACACTGGTGGGGAGCAGAGGGCCAGGGCAAGGACTGCGGGGCAACTGCGCTCTCTGGATACTAGGGACATGGGAAGGCTGCCTGCTGGCAAGATAGCCCAGCCTTCCACGGGAGCCTCAGAGCCTTCCAGAGCGGGCAGAACGGGGAACTCACCGACACAAAGTAGGGGCCGGCAAAGTCCCGAATGACTCCTGTGGATGTGCAGATGCCCATGTGGCCAATGATGGGGAAGAACCACCTGAGAGAAAAAGACATGGAAGGACAGAGCTCAGGGGAGTCTCAGCTGGTCAGACAGAGCTGGGGACACTCCGTCCGGCGTGAGCGCTGATGTATATGACACACGTGGCGAGTGCCCATGAGGGTGGTGTGGGGGGCGGGGGCGTAGGGAAGAGAGGCCAGTACAGACGAATAACAGAGCGGGGAGTCCGCGCGCCCACAACGCAGCGCAACTCCAAGGCCATAACACTGAGCGAGGTGTGGGTGCAGAGCGACGGGAGTGCTCCTTCACTGCTGCCGGGGTAGAAGCCGTCTCTACAGCTTTCGCAAACGGGCACTATACCCTCTGCCCCAGCAACTCCACTTCAGAGCATACACCCCACAAAAGCAAGCTTCTGGTGCCAGTGTCCACCAAAGCTGTGGACCAGAACGTTCACAGCACCTTTATTAAAAACTAGCAGGAAAAAAGAAAAAGAAAAATACATAGCTAGAAAAAACATTTGTCAAAACTCACTGAACTGCACACTGAAAAGTGCATGCACTTTACTGTATGTGATTTATACCACAATAAAGTTGATTAAAAAAACTAGAAATATGCTAAACGTCCAACAATAATAAAATGGGTACGCAGACTGGGGCACAGCCACACAGTGAACAGCAGGTAACAATGCGAAAGAAGAAACTGTTACGTACAACACAGGTCTTCACAGACATAAGCAGAGTAAACGAAACCTCACACAAAAACACACGCATAGCATTCTGTTTATATACAGTTCAAGAAAAGGCAAAACCAATCTATTGTGCTGGAGGGAGAAGATGGATTATTTCTGTGGCAGAAATGTCAGGCACAAGGGAGCTCCCCTGGATACTGGAAATGTCCTTTCTGGACCTGGGTGACGTGAGCGTACACATATGCAGAATTCACTGACCCATACACTGATGATTTGCACTCTTTATGCTATATCTTATCTCTCAATAAAAAGTTTTTTTTTTAAAAGTAGGGGGGTGCATTTAAACCAATGTATATGTGTGTGTGTACGTGTGTTGGGTGGGGGGAGGTTCAGAAGCTTCCTCTGAGGGACTGATGAAGAAACAATACGTGCAAGGGTAGAAATCCGGACAAAAGCGCGGTGTAATACAGGAATTGAGACTTCAAACTTTTGAAAGTCATGGGCATTTACAAAAACCCAAATCCCAGTAGGACCCCTATATGCAAAACACATAGGAACTCCAGATCTGTCTGCAGTCTGCGAACCATGGCTCCCCAGGAACTAGGTGGTGGAGAGACTGATCAGTTTAAGGACTCACAGGGGAAAAAAAAGGCCTCACAGGGCCAGCAGCCAAGTGTGATTTTAAGGCTGCCTGCTGGAGAGGTGGAGGCAAAACCTAGAGATGCAGCCCCAGGAAACAATTATGTGGGGCTAGGACGTCACAGAGGAGGTGACCTTTAACCCAGACCTGTGAAAGGACAGGACGTCAAGAGGCAGAAAGCACAACTCCAAAGGCAGCAAAGCGCTGCATGTGCCTGGAGAATGGGAGGACAGGAGTTCAGAGGCTCTTCTGGAATATTGGCAAGAGGTGACAGTGATCCTGAGCAGAGTACTGGGGGTGGGGTGGTAAGAAGCAGATGGCTTCAGAAGATCTTTCAAAGGAAACTGGGTGGTTTTATGACGACGGAACAGTGCACTTCTGGGCTGCAGCTCGAGGACCTGGAAGGATGCTGGGGACCGAGTGGGCTGTTTTAAACTTTTTTGCTGTCCCGTGGCTTGAGGGATCTCAGTTCCCAGACCAGAGACCGAACCCAGGCCCCCACAGTGAAAGGGCTAAATCCTAACCACTGGGCGACCAGGGAATTCCCAAGTGGCCTTTTAAGAACGTAATCCAGATTCCGTCATTCCCTTGCTTTGACACTCCCTGAAGGCTTCCTGTTACACTTATAATATACTCCAAACTCCTTCCAATAGTCTCGTCATGCTTATCCTCTGATACCACCTCACTCTTTTCTTTAGCTACACTGCCCACTTCTGGTTCATCGAACACACCAAGTCCTCCCACCTCAACGCTTTTTTTGCTTTGGCTTTCATCCCAAACTGTCTTCTAGAGCTTCAAATAGCTGGCTGCTTCTTTTCACTGATGCCTCAGCTCAACCATCAACTTCGGAGGTTTTCCTTGATGATGCCTTCTAAATTGGCCACACACAACCCCAGGCACCCCAGGCCCCATCACTTTGCTTTAATTTCTTCATGGTATCTACTACAACCTCAGACTACCTTGTTCACTTATATGGTCACTGTCTTTCCCCGTGCCTGCATGCTAAGTCGCTCCAGTCATGTCCAACAGTTGTGTCTGCGACCCTATGAACTGTAGCCTGCCAGGCTCCTCTGTCCATAGGATTCTCCAGGCAAGAACATGGAGTGGGTTATCCCCTTCTCCAGGAGATCTTCCAGACCCGGGATCGAAGCCACATCTCTATGTCTTCTGCAATGGTAAGCATGTTCTTTACCACTAGTGCCACCTGGAAAGCCCCTGTCTTTCCCCACTAGCATGTAAACTTCAAGAGAGCAGGGATTTTCTCTTTGGTATTAGAATAGCCCACAGGCAGTGCCTGGCACATGACTGGAGCCAAGCAGTCACTGACTAAATGCTGAATGAGTGAACGTCCTGCATTTAAGAGTGGAGTCAGGCTCTGAAGTCGGACCTGGGTAGAGTCTTGACTGTGTTTTGGGCAGGCACTCATTCCCATCTCTCAGTGAGAGGTGAACGCTAATGATAGCGCCTCAGTGCGGCGTAACTGTGAGGGTCAAACAGGATCTGCCTGCACAATGCTCGACACTCCCTTGCACTTGCTAGTTGCTCAATGTTATCACGAGGTGTGCAATAAATACTCACTATATGACTGGCTGGACTGGTGTATAAGTTTGCTGAAGATTCATAGTGGCCACAGCATGGACTCAAGGCCTCAGACCTCTCAGACACTGATCTCAAGATCCCTCTTCCCCTCCTCCCCTCAATTTCTTTCATCTGGTTGGGGCAAAGGTGTGGCTTTGACCAGTACTCCACATACCACAGCCGCACTGGAAGTTAAAATAGAGACTGGAGACAATGGCAGCACCTGCACCTGGGGAAGCCCCAGAAAAGAAACTCTCAAAGTGTTTGTCAGTCTGGAAGCTCCATGAAGGCAAGCTCGAAAGCTGCTTTGTAGACTACCATATATTCAGACCTAGTATGTAACAGGGCCTCAAGATCTGCTTATTGAATGAATGATACTGACCCTGGACCTCTACCTAGTAGGGTAGAGTATTTCAGTGGAAAAAGCCCTATGCTGGCTTCAAAGCCTTTGCTTCCTCATCTGTAAAATGGAGGTGATAGTATTTATTTTATTTCCTTAGGTTGATGTGAGGACTGAATGAGACAGTGAATATAAAATGTTTAGCACAGAGCCCAGAACAGAGTAAGTATCTACTCTTTGCTGTTTTTTGTAGTAGCAGCAGCTGTTATATCAGGCTTTTCTCGCAGAATCATCAACAGTTCTGAGGGGACAGGCAGATCTCTGGATTCAGTTCTCTCGTCTCTGGTCCTCCCCCTCCAAAATCAATGACAGTTCCTAGAGCCGCATCTGTTCCTAGCTCTGCACTCGAGGTCAGCAATCACCATAACGCACTACAATGGTTCACCTCTCTCTTCTGCTGGGGCGAGTCCTTCGATGGGAACATGAGCCCTCTGACAGGGGCACTAGATTCACCTTATGAACACCTGTACACAGATCTGCATAGAAACGGAGTGTGCACTGCTTCTGGCCCAGATGACTGGGGACTGTGGTGCTTCCACTCAACGTTGCGACCAGCTCTCTGAAGAGCAGAGGACTCTGCAAATGTGTTTTTGAGAACAGGGGATAACCAAACGAGATCTTGGGATAACAACACAATTTTTAGCAAAACCAATACATTCCCTCCCACTTATTCTCACATTAACATTTTACTTTCTTCATAGCACTAATCACTATCGGTTCTTTTATAGTACCCTTGTTTACTGTCCATCTCCTTCCACCATGATTTAACTCTGTGAGAGCAAGAATCATATCTGCCTTACTCACCACTGTACATTCTTATCACCGAGAACTATTCTAGGCACACAGGAGTCACTGAGCAGGTGTGTTAAAAGGAATATTGAGTTAATCAATGAAAACTTTCTTAAATATTTTTATTTTTAAAGGACTCAGACTTGGATATTCTTAAACAAATGCAAAAGCATTTGAAACAGAAACAACGGAAGTATTTTAACATGATGCAAGACTTAAGAAAAAGAGCTCACTTTAGAATCAGAAACAAATAAGGACAAAACTGATCCGTTCTCCATACCACCTGGCTGTTTTTGACACAGGAAACAAGTAAGTCTATTCCATCAGGTGAGAGGGAACAGGATGTGGTCAAAAGACAGCAAGTCAGAAAACGGTGTTGGGGATAGCTTTGCTTACTGTTGTGTGAACCTGATCAAGACATTTAATGGTAGAGATCCATCATCTGAGACTATAATTCCTACCTCAGAAAGTGGCTGTGAAATTCAGAGAAAATGGGTGTAAAAGAGCTTGGCCAAGTGTCCAGCACGGTGGTAATGGCTATCATCAGTTGTCAGGGATGAAGCACCAGGGCAAACCAGCTCCCTACCTCCCTAACCCCGCGGCTCCTTGCTACAAGGCGCCAGCACTTTCTGGAGCACTTGCTGAATATCTGACAAAGGCTGATCTGATGCCATAGAAAGAACTTTGGTCTGGTGGGCAGACTGCCTGGGACTTAAACGCGCTTTGCAACAGAGATGGTGTGGTCATATTTCTGGGGGCCCTTCCAATGACGACATCCCAGGAGTCAGTGTGGTCCCAACCAAACTCCCATTCTGGGCCTCCAGACACAGCAGAATGTCTTGCGTACAGGAAGTGACCAGTGATCGTCTGTTTAATGAATGAATAAGCCAGTGAATGAAGAGGTCTCTCACACGAAGTCAAGGGGCCTCTTTGCTCTACGCCCACAGGTCCTGAGCTTCCCAGCCTCTGAACCTCTCCTCGGTCAACAACTGTCTCTCAGATCAGACCAGGTGTAACGAGGGCGAGGAGCCGGTCCCATCCGTCAGCACCACTGGCAACACGCGGGTGGCGGGGTCCTGATGAACCCCGGCCCCTTGGGAAAGCTTTGCTGCGCTTTGGGCCCGGAGGCTGGCCCGGGGCCGCCGGAGGCCAACGCGCCGGCCCATCTCTCCCCGTCCCGGCCGAACGCCAGAGAAGACTCACGTGAGCACCGGGATGGGCGTCCACACCACGCAGTAGGGGAAGCGGCTCCGTTCCACGTCCATGGCGCCGCTGCCAGCACCGCCAAGCTGCTTCTTGTCCGTCTCGGCCGCCGTCGGCGCCTCCACTTCCGCCATCCCGAGCGGGGGAGGCAGCGGCGGCGGCAACAGGAGCGGCGAACTCCCTTCCGCTTCCGCCATGCTGCGTGCGCCCTACCGGCCCAGCCCCTGCTCCAGTGCCGCTCGCCGGGTGGCGTCACTTCCCGGAGGTGGGGTCCGCCCGGCTTGGCTTTCCCCCCGGGAATAGGAGCCGCGTCCCTCTGGGCCCGGCGCCGTTGCGCCCGCGGCGAGGCGCTGCCTGAGGGGCAGCGCGCAGTGTAGTGCTGGCGCTTCACCAAGCGCTCAATAATTCAGTACGCTGAGGGTTTCTGAGAGGTGTGGTGCAGTCTCTACTTATTGAGCGCTCCTTAGGTGCCACGCGCCTGACATACATTGTTTTTAATCCCCACAAACTGGTTAGACATGCGAGAATTGTTGCCATGCCCTCCTCCAGGGGCTCTTCCCGACCAGGGGATCGAACCCGCGTCTCATGTCTCCTGCATTGGCAGGCGGGTTCTTTACCTCTGGCGCCATCTGGGAAGCCCCTAGACATGCGAACATCAGTTCAGTCACTTTAGTCGCTTCAGTTCAGTTCAGTCCAGTCGCTCAGTCGTGTCCGACTCTCCGCGACCCCATGAATCACAGCACGCCAATCCTCCCTGTCCATCACCAACTCCCGGAGTTCACTCAAACTCATGTCCACAGAGTCGGTGATGCCATCCAGCCATCTCATTCTCGGTCGTCCCCTTCTCCTCCCGCCCCCAACCTTTCCCAGCATCAGAGTCTTTTCCAGTGAGTCAACTCGTCGCATGAGGTGGCCAAAGTATTGCAGTTTCAGCTTTAGCATCAGTCCTTCCAATGAACACCCAGGATCGATCTCCCTTAGAATGGACTGGTTGGATCTCCTTGCGGGAGTCTCCAAGGGACTCTCAAGAGTCTTCTCCAACACCACAGTTCAAAAGCATCAATTCTTCGGCGATCAGCTTTCTTCAAGTCCAACTCTCACATCCATACATGACCACGGGAAAAACCATAGCCTTGACTAGACGGACCTTGGTTGGCAAAGTAATGTCTCTGCTTTTTAATATATTATCAAGGTTGATCATAACTTTCCTTCCAAGGAGTAAGCGTCTTTTAATTTCATGGCTGCAATCAGCATCTGCAGTGATTTTGGAGCCCCCAAAAATAAAGTCTGACACTGTTTCCACTGTTTTTCCATCTATTTCCCATGAAATGATGGGACCAGATGCCATGATCTTTGTTTTCTGAATGTTGAGCTTCAAGCCAACCTTTTCACTCTCCTCTTTTACTTTCATCAAGAGGCTTTTTAGTTCCTCTTCACTTTCTGCCATAAGGGTGGTGTCATCTGCATATCTGAGATTATTGATATTTCTCCCAGCATTCTTGATTCCAGTTTGTGCTTCTTCCAGCCCAGCGTTCCTCATGATGTACTCTGCATATAAGTTAAATAAGCAACGTGACAATATACAGCCTTGACGCACTCCTTTTCCTATTTGGAACCAGTCTGTTGTTCCATGTACAGTTCTGACTGTTGCTTCCTGACCTGTATACAGGTTTCTCAAGAGGCAGGTCAGGTGGTCTGGTATTCCCATCTCTTTCAGAGTGTCCACGGTTTACTGTGATCCACACAGTCAAAGGCTTTGGCATAGTCAATGAAGCAGAAATAGATGGTTTTCTGGAACTCTCTTGCTTTCTCCATGATCCAGCAGATGTTGGCAATTTGATCTCTGGTGCCTCTGCCTTTTCTAAAACCTGCTTGAACATCTGGGAGTTCATGGTTCACGTATTGCTGAAGCCTGGCTTGGAGAATTTTGAGCATGACTTTACTAGCGTGTGAGATGACTGCAATTGTGCGGTAGTTTGAGCATTCTTTGGCATTCCCTTTCTTTGGGATTGGAATGAAGACTGACCTTTTCCAGTCCTGTGGCCACTGCTGAGTTTTCCAAATTTGCTGGCATATTGACTGCAGCACTTTCACAGCATCATCTTTCAAGATTTGAAATAGCTCAACTGGAATTCCATCACCACCACTAGCTTTGTTCGTAGTGATGCTCTCTAAGGCCCACTTAACTTCACATTCCAAGATGTCTGGCTCTAGGTCAGTGATCACGTTATCGTGACTATCTTGGTCGTGAAGATCTTTTTTGTACAGTTCTTCTGTGTATTCTTGCCACCTCTTCTTAATATCTTCTGCTTCTGTTAGGTCCATACCATTTCTGTCCTTTATTGAGCCCATCTTTGCATGAAATGTTCCCTTGGAATCTCTAATCTTCTTGAAGAGATCTCTTGTTTTTCCTATTCTGTTGTTTTCCTCTATTTCTTTGCATTGATCACTGAGGAAGGCTTTCTTATCTCTCCTTGCTATTCTTTGGAACTCTGCATTCAGCTGCTTATATCTTTCCTTTTCTCCTTAGCTTTTCGCTTCTCTTCTTTTCACAGCTATTTGTAAGGCCTCCTCAGACAGCCATTTTGCTTTTTTGCATTTCTTTTCCATGGGGATGGTCTTGGTCCCTGTCTCCTTTACAATGTCACAAACCTCCGTCCAGAGTTCATCAGGCACTCTATCTATCAGATCTAATCCCTTAAATCTATTCCTCACTCCCACTGTATAATCATAAGGGATTTGATTTAGGTCATACCTGAATGGTCTAGTGGTTTTCCCTACTTTCTTCAATTTAAGTCTGAATTTGGCAATAAGGAGTTCATGATCTGAGCCACAGTCAGCTCCTGGTCTTGTTTTTGCTAACTGTATACAGCTTCTCCATCTTTGGCTGCAAAGAATATAATCAATCTGATTTCGGTGTTGACCATCTGGTGATGTCCATGTGTAGAGTCTTCTCTTGTGTTGTTTAGTCCCGTCCAATTCTTTGTGACCCCATGGACTGCAGCAAGCCGGGCCTCCCTGTCCATTATGAACTCCAGGAGTTTACTAAGACTCATGTCCATCGAGTTGGTGATACCATCCAACCATCTCATCCTCTGTCGTCCCCTTCTCCTCCTGCCTTCAATCTTTCCCAGCATCAGGGTCTTTTCCAGTGTCAGTTCTTCGCATCAGGTGGCCAAAGTACTGGAGTTTCAGCTTCAGCATCAGTCCTTCCAATGAATATTCAGGACTGAGTTCCTTTATGATGGACTGGTTGGATCTCCTTGCGGTCCAAGGGACTTCAAGAGTCTTCTCCAACACCACAGTTCAAAAGCATCAATTCTTCGGCGATCAGCTTTCTTCACAGTCCAACTCTCACATCCATACATGACCAAGGGAAAAACCATAGCCTTGACTAGACAGACCTTGGTTGGCAAAGTAATGTCTCAGCTTTTTAATATGCTATCTAGGTTGGTCACAACTTTTCTTCCAAGGAGCAAGTGTCTTTTAACTTCATGGCTGCAGTCAGCATCTGCAGTGACTTTGGAGCCCAAAAAAATAAAGTCTGTCACTGTTTCCATTTCCCGCAGGTTACAAGTGAGAAACTGAGGCTTAAGAGGTGAGGTCAGTGGCCAGTACTCAACCCAAAGTCTGTCTCCCTCTCTTTTTCATTCTGTGGTCTTTCACGAGGCAGTGGTAGCATAAAGGAAGGATAAGCTAAAATGACGTGTGACATCTGTGTAGAAGTAGGGAAAACTTGCCTGGAGATATTTGAGTCGAGTCCTGATGTTTGCCAGGTGGCTCCAGAATGGGTGCGGGCAGTGGTGCAAAGAAAGGAAGGCCTTGCAGAGCAATGCGAAGGAGTGTGAATATCACCTTGGCTGGAGTAAATCACAAGCCTTAGATGTGATCCCATCCCTTCATTGTACAATTGGCAAAACTGAGACTCAATGAAGTTAAGTAATTGTCTGAGATCACACAGTATCATATGAAGAAGCCAGGCTCAAACCCTGAATTCTTTGGGCTTTTTTTTTTTTTTCAAAAGTAATTTATAGGACTTTATTTTTTATGTGGACCATTTTTTTAAAAGTCTTTATTGAATTTGTTACAATATTGCTTCTGTTTTATGTTTTGGTTTTATGGCTAAGAGGCATGTGGGATCTTAGCTGCCGAACCAGGGATCGAACCCTTACCCTCTGCATTGGAAGGAGAAGTCTTAACCACTGGACCACCAGGGGAGTCTTAAAATTGTAGGACAAGAGAAAAAATATCCATTGGCCATTTAGGCAAAAGCGGTAGCCATTTATAAGAGAAAAGAAAATCATCCTGCTTGTTGATAGCAGTTTTTTATGCCACAAGATGATGGCATAGCATTTTTAAGGCAGTCAAAGGAAGAAAACATGAGCTAAGGATTTTAAATTTCAAAAACTGACTTTTATGTAGAAAGGCTACAAAACCGTCATCAATGTGCAATGAAAATATTGTTCCCATGAGTCCTTCCCAAGGAATCTACTCGAGAATGGGATTCAGACAAGCAAGATAACTACAGAAGCCTTGACATAAAGACCAATGTGAGTATTAAACATTGGCTTACTTTTAAACTAGCCATAAAGAGGTCTAAACAGTAGAGAATATAGTATGTAATGGCAACTGCTCAATCTATGTGGATCTCATGAAAGCATACAAAACTGGGGAAGAGAGGAGGAAGAACATATGCAAAGAGATTTTAAACTGCTCTTGAACTGGACTTCCCTGGTGGTCAAAAGTGGCTAATGCTGGGGCGTTCGATTCCTGGTTGGGAACTAAGATCCTGCACACAGCTCAATGCCACAAAAAACCAGTAATAAATTAAATAAATAAACTGCTGTCAGTAATTATACTGGTGGTGTTACTATTAAAATGATCTGAGATGGTGAGAGACTTTGTGAGATAAACTAAAGAATAACCATAGATGAATAGGTGAAGTTGCTCAGTCGTGTCTGACTCTTTGCAACCCCATGGACTGTAGCCTACCAGGCTCCTCTGTCCATAGGATTTTCCAGGCAATAGTATTGGAGTGGATTGCCATTTCCTTCTCCAGTCTTTGGGCTTTTAAAGCAGATGCCAAGATAGACAAAGGAAATGGAATCTGCTGGAGTGGGAAAGGGAAATGGGAGGACAAAGGAGGAAGGCAGCAGCTCAAAATTAAGCTGGTGAGAGGTATGGCTACATCCACTCAGAAAGGTGGGAGCTGTGCATTTTTGGGAAGATTTTTTTCCGTTGAATTACCCTCCTTCAATGCTGATCTATTTTTAGCACCTAATACTTTAATGCATTTGTGGGGCGTACATCTACTCTGTTATGGAACTCTAAGGTCCTTAATTTCAGTAGCTTGCACTGTTTCTAGTGCAGAGCAGATGCCCACTAGATATTTCCTGATTTACAGAGTGACTAAATGGATGTTTTTATAAAGGCCTCACAGATAACACAGCTGAAAATGATTCTCACCCACTCAAAATTCTTTTGAATATGTGGCCCACGTGTGTGATCTGTGAAGGGCAACAGCCAGCACCTGGCACAGGTATAGAAGGGGTGTACAGTATATGTTTGTGGAATGAAGAGATTGCATCTTGATTCATTGACTATAGCTGTCTCATCTCTTCTGGAGAAAGGTCTCCAAGGAAAGTCTATACCTTAGACATGCCTATTCTATCACTGTCAACCCGTAATTCTAGCAAAGGGCTGGTGGGTGCTCTTTAAACATTTATTGTGTATATGGATGAATAAACAACCGAAGTCAGCCTTTCTCAGGGTCTGCCACAAATCTGGTAGTACTAACACAAGCACCACATTTACGCTACGGCCTTCAGTGGCTTCCCACTGCACTTTAGATAAAACACAAATACACCGCGGCTTACAAGGCCCTGCATCATACCTTTTGCTTACTTGTTCACTGTCCTACAGCCTTTCTCAGTTCCTCTCATGGGCCATGCTATTTCATACCCCATGGACTTGGCACATACTGTTCTCTTTCACCTGAAATGCCTCTACTGCCTCCAAAACTGGCTAACTTCCATTCATCCTTCAAGTCACAGATTAAATGTTGCTTTCTCAGAACTCTTCCCTGGCCTCCCAATCTAAATGAGAAAGCTCCTGGAATACCTTGTTCTTTTCCTTCATAGCACGTTTGTGGCTATGTCTTGTTGGACTCCCCCACTAGGTTGGAAACTCCTTGAAGGAAGACACTGTATTTGTCTTATTCGCTTTTGTAAAACCAATGCCTACTAGTGTCTAGCATAGAGTATTTCCTTAATCAGTATTTGCTAAACTGAATGAATGACAAATACTTATAAGCTTAGTTATGACAGCTACAGTCAGTCTGAGGGCAGGACCTAGCTTGTTAGCTGCTACTTTGCAGTGCCCCAAGAGTTTTAAGGGCCCCATGGATGTTGGTAGGCACAGTGCTCAGCAGGGTCTGACTAGAGAGCCCCAGCCCCTTCCCCCACGATCTGCATCCTCTTACCCTTGGTCTAAGTAGCTGCAGAAGCAGGGGCATGAGAAGGGAAGGTACCTGAAGGGGTCTATGTACTGTGCTAAGTTTCTTCTGTCATGTCTGACTCTTTGCGACCCTATGGACCATAGCCTGCCAGGCTTCTCTGTCCACGGGATTCTCCAGGCAAGAATACTGGAGTGGGTTACCATGCCTAGGGTCAGGAAGATCCCCTGGAGGAGGGCATGGCAACTCACTTGAGTAT
Organism: Moschus berezovskii; assembly: GCF_049115385.1. Lineage (NCBI taxonomy): Eukaryota > Metazoa > Chordata > Mammalia > Artiodactyla > Moschidae > Moschus > Moschus berezovskii. Next base: position 10,347,418 of record NC_142461.1, on the reverse strand, counting down.
TCTTGCCTGGAGAATCCCATGGACAGAGGAGCCTGGCAGGCTATGGTCCACAGCGTCGCAAAGAGGCAATATTCTTGCCTGGAGAATTCCAGGTACCTGGAGGGAGAAGCCAGCTCCTTCTCTGACTCCTCTGGAGCCTCTGTCCCAGCCCCATCACAGCCTGTTCACAGTGCCCCCTCCCACCTGTACACGTCACCTTGGTTCTCTTACCCAATGTGAAAGCCTCCCTGGCCCGTGTCCTTGCCTCCTCTGTCGCTGCCACCCCTATCACGCACAGACAGATGGGATATCTCCACCAAGGCCTAACACTCCTTTCCAGGCTCAGAGGATCACAGCAGTGTCCTGGAAGAAGCTCCTCTAACAGACAGCTCAGGAAAGGATTGATAGAGCTCATAGCTACCCCTCCCCCAACACACACCCCGACCTAAAATAGGAATGACCATCTGGACCCACTTATAGGACTGGCTGGGGGAGGGAAGGATGGCAGAGCTGGAAGCGTCAAGCTGGGAAAGCTTCAAGGGTAAGATGCTGCTTGTTTGAAGGGTGAACTCAGGGCACGTCCTCTCTTGGTGTGGGTCAGGACACCCCCTCAATTGGCCCCAGATAGAAGTCGCCAGAGCCCACAGCCTTCCTTCCTTCCCCAGGCCATCTTACTCCTCATTCTGGGATTCAAGGCCCTCATGGTCTGGCCCCAACCCTTAACCTTTTTCCACCCTCATCTCTCTGTCTCCCTTGGGACTTGCTTGGAGTTACCCTCACTGCGCTATTTGCCCTTCAGAGAATGAGCCCTGCACTTAATACCTCGTGTCTTTGCTTGAACTATTCCTTCAGCATAGTGCCCTTCCCCTGCTCTCCTACAGCACTTTCAAGGTTTCCAGCAAATCCTCCCTCTTTGCTCCCAGAGCACGGAGGCTGTTTCTGCCTATTGAATATTCATGTATACTTGCATTAGCATTAGCTGTTTACATGTCTGTCTACCCCAGGAGACTGTGAACTCCTTGAGAAGGGGACTGACTAGATCCATTGGACCTTGGAGTCAGAACTGCACCGGGGAGAAAGGAAGCGCTTAGGGACTGTCCCCGGAGCTGTTTGTTGACCACAGATTGGTCTCCTTCAGGGCTCTGGCAGAAGAATCACCTCAATCAATAAGCCAGGGAAGCAGAGCTGAGCCTGGGGCAATCTCAGCACAGGTTGGAGGAGCTGCTGGGGGTGATGCTCTGTGTGTGTGTGTGTGTGTGTGTCCCCTCTCTTCCGCAGCCTTTCTGCTTCTGCTCCTTTGCCCCCATTAAGCCCTAAACTGTCTTCCTGGATAGCTCCAAACCTTTCCATGGTGGGGAAGGGACCACAGGGGCAGATACAATGCAACAAACCATTTGAGAACACACCCTCTGACCCTTAAGACATCAGAGATTACAAAATGACTTCCTTCTCCATTCCATTATATAGATGGTAAACTTCCCTAAGAAAATAGAGAGCACAGCCAGGCCCAGAATCTACATGTTCTGCTGCCAGGTGGGCAATAAAGCGTGATGGTTGAACACGTGAACTCAGGCGTCAGCCAGCAAGCCCAGTACTGACCCTTAGCTCTGTCAGAGGTTGTCAGACCTTAGGAAAGTAACTGAACCTGTCAGGGCATCAATTTCCTCATCCCTAAAATGGGGAAAAACATGTTGCAAAGTTCCTGTAAAGTTTATTGGATAAGCTATAGCTGATCAGCTATTGGCCCAATATGAACACTCAGTGTTCGCTACTACAGCAATTAAAACCACTCATCACCATCATAAGACTCCTAACCACTTAAAAAGCACTTTGATGTGCATTCTGTCCTATGATTTGGTGCCTCTTTACAATGCAGTGAAGTAACCAGAGAGCAGGTATGGCATCCATTTTCCCAAAGAGAAAAATAAGCCCAAAAAGGTTCAGGAACTTTTGCAAGGTCTAAACATAAACTGGGCTTCCCAGGTGGTGCTAGTAGTAAAGAACTTGCCTGCCAACGCAGGTTAGATGTAACACAGGGGTTCGATCCCAGGGTGGGGAAGATCCCTTGGAGGAAGGCATGGCAACCCACTCCAGTATTCTTACCTGGAGAATCCCATGGTCAAAGGAGCCTGGCAAGCTGCAGTCCAGAGGGTCGCACAGTCAGACACAACTGAAGCGACTTAGCATGCATAAACTAGATAGAGTTGGGTTTCTAAACCTCAACCCTGCTTTTTCTCTGCTGGTGACCCCTTTTCGAGTCATTAAAGAGAGGAGGATGAGACCTAAGATTCTGTAAATCATCATAAAATGGTGCAAACCGTGGCCTCACTGGACCAGGACCTGTTCGTGTTAGTCACTCAGTTGTGTCCGACTCTTTGTAACCCCATTGACTGTAGCCCACCAGGCTCCTCTGTCCATGGAATTCTCCAGGCAAGAATACTGGAGTGGGTTGGTTGCCATTCCCTTCTCCAGGGTATCTTTCCTACCCAGGGATCGAACCTTGGTCTTCTGCATTGCAGGCAGACCCTTTCCTCTCTGAGCCGCCAGGGAAACCCTAGGACTGTTATACATACAGAAATGGGTCAGATGCGGGAAGCAGACCGTGTCACCATGAATGCCTCACGCCCGCCATCACGGCCATCAGACACAGGGCCTGCCACTCAGTGGGGAACTCCAGGGCAAAATCCAACATTCAGGGACCGGGCACAACCCCCATATTTGCTGCCCACGCCTTCCAGATAATGTGGGAGCTCCAGGAAGGCAGGGGCTAACCCGTTGAGTACATTTTCATTAAGCCAGTGTTGGGCAAACAGGGGCTCAAAAAGTATCGTGACATTAAATAAGAAAAATGATCCTTAAAGAAGTGGACCAGGAAGCAGAGATCAGTGACCCGGTCCTGGTTTTGCCTCTAATTAACTCGGGTTCCGTTCCGTTCCGTCACTCAGTCGTGTCTGACTCTATGCGACCCCGTGGACTGTAGCCTACCAGGCTTCTCCGTCCATGGGATTCTCCAGGCAAGAATACTGGAGTGGGTTACCAACTCGGGTTAGGCAGCCCATTCCCTCTTCCTGCCCTCTTTGGAACTTGTCTATGTTCGTAAATAGGACTCCATAGATGGTCTGGAAATAGGACTAGATTGGTGGTTCTCTGCTCTGGTCCTACATTAGAATGAATCTGAGATGTTTTCAAATAATGGATGGATGCTTGGACACCTCCCCACCTTCCCCGCAGACCAATTAAAACAGAATCTCTGGGTGGTTAAGTATCCCAGGTGGTTCTGATGTATAACCAGGGCTGGGAACCTCTGAGCTAGGTGATCTCTCATCACCTTTTCAGTTCTGCAACTACACTTCAGCATGCTCCTTAGCACAGAGACCCATCGCAGGCCCCTGGGACCACATCTGCCCACCACAAACACAGGAGTTCCAATTCTGAAGTCTCTTTTGCTACACATTAACTGTGCAGGCTTATCTGACCGAGCCCCAGGCTCCCCATCAGCAGGGTTGAGTAACATATGCGGATGCACATTAAAACTGGAGCACCATCGATCTTTTTTACTATGGTTTTGCCTTTTCCAGAATGTCATATACTTGGAATCATACGGTATGGCTTTCAGATTGGCTTCTTTCAAAAGCAATAACGCACTTAAGTTTCCTCCCCGGCTTTGGGGCTTGATTGCTCATTTCCATATATTTCATGGCTGTACCTTATCTTGAAGGACTTCTTGGTTGCTTCAGTTTTTGGCAATTATTAATAACACTGCTGTAAACATTTATATACACATTTGTGCATGGACATAACACTTTCAACTAAGGATAGCAGCTGCTGGATCTTACAAAGACTATTGAACTTTGTAAGAAACTGCCAAACTCTTACCATTTTGCATTCTCACCAGCAGTGAATGAGTTCCTGTTACTTCACATCCTTGTTAGCATTTGATGTTGTCATCCTAATCAGTGTGGCATGGTATCTCATTGTTGGTTTAATGTGTAATTCCCTAGTGACACAGTGACATAGAAGAACTGTACAAAAAAGATCTTCATGACCTAGATAATCACGATGGTGTGATCATCACCTAGAGCCAGACATCCTGGAATGTGAAGTCAAGTGGGCCTTAAGCATCACTATGAACAAAGCTAGTGGAGGTGATGGAATTCCAGTTGAGCTATTTCAAATCTTGAAAGATGATGCTGTGAAAGTGCTGCAGTCAATATGCCAGCAAATTTGGAAAACTCAGCAATGGCCACAGGACTGGAAAAGGTCAGTCTTCATTCCAATCCCAAAGAAAGGCAATGCCAAAGAATGCTCAAACTACCGCACAATTGCACTCATCTCACACGCTGGTAAAGTCATGCTCAAACTTCTCCAAGCCAGGCTTCAGCAATATGTGAACCCTGAACTTCCAGATGTTTAAGCTGGTTTTAGAAAGGGCAGAGGAACCAGAGATCAAATTGCCAACATCCGCTGGATCATGGAGAAAGCAAGAGAGTTCCAGAAAAACATCTATTTCTGCTTCACTGACTATGCCAAAGCCTTTGACTGTGTGGATCACAACAAACTGTGGAAAATTCTGAAAGAGAAGGGCATACCAGACCACCTGACTTGCCTCTTGAGAAATCTGTATGCAGATCAGGAAGCAACAGTTAGAACTGGACATGGAAAAATAGACTGGTCCCAAATAGGAAAAGGAGTATGTCAAGGCTGTATATTGTCACCCTGCTTATTTAACTTATATGCAGAGTACATCATGAGAAATGCTGGGCTGGAAGAGGCACAAGCTGGAATCAAGATTGTTGGAAGAAATATCAATAACCTCAGATATGCAGATGACACCACCCTTATAGCAGAAAGTCAGGAAGAACTAAAGAGCCTCTTGATGAAAGTGAAAGAGAGTGAAAAAGTTGGCTTAAAGCTCAACATTCAGAAAACTAAGATCATGGCATCCGGTCCCATCATTTCATGGCAAATAGATCGGGAAACAGTGGCTGACTTTATTTTTGGGGGCTCCAAAATCACTGCAGATGGTGACTGCAGTTATGAAATTTTTTAAAAGACACTTACTCCTTGGAAGGAAAGTTACGACCAACCTAGATAGCATATTAAAAAGCAGAGACATTACTTTGTCAACAAAGGTCCGTCCAGTCAAGGCTATGGTTTTTCCAGTGGTCATGTATGGATGCGAGAGTTAGACTATAAAGAAAGCTGAGCGCAGAAGAATTGATGCTTTTGCACTGTGGTGTTGGAGAAGACTCTTGAGAGTCCCTTGGACTGCAAGGAGATCCAACCAGTCCATCCTAAAGGAGATCAGTCCTGGGTGTTGATTGGAAGGACTGATGTTGAAGCTGAAACTCTAGTACTTTGGCCACCTGATGCGAAGAGCTGACTCACTGGAAAAGACCCTGATGCTGGGAAAGATAGTGACAGGAGGAGAAGGGGATAACAGAGGATGAGATGGTTGGATGGCATCACCAACTCAATGGATATGAGTTAGGGCTGATTTTGGGAGATGATGATGGACAGGGAGGCCTGGCGTGCTGCAGTTCATAGGGTCGCAAAGAGTCGGAAACGACTGAGCAAATAAACTGAAGTGACAATGCTGGACAGCTTTTGTGTGCTTACCAGTCACCTTTATATCCTCCTTGGTGAGGTGTCTATTCAGATATTTTGCCCGTTTTAAAATTGGGGTGCTTGTTTCATATTATTGAGTTGTAAAAATTCTTTTATTTTCTCTTAATTGTTGGGTTGTCTTTTTCATTCTCTTAACAGTGATTTCACAGAGCAGGAGTTTTGATGAAGTCCAGTATATCAATTTTTTATTTCATGGGTTGTGCTTTCGATGTTGTATCTAAATACCTGTTGCCAAACTTCTCCTATGTGGTCTTCTGAGTTTTACTGATTTGTTTTACATTTAGTTCTATGATCAATTTTGAATTAATTTTTGTGGACAGTGTACTCAGTGTTTTGATCCTTTGTTGGGGGGGTTAGGTGGGGCATGTAGCCTGGGCTCCCAGGTGGCTCTAGTGGTAAAGAACCACCCACCAAAATGCAGGCTACTCAAGAGAAGTGCGTTCGATCCCTAGGTGGGGAAGATGCCCTGAGGAGGGCATGGCAACGCACTCCGGTGTTCTTGCTGGAGAATTCCATGGACACAGGAGCCTGGCGGGCTACAGTTCATGGGGTTGCAGAGTCAGACACGACTGAAGCGACTTAGCATGCACCCACACATGGAGATGTCCAGTTGTTCCAGCACCATTTGTTGCAAAGGTTGCTTTCCTTTCTCCATTGAGTTGATTCTGCTCTTTGGTCAGAGATCTGTTGACTATATTTGTGTGGATCTACTTTTGGGATCCCTATATCATTCCACTGATTTGTCTTTTCCTTCACAAATGCCACACTGTCTTGGTTATTGTAGCTTTTTGTTAAGTCTTGAGGTTGGATAGTGTCAGTCCTCTGACTTTGTTCTTTCTCTTTGTTATCTGTGTTGGCTATTCTGGGTCTTTTGTCTCTCCATACAAACGTTAGAATAAGCCTGTGGATAGTCGTGAAATAATCTGCTGGGATTTTGGTTGAGATTTCATTGCCCAAGTTGGGAAGAAAATGACATCTTTATTAATAATAGAGGCTTCCTATGTATGAGCATGAAATATCTCTTCACATATTCTGATTTCCCCTGTTTTCACTCATCACAATTTTATAGTTTTCCTCTTAAATATCTTGTGTATATTTTGCTGGTACATACTTAGTAGGAACTAAGTATATAAGTACTTTAGTACTTATAGTACTTACTTTTTTTCTCTTTTTTTTTGTGCTGGTAAGGACTGATTAGGTGGAGCGCAGGGGATTTTTATGGCAGTTAAACTATTTTTCACAGTGTGGATGCAGGACGTTATGTATATGTCAAAACCCATAAAACCGTACAATACAAAGAATGAACCTCAATACAAGCTATGGACCTTAGTTATTAATGATGTATCAACATTGGGTCATTAATTGTAACAAATGTACATCAATGCAAGATGTTAATAAGAGGGGATATGGAGCCAGCGAGAGAAGGGGTATATGGGACTTTGTATTATCTTTTAAATTTTCTGTAAGCTTTAAACTGCTCTAAAAAAAGTTTGTTTTTAAAAAAATGTACCAATTCCAAATGAAATGGAGCTCCTGGTAAAGTCTTCCAATGGCTAATCCCTGCTGGCAAGACCAAGCTTACAATCCCTCATCAAGCACAGGGAGTCCTCCACAGTCTGGCTACCCCTGAAGTCCATGGGCCACTCCATCCTCTACCATGCAGCTGAACTGAATCACTCAGGCTCCATGAGGGCACCTGGGACTCTGCCCTAGTCCCTCGATCTGGTATATCAGCCCTTCCTCGCGTGGTCTGGAAACGTGCTAAAGCAGCGTCAGTTTGGGGACACAGAGGACTGATAAGCACCTGCTTCATGACATCACATATTGTGCTTCTGACGGAATCTCTTCCCTTTCTGTCTCCTGTACGAAACTGAGGATACCCTGCTGGCCTCAGCCTGGTTCTTTCCAAATGTACAAACAGAATAACCACAAAATCTCACTAGTGAAACTATTATTCCTACAATACTGACCCACAGTTACCAAACTGTGCATCAAGGTACCTTAGGGTGCCACAGTCAAGTCACAGGAGCACAGAAGGATATTTTAAATTTAGAGTTACTGAGCATCTGTTGGCTACGGAGAGAACTACAAGCTCAGGGTGGTTCAGTTTTGTCCTTAGACTCCACTACATTGCTTTGATTATGTCATCTTTGAGAAGCTGAGTTTTTAGAGGTTGCTGAGATACAAAGTAAATGAAAGTCATTGTGGAACAGGAAATGAGGGTGGTGGTGTCCAATCTGATTAGAAGGTCTGACAAGTTTTTCAGCGCCCAACAAGCACACGGATTCCATTAGTTACTGTAAGTTATTAAGAATGAAATAGTTTCTTCTGATATCTATTTCTTTTTCATTTTTTTTCTTTTGTGTATTCTTTAATGACCAACTTGGTAGGACAAAATTTTTTTTAAAAGATTATTATTTATTTTTGGTTGCACTGGATCATCATTGCTGCATGGGCTTTTTCCAGCTGCCGTGACTGGGGGCTACTGTTTAGTTGCAGTGCACGGGTTTCTCATTTTGCTGGCTTCTCCTGTTGTGGAGCACAGGCTTCAGGCACACGGGCTTCAGCAGTTGTGGCTGGTTGGGCTCAGTAGTTGTACACGGGCTTAGCTGCTCCGTGGCATGTGGGATCTTCCCAGAAAAGGGATTGAACCCATGTCCCCTGCATTGGCAGGCGGATTCTTAACCACTGGACCACCAAGGGAGCCTAGGACATCAATTCTTAAGTGATCTTGGCTTAACTAACATGTTGAGATGTTAGGTATTTCTTTTGGCTTAGGGGGTCCAGGTAAAAATCACTGAGGCACTGATGGTTCAGTGAGCTGAAAAAGTTTGGGAACCTCTGGTCTAAGAAATCCTCTCATCTAGGGCCCATCAAGAAACAACAGATTTTGAAATCAATTTAGTGGGTTATAGACAGCATTTTCCCCCTCCTTCATTAAATAGAATGGTAACTAGAACACACTGCATGTAGCAAGGCTCAGTGTTATTGTGTGACACTTACGTTCATCATATACACACAAATTAGCGTGGGTGTCTTGGGTCACAATGGAAGATGTATACTTGTTTGAGCCGTGATTTTAAAAGTCTGAAAAACCACTAAGACTTCACCCTCCTTACTTTACAGATGAGAAGACAGCCCAGATAATGAAAGCTGATTATTGCAAATCACGGCCACCAGGGCCAGGCTCTGCACTTGGGCTGGTGGCCATGGTCCACTGGGACGCTCCAAGGCAGGCCTCATTCCACCCGGCAGAGGTGTGGTTACTCAAGAGTCACGGAGCTACGGAGATGAAATCCTCTCCCTTTCCCCCAGACCCATGGGCAACCCACAAATGCCACCAGCCACACCTAGAACAAAATGGTTTTAATCAGTTGCGTCACCCTCACTCTCCTGGGAGCGGAGCAACAAAAAGGCTCGGCTCCTGCCCCCAGAGGACAGTAAGGCTTCTGAGTCTCTCCACGCGGCAGGGCCCAGGCTGGGCAGGCGGGAGGCAGGGAGGGAGGAAATGGCGGGCGGCTGGAACACAGGAAAGCAAAGGGGCCCCTGCTAGTCCGTGGGCCCCAGGCCCAGCCTCAGTGCCCCGGCTCGCCCCTCCCGGCTGCAGAAGGGTCGTGGAGAAGAGACAGGGGAGCGAGTCCCAGCAGCAGGAGAAGCAGCAGCAGCTGTTTCCTTCACCAATAAATATACTTCATTACCAAGCTAGGAGAGAGGGGTGGGGGGTGATGGGGGACAGGAAGGGGGAGAGGCTGCCACCTGTGTCGCTGGGATTAAAGCAATGACGAGACGGTGCCAGACCCCCCACCACTATCCTCACCACCCCACCCCCACCCCCATCTTCTTAAAACTGTAAAAAAGCTTTTAACATGGCCCTGCTGTCTCCAGGGCTTCTCTGAAGCCTGACTGAGAGGAGGCACCTGGCAGAGACAGGGTGGAGGGAGGGAGCGGGGCGGAGGGAGGCTGCAGCTGGAGGCTGGAGCCCAGGGAGCGCCGAGGGGAACGGGGAGGGGGACCAACGGCCGGGAGCAGCTCCTGAGCTGAGAGCCAAGGAGGCCAAGAGTGAGGCAGTGGTGGGGTGCTGGGGGACCGCTGCATCCAGTGTAGAGCTCTGGGCTGCTGAGCAGGGGCCGAGTTAGGGACTTTCCACCCCAGGGCTCAGGAGGCCCACCCCTCCCCCCAGAACAGCAGGGGACAGAGAAAAGCCATCACTTCTTTGGTGTTTGTGGCGGCTCAGCGTGTGGGGGGTGGGAGGGAGTGCCATCTCAGGGAGAGGAGGCCTGGCCGGGAGCTCTGGCAGAAAGGTCACAGTGAGGCCAAAGAGCGCCCAAGGGAGGAGAGGGCCCCCCCCCAGAGTGCAGAAGGGCTGGCACGGGTGGGCAGGGAATGGTGTGGTGCCCCTGCCCACTGCCAGGGCCCATGGGAGAGGCTGAGCCCCCAGAGGGCCGGTGACGGCGGGCGGGCGCAGCAAGGACCCAGTGCCTGTGCTTGGGGGGTCCAGTGGGTGCGGAGGGGGGAGAGGGAAAGGACGCCGGGCTGCCAGGAGGCAGTGGCCTGACCGTGTGCACTCCAGGGCTCCGTCCTCACTTCCATTTCCACCCTGACACAGCGGCTCTGCAGGGATGGGGGGGCACCCTGTCCTTTTCTAGAACATTCCCTGAAGACCAGGAGGGAACCAGCCTCGCCCATCAGGAGCAAGAATGCTAACAGGCCAAGGCCAGCCTGTCCTATTCCACCCCACTCCTACTGCCAGCCGAAGGGTGGGGAAGTCCCCGGAGACAGCGGCAGCCCTGGCCTCCCCACCTGAGGCAGGCCAGAGCCCTCAGGGACATGGATGGGGGGAGGTGGGGTTGGGGGAGATGGAGGGGCTTCCCCTCCTGCTCGTCTGCTCAGGGCTGGGGCCAATCAAGGGGCAACTGCCCAAAAGTCCAAAAGCCAGCAAGTTGCAGCAATCCCCACCCGCAATGCCAAACTAACAAATGTAACGGGGAAAAATGAAAAAAAAAAATTGGGGGGATGGGGAAGACAAACCAAAACAGAACCCCCTGATCTCCTGCCCGGGGCGGAGGATCCAGCCGATAGCAGGGGCTGGGACGGGGCTAGGAGGGTCTAGCTGGGCCGGCACTGCACCTGGCCCTCGGAGCTGTCCTCGTCGTCAGAGGCCCCGGCGCCCCCACTGCTCAGGCCTGTGATCCGGTAGCCCATGTTGAGCAGCATCACCTCCAACGGGTCCGCATTCATGCGCCGCTGGTTGGCCTGGGAGGCACCCTCCATGTCCTCCACAACTCGGCCTGTGAGGTCTTCACTCTGCGGGAGGGGAGCCGGGGGAGGCACACTTACCAGGGGGCTCTGTGTGCAGGCGAAACACACAGACGGAGCTACATGTGTGGAGGGGCATGTGCATGCCATGGGGGGTGTGTGAGTGCACCCGTGAGTGCCCAGGCACAGGGGAACGCATCCTGGGAGGTATGTGGTCGGATGCACAGACACACACAGACACATAGACACCATTGTGAGGGGGATGGCGCACTACACTGGGGGTGGGGGCACATGGTCGTACACAGTGGGATATAGACGGGGGGAATACACACCAGAGTGTCTTCTGGTAGGCCCCACACTGGAAAGTGCTGAGGACACACCATCGTGGGGGCGGGGCGGGGCGCGGGCAGGGACACAGGTGAGGGCAGACTCACCCCAGGACATGCTGGGCACGTCTATGCCCCTGGGCGGGGTGCAGACACAACTCACCCCCTGCCCTCCCCCATCTATGCCCCTGGGCGGGGTGCAGACAACCCCACCCCCACCCCCTGTTCTTTTGTTGCTACTCCTCCCTCAAGGAAAGGTCTTAAATTTATAGGAAACTGCCTCTGGAATTAGAGCCACCTCTTGACTTCTGTTTTACCAGCTGGGAGCGGGGAGGAGGTGGGCAGAGAGCAGGGGAGGCCTCAGGCCAGACCACCTGACTACCCACACCATCCCTGTGTCCCCGTGGACCAGACACATCACAGACATCACTTCTTTAATCCTCAAAGCAACCTTCTAAGGTTGTGCTGTCAAGCCCATTCCAATATACAAATGATAAAGACCTTGGTTGAGTCCCTCAGGCCTAAGTGAAGGGACCACGATTCAAACTGAGGGCCATCAGACTCCAAAGCCCACGCGCTGCCCGTGTGACTGAGGCACTGGCCTCTGCAGGGCTTCTGAGGGACAGGGCACCGAGGGAGGTAGCATTCTTGGGAGCTGGTGTTGGGCGGGGCGGGTGCCCTCCCTGCCCTCCCGCACCTGGTCCCAGTTACTGGGCACTGCCTCCCGGGTGTGAGTCACGGGTATGCCCCTGGAATTGCCCGCTTCATCTGGAGCTTTCAGAACTCATTGGCTCCAGCCCTGACGCAGCTTGGATCCCTGGGGAGAGAGCTCCTCCCCTCGCAGCCCCTTGCCTCCATGAGGCTGTGGCTCCTTTCCCTTCCCGCCCCACACAAGCTCAGCTGGAGGCCTCACAGAGGGTCCTCCCTTCTTTCCTCTCAGCCTGGCTTCTGCCACCCTGCCTGCCCCCTCACCTCCGGCCGGGGGTTCCAGAGCCGCACAACAGGGTCAATGCCGCTGGTGGCCAGGAAGCAGTAGCTGGGGTGTGGCTGCAGGCAGTTGACGATGGATTCGTCGCCCTGAAGCACGCGGACCAGGTTGGTGGTCTCCTTTTCCCAGACGAAGAAGGAGCCATCGTCAGAGCCACTGACGATATACTGAGCATTGCTGGCGGGGTGGGGGGCAAAGGGCAGGGAGGTCAGGTGGGGGTATGGCCTGCAGGCTGCATGGCTGAGGGAAAGGGGGAGCAGGGAAGCCTGGAGCCACTCAGCCCCCCCGAACTCTGGGGTCTTCACCTGACTCGGAACTCCCACGCACACGAGAATCCTCTCCACACTGGGCAGTCGTGTCACTGTCCAACTGTTTTCCTCACTTTGGGGTCACAGATGGCCTAGGTCCCTCTAACTTACTCTCCCTCAAAGTGCATTATAAGCCCCCTGGGTGCCAGGATCGGATCCTGCCTCTCGGGGGTCTCTGGGAACGTTCCTGCCTCAGCCTTTCCTCGGTAGTCCTAGCCTCTCTGGATCCAGACCCCCAGATCCTACAGCACACCTGCCCCCAACACACTGCTGATATTTAGAAGGGATCTTGCTGGAGACGCTTGATTCATATACATGGATCTCACCTACCCAAGACAGTACGTCATCTACAGAGGAGGGCTGGGGGTGATGGTGGCTCACAGAGGTGAAGCCATCTGCCCAAGGGCACAGAGCTGGGACTTGAGACTTCTCAAAGCCGAGGTCCCCACGCCACCCCCAACCTCCTGCCGCCAACTGGGCTGGGCACTCCTCCTCCTCTTCAGGGCCTCGGACCTGCCAAAGAAATTGGCCTCCTTGATGTCCGTGGTGGTGTTGCAGTGGCCACAGTAGCGGAACTGGTAGTCGTAGCTTCGCTCCCGCAGCACCATCTCGTCCTCGGAGATGGAGTCCTTGCGGCTCATGCTGCGGAGGCGGACAGGGCCGCCGCCACCGCCTGCTCCCTTCTTCTCCTCTGGGGCAGAGAAGAGGGTCTGTGAGAGTCCTGCCCGTCTCTCCCCACCTCCCCATTTCCTCCCCACCCTTCACCCTGTTCCCTGTCCAAGTAGTAAGCCATGAAGGGCTATCCCTCTCCCCCTACCCTGGAAAATTGGAAACAACTGTGAAAAAGAAGCATCTGTACATCCTGCCCTTGAGGGTGTTCAAGAGGAGACCGCTGATGCCAGGAGGGCCTTGGCTTAGGTCCCTGAACAATGTCTGGAAGCCCCGAGGATGCACGGCCCTAAGGTCTGTTGCTGTGGAGGTGGGCGGCGCGGAGGGGAGGGCAAAGCGCTGCCAAGAGAGCCTTGAGCGGGTGATTTTTCTAAACAGATTCATGGTTTTGAAGGCAGTCAAGTCCAAGCCCTCCCGCTCCAGAAGGCAAGTCAGCCTGGATCCCAGTGGATCCCTTAAGTGCCTTGGTAAAGTCATACCAGTTCTCTCAGTGCCTTGTTCCTGCCTGCCTCAGGGCCTTGGCACGTGCTGGTCCCTCTGCCAGAACCCTTTTCCTCTGGCGACACTGTACCTAGTCACCTCTTCCTCAGTTTCAAGATCTCCGCCTGAATGTCTTCCTCCAGAAGCCCAGACTGCCTTCAAGCCCTCCCCCTGCACTTGCGCCCTATCAGATCCCCAGGGCCTTCTTTGCTTCTTCATCACTCGGTTCCTTCACCAGGCTATAGGTTCATGAGTACAGAAATTCCATCTGACTTGTTCCCAGATGTATTCCCAGGACAGAGCACAGTGCCTGGCACTATCGAGACAAATGGATTAATCCATGGTGCAATACACTGCAAAGCAGAAGAGGGAGCTGCATGTCTGCCCCCAGTGAGCTCCCCTCTCATATTTAGACTGCACAGTTACCTGGTTCACTCTCCAGCGCCACCCAGGGGAGCAGGGCAGGCCCTTCAACATGCTGTACAAATATGCCAGCGGGTTCGGAGCGGCTGTGCTCTGCCCAGTCTCATGGTTCCGCATGGCAGAGCTGCGATGAGAACCGAGGCTCCACACCTGTGCCCGGGCCTCACCACTGCCCTGTGTGCTGTCTCTCCTGAACCCATGCGATCTGGAGCAAGTCACTCTAGCCAACCAGCTGGAGCTCAGATCCCAGTGGAACGGCCAAGGCCCCGTCTATGACAGGAGAGGATGACCTAGCTCGGCCGACTCCTATCCTGAGCCCCGGGGGAACTATACCAGATGCCTGAAACACGCTATTGCTAGTCCTTGTCTCAAAGAGACCAAGCGGCCATCCCAAGGCCGCGTGGTTCTCAATCGGTGTGAGCCAGGCCTCTCGGAATGTCATGGAGCATCTCCAGCAGATGAGCCAGGCCTCTCGGAATGTCATGGAGCATCTCCAGCAGACAGTGACAGCAACCCCTCCTCAGTGCGCGCTCTACTCACCACCGTCATTTTTGGAGAAGAGGGCGGCCGTGATGTCACGTCCCAATGCGTCACAGGCGCTGCTATGGGCCTGCTCCGGGAACTTCCCTTTGAAATCATCCAGGCACTCTAGGGCCTCAGCCACGTACTTGAGCTCAAAGAGGCATCGGGCCAGGCGGAAGTGGGCCTTCAGGTGGCATGGATTTAGGGAGATGGCCTTGAGGCAGTCCCGCAGGGCGTCGTAGTGGTCACCATCCCTGGGAAGGCAGGGGAGTCTGGTTTGGAGGTGGGGCCCCGTGGCAGGCAGGGAGTCCTCATTCAGTCTTGTCGCTTCCTGAGGCCACCCAAGCCCACCTTTGAGCGATCTCAGGGCAAGGGTATTTGGGGATGGAGAGAATCCTGCTTCAGCCCAGGACTTGCTCTCTAGGAGGCAGAGTGTGTTTAGGAGGCAAGCCAGGAACCCTGGTGTCTTGGCAGGTAGAGGGTGGGAGGTGGGCATGAGGCAGAAACCAGTGTCGGGCTGCCCTCTGCTGGACACAGAGTGCAACTGCGTGCCCGCTCACCCCAGGCACCCGCAGCTCTGCAGCAGAAGGCCTGGCATCTCGCCCGCCTCAGGCTCCCCAGGTCCTCCTTTTCCCTTCCTCCACCCACCTCCTCAGATCCCCCCGGCTGGCCTTCAAAGCCAGGTCTGAGGCAGGGGGCCCTCAAGAACAGTTCTGTGGTCCGGGGAAGCCAGAAGTGTCAGGCTGGGGACTCATGGTCTGACCGGCAGGCAGCAAGTCCTCAGCCAGGCCCCCCTCTGTCCTGGCTGACTGATCCACAGCAGCTGTGGCCTCTACCTCCCGGGGCTGGAGGATGGGGCCCGACAGTCTGGCAGAGTCACTTCTCTGGAAGCGGATGGCGGGAGTGGGGGCGGGCATAGGACACAGGAGCTCCAAATCGTCCACACTAACTTCTCTGAACTCCAGAAGCACGGATGTGGGGAAGTGGGACTGGTTTTGGGGGGAGGGGAGGGTCAGAGAAGAAGCCCCTCCTCCCCCCACCCTGTGCAGGAGCACAGAATACACACCTGCCCAGGCCCACAGGCAGCCCCACCTCTCAACTGGAGAGCCAGGGGCTCACGGGAGCCACTCCTCCCTCCCCTGGGGTGAGGCGGGCCCAGAACCCATTCGTGTTAAGCAGCACGCCCCCCACCCCCGCCTGCCCCAGAGCTGATGGCCTCCCCACCAAGGCGCAGCTCAGAACCCTGTGTGCAAGGGGCCAGGGCAGGTTCGACGCTGGAGCTGTGCTCCTGACCCTCCCTCCTACAGCACCCAGAGGAAACAACACCGGTCCTCAGAGCAGCCTGCTCAGACCAGGGACAAGCTGCTCGGCAGTGCGGAGGCGGGCAGGAGACAGAGTGTTCCGACGGCGCGGCCTGCGTCAGAACGAGTGACTGTGACGGAGGAGCAGGCGCTCTTCGGAAACCCAATTACCGCCTGCAAGGTGCCCCTCAGAACTCCCGGGGAGAGCCAGACCAGAAAGCAGCCAGGAGCCAGAGGGTGACAGCTCCCACCGCATCCAGGAGCAGATGGCCGCCCTGGGGAGACTGGCCTGGGACAGAACGTGACATTCTAGGGGTCACTGGCAGGCACGTGGGGATGGGGAGAGAGCAGGCTGGCCCCAGGGCGCACCCATCCGGACTTGCTGCCAGCTCAATCTCCCTGAAAAGACAGCCCTCAACACCTCCCTCTCCTGCTCGAAACTCTTCAGTAGCTGCCCATCATCCACTGAATCGAGGCCAAAACGCCACCGCTCTGCATTCCAAGTCCTTCCCAGGCTGGCCCCAGGCTACCTCACAGACTCATCTCCTGCCAGTCCCTTCCCGAACCCTCTGCTCCAGCCAAATGGATTTGTTGTTCTGCAAACAAGCTCTTCAGTCAGTCCCCCACCCCCACGCCTTTGTTCACACCGTTTCATCTCCCTGGGAATGTCCTTCCCCCACCATCCCCTCCCACTTCCCTCTCCTGTCTAAGCCTGCCCACACTGAAAGCAGACACCACGTCTTCCTGGTGCTCCCTGACCCCCAGGTACAGTGGCCGGGCTTTTCCTCTGCCCACGGCGCTTCACCTGGCCCTTCAAAGACTCCCTGCATCCTGCCTCTTCAGTGATGGACCATGCCTGCCTCTGTAGCCCCTGTTCAGAGGTTGTGCACTCTGGAGCACAGGAGCTCGGAAGGACAGAACTTTGTGTCTCTAGTTCCCAGTGCATAGTAGGGATTCAGAGAACATCTTAAGGGTACTGTGGACTGGGAAATCATCAGTCCCTCTCAGCAAAAATGCAGGAAAGTGCTCTCAGCCTAGAGCCTGCATGAAGACCACTGCATTCTACCCACCTGCTGGAAAAGAGGGACAAAACACCTCAGGAGGGCCCCCCAACTGTCATCTCCTGGGGTTGGCTGCCATCTGAGCCCTTCGCCAACTCCTGATGTCTGAGCTAAGGCCTGTGGGGGCAGCATCTTCCCAAACCCCCATCCACCATCCTGCTGACTTGGGTGGGTTTCTTAAGCTTCCCTCTCTGGCCTGCCGAGTTGCAGCCAGACGATGGCACACCAGCTGGCCTGTCTGTCTGGGCAGAGCCGACGGATGCCAGACGGAGCAGAAATGGCTGTGGGCCCAGCTTTATCCATCTCCCATCCTGGCCCTGGCTGGGGGATGGGGTCTGCCTGCCTGCTTGCCTGCTGGTGCTGCAGGCGGAAGGGCTGGGGGCCCTGGTGGTCTCCAAAGATAAAGGGTTCTTCAGGATATGAACCTACTCCCTTACCACTGGCCACTACCATCCAGCAAGACCCACAGCCAGCTTCAGATGTCTAGGATCCTGCTTGTGCTTGATCCAAAGAGTACAAGAGCATAGGAGAGAAAACCCCAAGGTCAAGGCGCTGCACAATCACTTCAAACAGATAGCAACTGAATTCACCAGGGCCTCATTTCCATCTAGCAAGATTCTACTGCCCCTTTAAAAGTCCAATTCAAGGCCCAATTCTCCAAGGACTGGGATTAACCACTCTCCCAATTCCTGCTTCCAGCGTCCATAGCACTAACATGCCACAGCTACTTGTGAACATGTTCCACTTAACTGTGAGCTTTCCTGGTGTTTGAGGCTTCCTGACTAACAGGTCAGGCACCTGCCCACCACCAACCAGGCACTGGTGAGAGGCCTGGGCCAAACATGCCCTGAAGGCAGGAGGATGCCACTGCTACTGGCCCTGGATGCCTCAGCAACTTGGTTCCCTCAGGCCCACTCACCACTTGCGCTTCATGTAGGCAGCAGCTCGGTTCCCGTAGAGCATGGCGTTGTGAGGGGCCCTCTGCACGGCCTTGCTGTACAGCTGAATGGCCTGGGTCCACTGCTGGCAGGCAAAAGCCTCATTGGCTTGCTGTTTCACCCGCTCCAGGTATGGGGGCAGCTCTACCTGGGGGCTGCGGGGGAAGCAGAGTGTCAGGCCAAGCAAGGAAGGTCAGAGCAGCCCCTCAGGACGTCTGTGGCCCTG
The DNA here is from genome assembly GCF_049115385.1 of Moschus berezovskii. Lineage (NCBI taxonomy): Eukaryota > Metazoa > Chordata > Mammalia > Artiodactyla > Moschidae > Moschus > Moschus berezovskii. The sequence goes on along the minus strand of NC_142461.1, from coordinate 10,329,313 downwards.
CCTGGAGGCCTCTCAGGTTTCCTTGGTCCCTGAGATCTGCACTGTCATCTGAAAGAGGACACCACTCCCACCCGTGGCCTGGGTAACTGTGGCAGGTCAATGGTCACAATTCCAGATGCTTTGTGCCAGTGAGAAAAAACAGAGAGGCAGAAATGAAGTTGTCCTAGAAAGGTTTTAAAGGAATTCTTCATCAAACTGGGCATGAAAGCAGCTGACACCTCCGGCCTCCATACTGAACTGAACTTTGTCACCGCCCAAGTCCCGCCCATTGATGTCTCTATAGAGAAGTTTCTCTTAAGGGTTAGAGGACCTGGGCACCTCTATATCGAAAGCTGAGCTCAGGGCCTGGCAGTGAAAGAGGCATTAAGATGCTATGAATGGAGAAAACACAACGGGGGAGGCCTGTCTGTGTGGGATCCTTTAGTGGGGAGCCCAGGGCTAAGAGGAGCTAGCCCCTGGGTCCTGACCTCGGGGATTGGCACCAAGAGACCAGAGCTTCAGCTGGAGCATGACTGGAGTCCCACCAGGCAGAGGTGGCATGGGGACCACTAGCCACATTCCAGAAGCCTCTGTGCCCCAAGTCAGGCTGGCCTTACCTCACATGCCCCTTAGTCTCTGGCAGCCGGAAGCCATTGCTGTGAAGGTGCAGGCCATTGGACACGCCGTTGGACACACCATTGGTGGACATCTTGCCATTCTGAACTTCTGGTTGGGGGTGGTTAGAAAGGAACAGCAACAACTTAGGAGGCGGTCCTCACTTCTCCTCAGCAGCCCTCCAGCTTCCATCTGGGGATCTGACGGCTCCACAGCAGGGCTATCCCTCCCAGGGTAGATCCACTCCCAGAAAGCAAGTTCTGACAGGCAGGCCGGCAAGCACATAAAGAAAGCCTGTGCGCCCTCTGCTGGCTAGAGAGGGACATAACTTCAACTTGGCATTATATGGCTGTGGGGACGCCTAAAAGTGGGGGGGTGAGGAAGTGCCTAAATCAACTGCAGGCCCCAGGAAGAATCACTGAGGAGACTGGTCCAGGACAGCAGGGGAGGGCACAACTACTTCAGGTTCCTCAAGAGCCAAGCCATGGAAAGAACCTGCTTTTTCTGAGGGAGTGAAAAGGGCTGTGAGGCAAACCCATTTTTACAGAGCTCTCTGACCTGGGATTCCCTTCCTTCTTACTGTACAGTGCTACTTCAGAGAACCTGCTCCTTCCGGAGGATCACAGCCACAGTGCAAGGTAAGGGGCAGGCTGCCGGGCAGAGGCAGTGCACACTCATGGTCCCCAGCAGAGATGCCCTGAAGGAGCCGGGGAGAGAGAACTTACCCCCTGAGGAGTGGCATTTTCTAGGCAAGAGGAAGGTGTACGGCCGCTGCTTGTAAGTCAGGTCAAACAAATAGACCTAGAGTGTAGGGATCAAGAGAAGATGGATACCGTGAGGCAAGATTCGTGGCCAGGCGAGGAGTGAGGCCTGGGCGGCTCTTGGGAATGCAGCTGAATGTTGAGCAGGGAACCACCGAGTGACACCGGATGGGGTGCTTCATGGAGCAAACCTCTGGAGAATCCTCCCAGTGTCTGGCCCTTGGGGTGGATGGCTTGAAATACCGTCATTCCTTAGAATCACATGCGTATGAGGTCAACAAGGGCCTCAGGGGTCTCATGTTATAAATGGGAAAACTGAAACCTCAGCGAAGAAAAGCAATTTGCCCAAAGTAACATTGCTAGTTACTTCCCTCAGTAAATATCACCTATTAAATTTAACATGTACTGAATCCTTACTGTGCTCCTCTGTTAAGTGTTTTATATGACTTTTCTCATTTCATCTTAGAAGTGAGAACCACAAAATGAGTACCATCGTTTGTACCACAGAAAGGTACTATCATCATCGGCCACCTTTCCAGAAGAAGAAATGGCGGCTCAGAGTTTAATTTATCCAGGGCCATAAAAGTAGCAAGTGGCACAGCCAGCACCCAAAACCAAGTCTATTTGGCTCCAAACCACTCTGCTAGACTGTCTCTCCACTTATTCTGGTACCGTAACCTTTAAGCCAGGGGACGGCTCAGCAGTCTGAATCTAGAGCCCTCTTCTGAACTCGGGGGCTCACCCAGTGTCCACATCCCATTTCTCCTGTATCACACCTTGCCTTTAAATGTCAGCAATGGTTTGTTTCACTTGCCATGTCTCTCCCGTCAGCCCAGCATGGATCATATTTTGCACCTGTCTCCCTCATGTTTATGATAATGCTACTCCCAGAGTAAGTACTCAGTGTTTGCAGAGTAAATTAATTTATGCAAGACTTATTAAACAACCTGACTGAGAACAACAGAAGGTTTAGCAATCGGCCATTATCAAAGAACACTTCCCCAAACTGGTCCTGAACTGCACCCTGGCTGCGTGCTCTGAGCCACAGGATCTCCTAGGAAAGCAGCAGATGAGGAAACCAAGGTTCAGGAAAATGAAGAGAGGTGTTCAAAGTCACAGCACACAGCTCGTAAATGAAAGGCCAGTGACTGAAGACAGGCCTGTCGGTTCTAAAGCTTACGCTCAAGACCAGGGACTCCTCTGGGAATTCCAGTGGAGCCACGGCATTTGCGTGTTTCACGGTAACGGCATTTACAGTGAGGATTCCTGTCTGCCTTGTGGCAGCGGATGTGGTGGACAAAGCCCTGGCCGCCGGACATGGGGGCAGGGGCCGCCGTACCTGCTCTCCCCCCATGTTGACCAGCAGCTCTGCGCCGTTGGGGCTGAAGGTGACGTAGGTGGCGACCAGCACCCTCAGACGGTTGTTGTAGTCAGGCAGCTTCACCGGCAGGTGACCTGCAGGGAACAGAGCTACCCGAGTGGGAGGCTTCCAGTCCCTCTCAAAAGGGGCAGGGAGTTGTGAGAAGTCAGCCTTACCAGTGACCAATCATCTTCCTCAGAAAAGCAGCTCTAAGTGTTGAGCCCTTACTGTATCAACTGGGCCAACTGTTATACACTATCTCACTGAGTCATCACAATCCCGTTTTACAGAAAAGAAAGTAAGATTCCTCCAGGGTAAGAAATTTGCCAAAGGTCACATTAGAGCTGGCAGATGGTAACCAGGATTAAACCCAGGTCTGTCTGACTCTCGGTCAGCACTGCCTCCCTGCGCTGCTCCGGAGGGCCAGAGCTGGGCTGAGCCCTACCTGCTACATAATACTGGGCTGCGCCATCCGGGAGGGGCTTCTGCCGGTCACAGAAGGTGTGCACGCCTGCTGAAGGGCTCTGCTTCATGCTTTTTCTGGTGGCAAGGCAAACAAAATAGGTTATGATACTGATCAGAACTCCTGGCTAGACCACGCTTCCTCAGGAAAAACCCGTTTGTGTCTCTGCAGAGATACAGGAAGAGGTACCTTTCTTCCTTACCTGAGCACCCCCAAAAGTCAACCAACTGGACAGCTGTGGACACATCACAGTGGCCCTGCCTACCTGTCTTTGGTTCATGGCCACCCTATTACTCCCATTTTATAGACGAGGAAGCTAAAGCTCGTGGCCTACTCTAAGTCATGTAGTGTGTGAAGAGCAACAACAGTCGTCCAAATCCACAAACAAAAGTAATGCAGACCAGAAATTTGTACACCTGTCCCAGGAGTCCACTGAAAACCCAGACTGGCGGAGCTGCGCAGGTCTGGGGCTACTGTGGAGGTTCCGAGTACACTTTTTTTTTTAAAAAGAATAAAGTAAAATTGTATGTACAAATAAAGGAATTTACATGTATAAGATGATTACTATGTATACTACGTATGTACAGAAAATATTATTCACAGTGACTTCTTTCAGGTAATGGAGTAAAAGTAATTTCTTCAATACACTTCTCATAAAAACAAGCATGGATTGAATTATTTAAAAAAAAATCACAGAATGAAAAATAACCCACCTCAAAGAGAAGAGGGCCTGGCAATGAGGGTAAGGGGCAGCAGGTTCCCAGGGACTTGCCGAGTGTTCCTACCTGTGGTTGTGGATCATGCGAATGTCGTAGAGCCTCACAAAGGGCCCGCTGGCCCCCACAGCCAGGCAGTTGTTGTCCTGGGGGTTGACGGTGAGGCACTTGGCCTCCACCAGCTGGCCACAGTACTCTGTCAGGTCGATGAGCACCTCCGAGTGTTTGCTGTTTTCCCGAAGGTCATACTGGCTGTGAGAGAGGACACAGAGGGTTGGGGGGTGCGTCCGTGGGCACAAGGCAGGGGAGAAGCCAAGGCCTGGAGCGCAAAGGAACTGGGAGGGGTCATGGATCTGTTTGTAAGTAAGAATGTCAAAAACCACTCCCATATCTTGAGTGCCCTGTGTGCCAAGCACCAGTAGTAGGCTTCTTATACATTCTTTTTATTCTAACAGAACTCCCTAAGGTAGATACTACTGAACCCTTTTATTTATCTTTTTAACAGATACCAATATTATTGCCACTAAGTACTATTACTGCTGACTACTAACATTTCATGAGACATTGCTTGGTGTCCGGTATTGTTCCCAAGTGTTACACAGGTATTATCTAATTAAATTCTCACACTATCCCTAGATACCACTAGAAGTTCAAAGTTCAATAACTTGCCTGGATGACACCGCAGTAAGTGCAGAGCTGGGAAGACTGCGTTTTAACCACTCTGCTCTGCTCCTTGATTCTGATTCTTAATTCTATTCTTAACCTAGTTTCTTGTAGGAAACAAAAGAAGTACAGAGGTGACAGAAAAGAGAATCTGGAGATCATCTACAAGCTGCCCAGAAACGCCAACTCCCAGAACAAGCCCGAGTCCCATCCAGATGGCAAAGGGAAAGTTGCTCAGTCGTGTCCAACTCTTTGTGACTCCAAGGACTGTAGCCTACCAGGCTCCTCTGTCCATGGAATTCTCCAGGCCAGAATACTGGAAGCCGTTCCCTTCTCCAGGGGATCTTCCTAAAGCAGGGATTGAACCCAGGACTCCTGCATTGCAGACAGATTCTTCACCATCTGAGCCAATGGTAAAGGTCAGGCCAAAACATCCACCCAGCACGAGCACACTTCTACCAGGGACCTGTTCTGCTTCTAGGACGCAGGCACATCCAGAAAATGGCAAGGGCATCACCCCTGTGCTCACCCACCTCCACCTAAACACCTGCAATGATCTCTTCATTGTTCGCTTATCTTTCTAAGCCATCCTCACCAGATTGCTCTTCCTAAAATACTGTTTTTGTTATAGACGAGGAAACTGAGGTCTGAGGGTGAAGTGACTTGCCTGGACACTGAGTGACAGAGGTATGACTTGACTTGGTCTGAGTTCTAGTTCCTCCATGACTTAAGACACCCCTTGTCCTTTGTTAAAAGGAAGAGGGCACAAAGTCCCATGGGATCTCAAGGGAGGCAATTAACGTAGATTGTGGAGATAGGGAAAAAGTTCTCAGGTTATATCTGAAGAAAGGAGTTAAAGAAAGGCAATGAGACCATTTTAAGAAAAAGGGAAGCAGAGGCAAAGGTGTGATGATCCAGGTCAGTGAAAAGGGGGAGAGTCCACTTAACCATTTCTGGCTGGCAATCCTCCTCCCAAGAATATGTCCTCTGACCGACCGTTCAAGGGAAATGTATCGTGTGCCTCTGTGTGCCTCTGTGTGCTAGGCATTGTGCTGGGCTCTAGGGACACAACCAAGGACAGGACAGACAAAAATGTTGACAGAGTTTACTACTCAGTGAGAGACACAGACAAAAGAGTGAACCATCAAATAAATAAAATCACTCCAGATGGTGATTAGAGCTACAGAGGATACAGTGAGGACACGGAGACAAAAAACAGTGGTGGAAGGTCCGTGGTAGAGAGGATGACCAGGGAAGGTGCTTCTCAGGAGGTGACTCTCAAGCAGTCTCCTTAGGGTAAGAAAGAGTTGAGAGAGAGCTGGGACTGAGAAAACCAGGTAGAGGGAACAGCAAGGGCGAAGGCCCAGAGGAGGCAGACTGTGTGTGTGAGGCGGTGAGAAAGCCAGTGGGCTTGTGTAGCTCAGGAGAGGGTAAGAAGTGAGGCAGGTGAAGAACAGAGTAAGCAAATGTTCCCACTGTTCCTGTTGCCTGGTAACTGTGCTGTGCAGACCAATGAGGCTGGAGCTCTGTTGGAGGGAAGGAGCCAGGTCTGGGAAAGGAAGCAGGAGGGCAGATGGGAGGGGGAACCCACATGCAGTGGGGCAGGGAAGCCTGGGCCCCACGCCCTGCCTCAGGGCCTCACCGGATAAGCCCGTCCTCAGCAGCGCTCCAGAACGTGTTGGGCCACATGGGCGCCGTGGCGATGCGTTTCACCCGGTTTGTGTGGTCTCCAAACATATGGATCGTCTCCTTTACTGTCAGGTCGTGGACATGCACCTTGGAGTCAGCTGCCCCTGTGATCAAGATGCGGTCCCCAGCGTGAGGCAGGAACTGCTTGGGAGAGATTGAAGAAGAGGTTGGCAGGTGGTGGGGGTAGGCCATGGAAGGAGACTAGCCTGCATGTTAGCATCTTTTTCCCTCTCTCCATAGCAGATAAGAAAAGGAGCCCATCCAAGCCAATCCACCAAGAGAACTTTGGATCTTGAGCATCAGTCTGTAGGCCTAAAGGTCAAAATCAGGGTATACACCTTTATTTTCCAGAGTGGTCCTGACCCACGCCAAGCTGGACTATCTACGGAACTCTCTTCATCTGATTCTTCCCCAGGCCATCACAGCTGTTACCATTTATTAAGCATTTACCATGTGCTAGACATGGAGTATGTGATTTATCTGATTAATAAAAAAATCTCATTAAAATTGAGGTTCGGCACTAGTATTCAGCAGGACTGGGTTCAAATTCAAGTCTGTCTGACTCCTAGATGCTTCATGATGACTAATAACCTGGGGGTTAAGTAATAAATTAGTCTTAAAACACAAGTCCCTTGGTGTTTTAAGACAGTGGGTGTTTTAAATTGGTTCAAATATTTCTGGAGAACAATCTAGCAACAGGTAACAGATAAAAGCTATTTCTATCTTTTGACCCAAAGCTACCACTTCTGAGAAGTAATTCTAAAAGAAAAATGGGACCCGTGCAAAGGTGATCCAAGTAGCACTCCTTACAAGGGCAGTGCTGGAAATGGCTCAGAAGCCAGACCTTGGGGAAGGGCTGAGCATCAGAAGGCTACAGTTCTATGTGGCCATCATTCAGAAGGACAACCCCATCATTCCAATGAAGCTGAGAACAAAATGGTCCAGATCACATATGGCAAGGACAAAACAGCCACAAACATAATTTTGATTAATACTAAAATTTTGTCTAAAAATACTAAAGTCCCACCTGGCTTGAGCTAAAAATTCACTCTTTCCACATCCACTTCTCTGATAGCTCCCCAGCATAAGGGCTAGATGAAAGATGGAATTTGATCATTTTTAGGGTGTCTGGAAACAACATACACCCTACTCGCAACAGAAACAGAAGAGCCCTTGGGAAGAGCTTGTGGCTGCTGCCCTACTCGTCCTACATTATAGATGCCACTAGGGGGAGCTCGTGGGTTAAATACATCTGTGGTTTATCACCAGAAGGGAGAGAGAGGAACCCTTTTAGAATAGAAGAGGAGGCTAAGGGTCTTGCCCAAGGTCTTAGTATTAGGGAATATCAAGGCCACTGTCCAATTCTGGTCTCTGAACTCGACATTTTGTGTTCTATGATGCCAAAATGATGGCTTAGGTCCCTTCTCCTGATCTGACCCCACAGATTTAAATTAGACCTAACACTTTTCAGGGGACGAAAGCAGTTTCTGGTCATCATGCAAGAGGTGAATCAGCATTTCTCTGTCATTAAAAAGTCACAGAAATTAATCTAGGCTTGATCCTTGGAACAGTAGATGAGAGTCAGAGCTGGGAAAGAGTTCTGATTAGGGAAATAAGTTGGTTTTGAGCTCCTGAATCTGTCTTCCTCTTCAGGCTTCTTGTAATTGGTCTTGATAATCAGGAAAAGATTTCCTGGATGAGTGAGGCTTTCCAAAGGACAGCCTCACTCTCACATACACCATTATAGAATTTCAGAGCTGGAAACGTCCTTAAAGGTAATTTCTTTTAAGGTCTTAGTAAGGAATACCTCATGCAACGAGTTGACTCACTGGAAAAGACTCTGATGCTGGGAAAGGTTGGGGGTGGGAGGAGAAGGGGACGACAGAGAATGAGATGGCTGGATGGCATCACCGCCTCGATGGACATGAGTTTGAGTGAACTCCAGGAGTTGGTGATGGACAGGGAGGCCTGGCGTGCTGTGATTCATGGGGTCGCAGAGAGTCGGACATGACTGAGCGACTGAACTGAACTGAACTGAAGGAATACCTCAGTGCTGGGACACGGACTACATCCTCAGAAGGCCCACTTTGCCTTTTTCAAATTCGTCTAAGCATTAGACAGTTCTTTGCTTCATCAGGCCTACATCTGCTTCTGAAAACTCAATAGTCACTAATCCGAGGTCTGTTCTCTGGGACCAAAAGGGACAAGCCTCATGTTACTTCCACGTAACGGTCTCCTGAGGTCTAAAGAGGGGCCTCACCAGTGGCTCAGACAATAAAGAATCTGCCCACAAGGTGGAAGACCTGGGTTCGATCCCTGGGTTGGGAAGATCCCCTGGAGACGGGAATGACTACCTATGTCAGTATCTTTGTTTGGAGAATCCCATGGACAGAGGGGGCTGGTAGACTATACAGTTCATGGGGTGGCAAAGAGTTGGACACTTTCACTTTCAGAGGTCTGAAGACATTCGTAAGTCCCCTCCCTCCCCTCTCCTCAACTCCCCTCCAACAACAAACAGCATACTCATTTCCTACAATCACCTGGGCCAGGTGCTTTTTTTTATCAACCATCTCCTTAACCTGTAACATCAACCCTAAAGATTACTTCTTCCCTTTTTAGTTAAATTATTTATTCATGAATTTGAGGGATTTTCTTTATCTACTTCCTTTTTATAGATGGGTAAACAGGCTCAGAGAGGTCAGGTGATTTGCCCAGTTCACACAGCTTCCAAGAGGCAGATAAGGGAGTCAAACACGGGTCTGCCTGCTATGCTATCAAAGTTCATACTCAGAACCATACCTTATATCATCACCACTCACATGCGTATACATTCATTTGGAGCTGACCTCTTGGCTCTGAGAGAGGAATTAGCGCATGGAAAAGAGACAGAGAGTTTTAGAAATCACCAGCAGATGCTCAGATCACAAAGATGTCTGTAACCCCCAGGGTAGGTGGTTACATGCAAACAGGGTAGGTGGTTACATGCAAACACGACCACACACGCGGCCCAGTCACACCATTCACTTGCTCTGCGGCTTATCCTGCTCACCTTGACAGAAAAGATATTTGCAGTGTGTCCTGTGTGCATGGAAAGCAGCTTCTTGTGGTGCAGCGGGTCCCACACAATTGTGTGCTGGTCGTCGGAACCAGAGGCCAGCAAGCTGTAAGCAGAGAGAGGGAACAGTTTTGACCTCTCCCCAAGTTCCTCTATCCCGTGTTTCCCAGGTGAAAAGGGCTTAGGCCAGACACAACTTTAAGAACAACAGTATGTGTCACAGAATATAAGGTTATCTTGTAAACAGTGATTGATTCTCTTTTATTTTGTTTGGAGGATTTCTCATTATTCCTTAAATGCATTAGCTTATCAAAAAAACAGTTTGGAAGGTCATCCAACCTTCCATCTATCTGGGATTCATTATTTGACTGTGTACTGCTGATGAACGAAACTTAAGGACACAGCAGAGAGCAGAGGACCCAACTTCTCCTTTGGGTCCACTTTTTTCCTTAGATCTACAAAGAGGAAGGAAAATCCACTTCTCCCAACCTCCCCACACCTTTCTCCAGCACCCGTAGGTGCCGGATCTCATACTTACTCTCCTTTCTCGTTCCACTCCAGACAGTTGACACATCCTGAGTGACCCTGGGGGACACGAAGAGAGCCAGTTAGAAGTTCTCCTGGAGAACTCAATATCAAGAAGTAGAAGTGAAGAGATAAAATAGCCTTTCCATCATCAGTGTTTTCTAGGTGTATGTGAATGAGCAGGACTGAATCAAACCACCATGCAGTTCATAATATATAATATACTTTCATACGCATAATTCCACTTGATACTGAACCCCTCTGAGCCACAAAGGAAAGATTTTATTGATTTTATTTTGCAGAAAAGTAAACCGAAGTTCAGGTAATAGTGGAAGTGTATCCAAACAAATTTGTGCTCCTACCACTAGAAGGGTATCTATTAACAGTCACTTCAAGGGACAGACCCTCAGTCACAGAAAATCTGGACAGAGGAGCCCAACTGAGTGAAATGCAGTCAGTTAGCTAGAAGCCTGATCTTTCATTCATCTGGCACACATTCATCCAACACTCACTGCATACCAGGTACTGTTCAGATGCTGGGGGTATAACAAAGTCCCTGGTCTTCTGGAGCTTACTTCAAGTACGTGCAAAGTGAGATAAATTAAGCACAGGGATGTGAAGTGAGAAACATGGAGAAGTGAGGCACTTAATGACAAATGCTGACATTGGAAGCATGCACAGAGAGAAGTCAAGGCAGAGCTAGAATCATGAGGAAACAGAAACCATGAAAAGCAGAAGGTATGCAGTGGCCGAAACAAGTCTTACACGGGAGAAGAAGAGAACAAGTCACTTCCATTCCGACATCCTGTTCTTTCTTTCCCTCATTCCTAATGGCATCTTGATTTTCATTTCATTATCTGTCCAGCCCAAAATAAGACCATGTATTTCAGGAAGTGTAAGTTCATTGTCCTTTCCACAATGGTGGGTTCAGGAACTTAGATCTAAGCCAAATTGGACATGGCATTCACCCAGACATAGGGACTGGCTCAGAAATGAGCCTGTAACCCCAACTGGATGCAACGGGGCCAGGAGTTGAGAGCATGTAGAAAAGAAGTTTTCTCATTTTCAGAAAAGAGTCTACAAAAGGGACGCCTTTCTTCCTGTGGATGCTGGGTGTCCTGATATGACTCCTAGAACTGTGACCATGAGGGTAGCCAGCCTGACAGTGAAATAAACATGGAGTGGAAAGCCCAGCCAAAGGAATCACAGAAAGATGGAGCTAGAATGACCACCCTGATGCCTACCCGACTCCTGGGCTCCAGTTAGGAGCCAGTCTGCTCATTGGTTTAAGGTCACTTGAACTGGGCTGTTACTCGTGGTTCAGAGCATCCTGATCAACTCATTCTTCAGGTCTCAGTTCGTGGGTACTTCCCTCAAGGAGCTGTTCCCATCCCATAAACCTGGGAAGGAGGCACACCCTTCCTGTGGGCTCCTACTGTCACGCTGTATCACGGCTCTGTGTTGACACGGTTGTCTGTTTCACCACACTGAGCTGGGGAAAGAGGCCTCTGTGACCATGCTCACTGTATCCCCAAGGCCAGGAACAGTGCCCGGCACGTATCTGCTGCACAGTGAACAAGTGGGTCCGATGGGCCTCGTGGGAAGACTTGAGAGAATGAACAAACTCCTGACTCTTTCGTCAGCAGAGGCTTTTCCTCTGCCTTTTCCTTCCCTCTCACCCACTGTCCTATAAAAATTCTCATGTGGGTTGAACCTAAAGTCTTTGTAGGTTCTGCATTTCAATACATTATTGACACATTCACTCTGTTCAACTTGCCAGACTACTGGCTGACCTGCATCCTCTCACTTTCCCATGGCACTGGGTTGAAATCCCATACACGACTCTGGTCACTCTTCCAGAATCAGATTCATTTCTGTCCTCACCCCTCTCATTTTCCCACCAGGCTTTAAATTACTTGTGCCCAGGGGTCACATCTTCAGCTTGCAATTTCCCAGAATGCTGAGGGCTTTCAATGTTCGTCACTTACCGAGGGCTTACAAAGAGCTCAGCATAGTACCTTGCACCTGTGGTGGGCAGAACAACGCCCCCCTTACAAATGTCCATGTCCTCGTCTTCTGGAAGCCATGAATACATTATGGTAGATGGCAAAGGGACTCTGCAGATGTGATTAAGGTTAAAATATTTGAGGTAGGGAGATTATCTTTATTCAGGGGAGCCCAATACAATCACTGGAGCCCTTAAAATCAGAGAACCTTTCCTGGCTGCAGAGAGTAGAGACATGAAAGTGTGAAATGGAGTTGACCGATGACTGCCAGTTCTGAAGATGGAAGGTTTCTTCTAGCCAAGAAATGCTAGAAACTGGGAAGTGCAAGAAAATGGATTCTACTCTACAGCCTCCAGAAGGACCAAAGCCCTGTCAAGACATTAGGCTGGTGAGACCCAGGTCAGACTTCCGACCTACAGAACTAGAAGATACTATATTTGTGTTGTTTTAAGTTTATGGTAATTTGTTATGGCAGCCATAGGAATTTTACAGCATTCTACATCCATTATCTTGTTTAAGAAACAGGTATCATTACTTATTTTACAGATAAGAAAAACTTCCCTGGAGGTCCAGGGTTAAGATTCTGCATGTATGAATGTGAGAGTTGGACTGTGAAGAAAGCTGATCGCCAAAGAATTGAAGATTTTGAACTGTGGTGTTGGAGAAGAGTCCCTTGGACTGCAAGGAGATCCAACCAGTTCATTCTAAAGGAGATCAATCCTGGGTGTTCATTGGAGGGACTGATGCTAAAGCTGAAACTCCAATACTTTGGCCACCTCATGCGAAGAGTTGACTCACTGGAAAAGACTCTGATGCTGGGAGGGATTGGGGGCAGGAGGAGAAGGGGATGACAGAGGATGAGATGGCTGGATTGCCTCACCGACTCGATGGACATGAGTTTGAGTGAACTCCGGGAGTTGGTGATGGACAGGGAGGCCTGGCGTGCTGTGATTCATGGGGTCGCAAAGAGTCGGACACGACCGAGCGACTGAACTGAACTGAACTGAACTTCCAACACAGAGGGTGTGGGTTTGAGCCCTGTTCAGGGAACTAAAAATATGCATGCTGAACAGTGTGACCAAAAAAAGGGAAAAAAAACAAAACAGAAACAACTCCCCTCCGCCAACAAAAACCCAATAGTCAGAAAGGTTAAGTACACTGCTGAGATTCTGTAATTTATATGTATTTAATGTATGTCAGAAAGATATAGTCTTGATCCTTCTGTCTGGCACAGAAGTCCTAAAAACCCTTGGAATATTCTAAGTAATAAAAGTAATTAAGATATCGTGATATCCATAACAAACCTCTTTCAACTAACACCTGAGTTTATGTTAATGAAGAGATTTTTGGGAAGCACCTAAGGGTGCAGACTGGTTACCAGAAGAACCAAACATATGATTGGAGGGTTGGAACTCTCAGTCCCACTTCCCTGACCACCAGGGAGAGGAGAGGGGCTGGAAGCTGAACTGATCACCAATGGACGATGATTTAATCAACCAGCCAATGTAATGAACTACACAAAAGGACAGGGTTCAGAGAGCTTCTGTTGGTACACATGGAGATTTGGGGAGAGTGGCATGCTAGGAGAGGACATGGAAGCTATGCATCCCATCCCATGTACCTTGCCCTCTGCACCTCTTTTATCTGATTGTTTACTGATTTATATCATTTTATAATAAACCAGTAATCTACTAAGTAAAATGTTTCTCTGAGTTCTGTTAGTCACTTTAGCAAATAAATTGAAACCAAGGAAAAGGGGTTTGGAACTTCTGAAATGTTAGTCGCTCAGTTGTGTTTGACTTTGTGATCATGTGGACTGCCAGGCTCCTCTGTCTACGGAATTCTCCAGGCAAGAATACTGGAGTGGATTGCCATTTCCTTCTCCAAGGGATCTTCTTGACTCAGGGATCAAACCCGGGCCTCCTTCATTGAGCCACCAGGGAAGCCCCTTGAAACTTCTAATCTACAATTAGTCAAAAGCACAGGTGACAACCTGGATTTGCAATTGGTGTCTGAAGTAGCTGTTGGGGCTGAAGGGCAGTTTACAGGACTGAGCTGTTGACTTCCTTGGTGGTCCAGTGGTTAAGGCCTGAGCTCTCAACCTGAGGGATCTGACACTATCTTCAGGTAGACAGTATCAGAACTGAGTTAAATTGTAGGGAACCAGCTGGTATTGGGAAGAAGGCAATGACAACCCACTCTAGTACTCTTGCCTGGAAAATCCCATGGGCGGAGGAGCCTGGTGGGCTGCTGTCCATGGGGCTGCAAGGAGTCGGACACGACTGAGCGACTTCACTTTCACTTTTCACTTTCATGCACTGGAGAAGGAAATGGCAGCCCACTCCAGTGTTCTTGCCTGGAGAATCCCAGGGACGGCGGAGCCTGGTGGGCTGCTGTGTATAGGGTCGCACAGAGTCGGACACGACTGAAGTGACTTAGCAGCAGCAGCAGCAGCTGGTATTGGAGAGCTGCTTGGTGGCATAAACCAAACCAACACACACCCACACGTTGGACATGGCTAATGCAGCACAGCTAGCAGTGGTATCAGGAAGCATTTAACTCAAGGGCTCGGGCTCTTAAGCACTGCCTGAAAAGTGCATGAATGCTTCCAGAATTGTTATATTTGTCCTCAAATCAGTAGCACATCCAAAGTACAGAAGACAGGCCACAGCAGACAAACATGTTGCTTATGACTCATTTTTACACAGTAAAAAACAGCTCAGAGACAGGTAAGTTGGAGAAAGTGTAGAGAGAAAGTCCAAATCAGATTTTACAAAAATACAAAGTAACTATTGACAAAAGGCATTAATAAAGGGCTCTATAAGTTAGAATATGTGTTTGGGAAGCTAATTTATATAAGGCATGGGGTGTTTAAGAGGATTTGTTTTGGCCTTGATAAATAAGTCTGGCTTAGATGAGGTACATGATCTAGAATTAAGCTGAAGAATACAATGGAAGAAAATATGCCTATGGCATATCAGAATTAAACAGTGGGTAAGAAAGGAGAAAACCTCAAACTTTAAAGAAACAGAGAGGAGTGGCTGTTTACAGATGGCTCCGAGAGAGGAACAGACTTCTGTGTGGTTGGCTCCCTGGAACCCTGGACATGTCCTACTTATGGTGAGCCTTGCACACCAGGAATAAGGAAGAAACAAACTGCACAGAGAACGAACCTGCAACAAAAGTCCCAGATCTCACTCAGGTTCCAAATTCCAACCTCTTACTTCCTGCTTAACTTGATTAAAGATTGATTATAATTACTATTTATTAAAAATTCCTATAATTGCCAGGCAGCATAGTATACAGGAGGAAAAGGAGGCAAGGAGAAGCATTTTATCACTGACGCTGCTTAGACTTGCAGGTGCATAATGATGATAAGAAGCAGATGGACACTTAGGTGGTATTCTTACTGCTTTTAAATTCTTTACAGACCACACACCCCCTTACAAGCCTGCACTACTGCCCCCAGCTTGGTAGGCCACTGCTGGGTAGAATACTAGATAGCAATATACATGACCTAATGGTCATTCCCTTTTTACAGGTAAGACTAAGTCTCAGAGATATTAAATAAGTCACTCAGACTGTAAACACCAGAGGCTGGATAGGAACCCAGGTCCATATGACTCCAAATATTTCTCTGTGCTGGATTACCTCAAATGCCACCCTTATTCCCACCCGTATTAAAAAGAGATCTCACTGCTACTATCACCTTAGAAAACGGTCAGTTTGATATAAAGTCAAATTTATATCTACCCTATGACCCAGCAATTCCATTCCTTAGGTATTTACTCAAGGGAAATGAAGACATTTATCCACCTAAAGACTGGTAATAAGAATATCCCTAGATGCTTTAATTTTCAAAGTCTCACACTAGAAATAACCCAAATGATCATCAACAGGAAAAGAGATACACAAAAGTAGTGTATTCAAACAGTGTAATCCTACTCAGAAATAAAAAGGAACTACCATAGATACATGAAACCACGTGGAAGAAACTCAAAACACATGATGCTAAGCAAAAGAAGCCACACGGAAAAACATGCATACTGTATAATCCAGTTTCAGAAAGTGTATGAACAGGCAAAACTAACCTATGGGGAGAAATAAAACACAAATAAACTAATCTATGGAGACAGAAGCCAAAAAGTGGTTGCTCTGAGAGAGGAGTGTTGACTGGAAAGGGCACCATGGGAATTTCTAGGGTGATGGAAGTGTTTTCTGTCTTGTCATGAGGAGTAGTTACTCAAGTGTCAAAACTCATCCAACCTGAGATCTATGTACTTTATTTTTATGCAAATCATATCTCAATAAAGAGAAGGAAGAAAAAAGGTAATCATAATAAATAATAATGATAGTAGTAGCTAATATGTAAGTGCTATCTCACCATCCTCTAGAGACAATATTATGCCCTTCACTTATGCTGAGTTAAACTTTGCAACTGCCTCATGATGGAAATACCACTACTATTCTCGTTTTTTTTTAATGAGAAAAAGGTTAATATCCATATTGCATAAACAGTATAGTAGCAGACTCCACAGCCTGGCTCTTAACCATGGTGTCATACTGCCTTTTTAAATTCCGGCTATATCCCTCAAAACTGAAAGGTCTGCTATGTGCCTGTAAGTGCTAAGCTTTCATGTATACCAATTCATTTAAACTTCACAATACATGTCGTTTATTAGCCTTAATATATTAAGATTACACAGTTGCAATATAACAGAATGTAGTGAGTCCTGAAGGCAAATAAAACTCAGTTACCTTAAAGGCAGAATGATGTGAGTACACAAACATCTCCGTAAAATCTTTCTGTTGCTTCTTTAACCAAGTTCAATGCTTTCTCAAATTTTAGTGACTGAAAATTACCTACTAGAGTAGTAAGAGAAACAAGAATAACAAAAACTCATCATACTATGTGTCAGGCCCTGCCCTAACCGCTTCACATAATTACTCTTCAAAATTCATTAAACTGTTCATAAAGAACAGTAAATGTGTTTCTGGGTTCACAAGTTGTGTTTCCTTGAGGAAGTTCTATAACTTCTCTGTGTTTCAGGTTTTACGTCTCTAAAAAAAAGGTGATAATATACATAACCTCATAGGATTGTTGTGGGGAACAAATCAGTATTTGTGAAGCACTGTAACAGCTGAGTAGCAAAAGTGGAAATCAAGTCCAAATACGTTCTCTCCCCTGCACCAGGATAATTTAATACTTACAGTACAGCCTGATGTGAACTATGATTACTGGGGAAGGAAAAATCCTCCCGGAACGATTTAAAACATATTTCTAAAAAACATAAGGTAAAATATATTTCAACTGCTATATGTTTAAGTAAAAATCTAAGTATGAATATAGTGGGGTGAGTCAACAACCAAATGAGAAACTTTTTCATATTAGAAACTTTTTCCTTATGCTGACCTATATCTGCAGTCTATCCCAGCAAATTCACTTTATTTGATTGATGGATTGGTTTTATTTTTATTTCTTATAAAACAGGCTCTCTTATATATGCAAAGGTTATGGTGGTAAATAAGATAAAGAACTCCAGTGATGAGGGAGGAAAAAAAAACAAAACACAGGAATCAGTAAAATGAGTTCAGACAGTGATAAGTGCTATGTAGAAAATAAAACCTGGTGGGACTTAGCTGGTTGTGCAATGGATAGGAATCCACCTGCCAATGAAGGGGACATGGGTTCCATCCCAGGTCCAGGAAGATTCCACATGCCACGGAGCAACTAAGCCCATGTGCCATAGCTATTGAGCCTGTGGGTCACAACTACTGAGGCTGCAAACTTTCGGGTCTGAGAGCCACAACTACTGAGGCTGTGTGCTGCAATTACTGAAGCCTACGTGCCCTAGAACTACATGTCGCACCTACTGAGCCCACATACTGCGACTACTGAAGCCTGTGCGCCTACAGTCTGTGCTCTGCAACATGAGAAGCCACAGCAATAAGAAGCCCACGCACCACGAAGAGTTAGCTCCCATTTGCTGCAACTAGAGAAAGCCCCTGCACAGCAAAGAAGATCCAGTGCAACCAGAAAATTAATTAAAGAAAAGAAAACATGGTGATGGGTTATACTTTAGATATACTGGTCAGGGAAACCCTATAGATAAGTTTGAGAAGAAATCTGAACGCTGAGAAGGAAAACCATGCCAGGCATAGGAAAGAACAAGTACAAAGGTAAGAACAGGCTTGCCATGCTATAGATATAGAATTAAGGCCAGTGGCTAGAATATAGGGATAAAAGGGACAGAGTAAGGCAAGCTAAGTTTCAGAGGTGAGCAGAGGCAAGATTCTAATGGTGTCATATAGGCCACAAATAAACCCTTACATTTATGTAAGGTTAGAAGGCAATGGCACCCCACTCCAGTAGTCTTGCCTGGAAAATGCCATGGATGGAGGAGCCAGGTAGGCTGCAGTCCATGGGGTCGCTAAGAGTCAGACACGACTGAGCGACTCACTTTTCGCTTTCATGCATTGGAGAAGGAAATGGCACCCTGCTCCAGTGTTCTTGCCTGGAGAATCCCAGGGATGGCGGAGCCTGGTGGCTGCCGTCTATGGGGTCGCACAGAGTCGGACACAACTGAAGCGACTCAGCAGCAGCAGCAGCAGCAGCTGATTTCCAACAAGAGTGCCAAGACAATTAAAATGAGAGAAAGAATAGTCTTTTCAACAAATGATGCTGTAATAACTGAATGCTGCTGCTGCTTAGTCACTTCAGTCGTGTCCGACTCTGTGTGATCCTATGGACAGAGCCCACCAGGCTCCTCTGTCCATGGGATTCTCCAGGCAAGAGTACCAAAGTGATTTGCCATGCCCTCCTCCAGGGGATCTTCCCAACCCAGGGATCGAATCCAAGTCTCTTACGTCTACCTGCTGTGGCAGGTGGGTTCTTTACCACTAGCGCCACCTGGGAAGCCCAATAACTGAACGGTGGTAGTGGTTTAGTCACTAAGTCGTGTCCGACTCTTGCAACCCCGTGGATCGTAGCCTGAGAGGGTCCTCTGTCCATGGGATTCTCCAGGCAAGAATACTGGAGTGGGTTGCCATTTCATTCTCCAGGAGATCTTCCCGAGCCAGGAATCGAACCCTGGTCTCCTGCATTGTAGGCAGATACTTTACCAGCTGAGCTATGAGGGAAGTCCATATACATAACTGGATATGTATATGCAAAAGAATGAAACTGGGCCTCAACATGACACCATATATAAAAATTAACCCAAAATAGAAAAAAGACATACATAGAAGACTTAAAACTATTAAACGTTTAGAAGAAAACACACATGTATATCTTTGTGATCTTGTATTAGGAAATGGCTTCTTAAATATGACACCAAAAGTGCAAATGAAAAAATAAAGAAAATAACTTGGACTTCAAGAAAATGAAAAGTTTTGTCAGTCAAAAATGCTCTCAAGAAAGTGAAAAAATCCAAAGAATGAGAGGAAAATTTTCAAATCACATAATCTGATAAAGGTTTATTATCCAGGACATACAAAGAATTCTTATGACTCAACAATAAGTAACACTTTAAAAATGGTCAATGTACAAATAGATGAAGAAATATACCACGTTCATGGATCGGAAGAATCAATATAACGAAAATAAGTATACTACCCAAAGCAATCTACAGATTCAATGCACTCCCCATCAAGCTTCCAACGGTATTTTTCAGAAAACTAGAACAAATAATTTCACAATTTGTATGGAAATACAAAAATCCTCGAATAGCCAAAGCAATCTTGAGAAAGAAGAATGGAACTGGAGGATCAACCTGCCTGACTTCAGACTATACTACAAAGCTACAGTCATCAAGACAGTATGGTACTGGCACAAAGACAGAAATATAGATCAATGGAACAAAATAGAAAGCCCAGAGATAAATCCATGCACCTATGGACACCTTATTTTTGACAAAGGAGGCAAGAATATACAACGGAGAAAAGACAATCTCTTTAACAAATGGTGCTGGGAAAACTGGTCAACCACTTATAAAAGAATAAAACTAGAACACTTTCTAACACCATTCACAAAAATAAACTCAAAATGGATTAAAGATCTAAATGTAAGACCAGAAACTATAAAACTCCTAACACAGGCAAAACACTCTCTGACATAAATCACAGCAGGATCCTCTATGACCCACCTCCCAGAATAATGGAAATAAAAGCAAAAATAAACAAATGGGACCTAATTAAACTTAAAAACTTTTGCACAACGAAGGAAACTATAAGGTGAAAAGAGCGCCTTCAGAATGGGAGACAATTATAGCAAACAAAGCAACTGACAAAGAATTAATCTCCAAAATATACAAACAGCTCATGAAGCTCAATTCCAGAAAAATAAATGACCCAATCAAAAAATAAGCCAAAGAATTAAACAGACATTTCTCCAAAGAAGGCATACAGATGGCTAACAAACACATGAAAAGATGCTCAACATCACTCATTATCAGAGAAATGCAAAACAAAATCACAATGAAGTACCATCTGATGCCAGTCAGAATGGCTGCTATCAAAAAGTCTACAAACAATAAATCCTGGAGAGGGTGTGGAGAAAAGGGAACCCTCTTACACTGTTGGTGGGAATGCAAACTAGTACACCCACTATGCAGAACAGTGTGGAGATTCCTTAAAAAACTGGAAATAGAACTGCCATACGACCCAGCAATCCCACTGCTGGGCATACACACCAAGGAAACCAGAACTGAAAGAGACACATGTGCCCCAGTGTTCATCGCAGCACTGTTTACAATAGCCAGGACATGGAAGCAACCTAGATGTCCATCGGCAGACAAATGGATAAGAAAGCTGTGCTACATACACACAATGGAATATTACTCACCTATTAAAAAGAATGCATTTGAATCAGTTCTAATGAGGTGGATGAAACTGGAGCCTATTATACAGAGTGAAGCAAGCCAGAAAGAAAAACACCAATACAGTCTATTAACATACATATATGGAATTTAGAAAGATGGTAACGATGACCTTATATGCGAGACAGCAAAAGACACACAGATGTAAACAGACTTTTGGACTCTGTGGGAGAAGGCAAGGGTGGGATGATTTGAGAGAACAGCTCTGAATATTACCATATGTGAAATAGACCGTCAGTCCAGGTTCGAAGCATGAGGCAGGGTGCTCAGGGCTGGCGCACTGGGATGACCCCGAGGGATGGGATGGGGAGGGAGGTGGGAGGGGGGTTCAGGATGGGGAACACATGTGCACCCATGGCTGATCAATATCAATGTATCGCAAAAACCACTACAATATTGTAATTAGCCTCCAATTAAAATAAATTAATTAAAAAATTAAAAATGGTCAAAGGATCTGAATAAACATTCCTCCAAAGAAGAAGATATACAAATGGCCAATAAGCACATGTAAAGAAGTGCAACATCATTAGTCATTCAGTTCAGTTCAGTCGCTCAGTCGTGTCCGACTCTCCGCGACCCCATGAATCACAGCACGCCAGGCCTCCCTGTCCATCACCAACTCCCGGAGTACACTCAAACTCATGTCCACAGAGTCGCTGATGCCATCCAGCCATCTCATTCTCCGTCGTCCCCTTCTCCTCCCACCCCCAACCTTTCCCAGCATCAGAGTCTTTTCCAGTGAGTCAACTCGTCGCATGAGGTGGCCAAAGTATTGGAGTTTCAGCTTTAGCATCAGTCCCTCCAATGAACACCCAGGATTGATCTCCTTTAGAATGGACTGGTTGGATCTCCTTGCAGTATAAGGGACTCTCAAGAGTCTTCTCCAACACCACAGTTCAAAAGCATCGATTCTTCGGCGATCAGCTTTCTTCACAGTCCAACTCTCACATCCATACATGACCACGGGAAAAACCATTGCCTTGACTAGACGGACCTTGGTTGGCAAAGTAATGTCTCTGCTTTTTAATATACTATCAAGGTTGGTCATAACTTTCCTTCCAAGGAGCAAGCGTCTTTTAATTTCATGGCTGCAATCAGCATCATTAGTCATTAGGGAAGTGCAAATCAAGACCACAATGAAATAGCACATCACCCCCACTAGGAATGACTATAATAAAAAAAGACAGTAAGTATTGGAAAGAATATGGAGAAAATGGAACCCTTGTACATTTCTGGCGGAAATGTAAAATGGTGGTGCCACGTGGAGAAACAGTTTGGCAGTTCCTCAAAAAATTAAACACAGAGTTGCCATATGACACAGCAATTCTACTCTTAGGTATATAACTAAAAGAACTGAAAATAAATGTCTGCACAAAATCTTCTACACCAATTATTCACAGCAGCATTATTCACAATAGTAAAAAAGTGGAAACAAACAAAATATCCACTAACTGATGACTGGATAAATAAAATGTGGCATATCCATATAATGGAATGTTATTCAGCAATAAAAAGGAATGAAGTATGATTCATGCTTCAACATAGAGAAATCTTGAGATTATCATATTAAGGAAATGAAAAAGATGTTAGTCACTCAGTCATGTCTGACTCTTTGCGGCCCCATGGACTGTAGCTTGCCAGGCTCCTCGGTCCACGGAATTCTCCAGGCAGGAATACTGGAGTGGGTAGCCAGTCCCTTCTCCAGGGGATCTTCCTGACCTAGGGATCAAACTGATGTTTCCCACATTACAGGGAGATTCTTTACCTGTCTGAGCCACAAGGGAAGCCCCCGTATTGAGGAAGTCAGATACAAAAAGCTACACAGTATATGATTCCATTCATATGAAGTATCCAGAATAGGAAAATCCATAGAGATAGAAAACAGATGAGTGGTTGCCAGGGGGTGGAGCCAGGGGTAGGGGATGGGGAATACTATGGGTAAAGAGCTTATCAAAATGTATGGAATAAGGTAATGGTGACGGCTGCACAACTTTGTGAATATACTAAAAAACAAAACAAAAAACCCACTGAACTGTACACTTACATAAAACACATAAACTTAAGCAAGTCATAATCCGTTGACTCCTGATATAAAGGACAGTCCTTGAAATCTCTCACAAAGTCAGATCTCTCTGCTCCATCTCTTTCTTTCAGGGTGACTACTTGATAAATGTTGTCAAGTTTCCTTCTCTAAACTGATATTGTAAAAAAAACTCTGATAAATCTTTGTTAGAATCAGGTTACTCTATCAAACTATCCTGGTCTACCATACCAACTATATTCAAAAAGAAAACCTCACTAGTTTGGTATGACTTGTTTCCAGTGAATTTATGCTCAAATTTACACAAGAAACAAAACAGAAACAAAAAACATCAAACCAATTGTGAAGTTGGGATATATATCATGTATGCAACTTATAAGGACATTACTAATAAAACTAAAACGGCAGAAGAATAAATCCACCAAGCTAAGAACTATTAGTTAATAAGGCCTTTAAAAAAGTAGACACACGGGTGAAGTAGGAAAGACTATAAACTTTAAGGCCAGGCAGGCCTGATATAAATCTTACTAATCTCATTTCTACCACTCATGTGAACTTGGAAGTGCTTGTTTACTCTCCCTATTTGTAAAGAGAGGGTACTTTCTTCTCCCTCTCTCTACCTCTCAGTGTTAATGCCAAACACTGTGCCAAGAAATCCCATGAGAGGAAGAAACAGAATGGATCAAAGGATGATCAGAACTTTAAGGAAGACCTGGAAAATCCTAGTGATGTTGAAAGCAAACAGCTCCCCGCCTCCAGTGAGGACTGCAGGTCACAAACTGCAGGGTTTCTGGCTCCTGTCTGGTTAGGACAAAACTCACTGAGACAAGATGAGCTAGCACATATAACTAAAGGGGGATGAGAGATCAAATTGCCAACATTTGCTGGATCATGGAGAAAGCAAGAGAGTTTCAGAAAAACATCTATTTCTGCTTCATTGACTATGCCAAAGCCTTTGACTGTGTCGATCACAATAAACTGTGGAACATTCTGAAAGAGACGGGAATCCCAGATCACCTGACCTGCCTCTTGAGAAACCTGTATGCAGGTCAGGAAGCAACAGTTAGAACTGGACATGGAACAACAGACTGGTTCCAAATAGGAAAAGGTGTACGTCAAGGTTGTATATTGTCACCTTGCTTATTTAACTTATATACAGAGTACATCATGAGGAACGCTGGGCTGGAAGAAGCACAAGCTGGAATCAAGACTGCTGGGAGAAATATCAGTAATCTCAGATATGCAGATGACACTACCCTTATGGCAGAAAGTGAAGAGGAACTCAAAAGCCTCTTGATGAAAGTCAAAGAGGAGAGTGAAAAGGTTGGCTTGAAGCTCAACATTCAGAAAACAAAGATCATGGCATCTGGTCCCATCACTTCATGGGAAATAGATGGAAAAACAGTGGAAACAGTGTCAGACTTTATTTTTTTGGGCTCTAAAATCACTGCAGATGCTGATTGCAGCCATGAAATTAAAAGACGCTTGCTCCTTGGAAGGAAAGTTATGACCAACCTTGATAGTATATTAAAAAGCAGAGACATCACTTTGCCAACAAAGGTCCGTCTAGTCAAGGCTATGGTTTTTCCCGTGGTCATGTATGGATGTGAGAGTTGGACTGTGAAGAAAGCTGATCGCCGAAGAATCGATGCTTTTGAACTATGGTGTTGGAGAAGACTCTTGAGAGTCCTTTATACTGCAAGGAGATCCAACCAGTCCATTCTAAAGGAGATCAATCCTGGATGTTCATTGGAGGGACTGATGCTAAAGCTGAGACTGCAATACTTTGGCCACCTCATGTGACGAGTTGACTCACTGGAAAAGACTCTGATGCTGGGAAAGGTTGGGGGTGGGAGGAGAAGGGGACGACGGAGAATGAGATGGCTGGATGGAATCACCGACTCTGTGGACATGAGTTTGAGTGAACTCTGGGAGTTGGTGATGGACAGGGAGGCCTGGTGTGCTGTGATTCATGGGGTCGCGGAGAGTCGGACACGACTGAGCAACTGAACTGAACTGAACTGAACTGAGGAACGCTCAGCAAAGGTGTCCGAGGAATACAGAGAAGTGTTTTGGTCTATATGCCAGAACAACTTACAACTTATCCTAACCAACATTAAACTTCAATCTTCTAATCTTGACCTCTCTTTGGTCTCTCTTCCTAAGTTGCTGCCACTACAACACTTCTTCATATTTTCTTAATGAACATTTTAAACTCTCAGTTTTGAAACAATTACAAACATATAAAAAAGGAACAAGAATAGTGCAAAAACACCCATACACATCTTTCCCCTAATTCATTAACTGCTAACGTTTGTCTCCCCACTCCTCTCTCTACACATACACCCCTTTTTCTTCCCCTTGAACCATCTGAGAAGAAATTTGACATTGACACAATACATAGTCTACATTCACATTTCATCAACTGTCCCAATATTATCCCTTTGATTCTGCTGATCCAGGATCCAATCCAGAATCACATGCTGCATTTAGCTGTCATTTTCCTTTTAGTCTCCTTTAATGTGGAACAGTTCCTCAGTCCTTTAGTTTTTCTGACACTGACATTTCTGAATCCTATGTCAGCTGTTCTGGGCTTGGATTTGTCTGATTACTTCCTCGTGACTAGTTTTAGAAAATGGTTAACGTGGGTCTGCATTTTGACAGACCCACACCCAGGTGATTTTGTGTCCTACTCAGCGCACACTGTCGGGCGGCACCTGATGCTGAAGGCAGCATCCACCAGGTTTCTCTGGCTTCCCAGCTGGCGCAGTGATAAAGAATCCACCTGCCAGTGCAGAGGGTGCAGGAGATGTGGGTTTGATCCCTGGGTCAGGAAGATCCCCTGGAGGAGGAAATGGCAACCCATTCCAGTGTTCTGGCCTAGAAAATCCCATGGACAGAGGAGCCTGGCAGCCTACACCCCCCAGGGTTGCAAAGAGTTGGATGAGACTGAGTACAGACAGACCAGGTTTCTCCATTCTAACGTTACTATTTTCCCTTTTGTTGTCTGTGAGAAAATACTTTTACACTGTGCAAACATCAATTTCCACCCAAAGATTCGATAACTCACTGATTATTTTTGTCTGAATCAATTACTGATTTGGTATGATGCTTATAAATCTGTGATTTTACCAATGTTTCATTTCTCAATTTAGGCTTCCCTTGAGGCTCAGCTGGTAAACAATCTACCAACAATGCAGGAGATCTGGGTTCGATTTTTGGATTGGTAAGATCCCGTGGAGAAGGAAATGGCCACCCACTCCAGTATGCTTGCCTGGAGAATCCCATGGACAGAGGAACCTGGCAGATTACAGTCCATGGGGTCACAGGAGTCAGAAACGACTTAGAGATTAAACCACCACCACAATCTACTAGAATTAAGTGGGTTCCTCCCCCCTTTCTCTCCTCCCCTTCTTTCTCTGTCTCTCTTACCAGCACAAACTCAGGTATTTTTTATTCAGTGGGTTTTAATTCATTATTGTCATTATTCATCCTGATGCTCAAACTGCAACGGGTTTGGCCAGTAGCATGCCTTTCAAGCTGGCTTCTGTGTCCTTATGATAAGCCCCTATCATTTTTACTTCTTCACTTTCTGTTAATCCTCTGCTACAAGATGTTGGAGGCTCATGGCTGTCCCAGACTTGAATCAATCACTCCTCCAAGAACCCCTAGTTCTTTTTAGAAACCAGTAACTCATGGCTATTGAGGTATCATTACTTCTTGGACCCTTCTCAGAAGATAGAGCTAGAAATAATATATAAATAATAATATATAATAATGCTAAAATACATGTATTTTAAAATTATGAATTCAGGAATTCCCTGGCAGTCCAGTGGTTAGGATCTGGTGCTTTCACTGCTGGGGCCCAAGGTCAATCCCTGGTTGGGGAACTAAGATCCCACAAGCTGTGTGGCCGGAAAAAAAAGCAAAACACCCATGAATTCATACTGATACTAATAATTCCAATTCAATACCTCAGAGTTCTTCTTTTGCCTATTCCATATTTGAATTTCCCTCCTTCTACAGTGAGAAGGGAACAACACTGATAACATTGTTATCAATATTATATTTATTATACATTGATCAATTTACCCCAACAACACTGACATATTTACCCATTGCTCAGTTCTGCAACAAACCCAAAATAGTCACAGAACTGCTTCAGCAATAGCACTACAAATGACAAACTTACTAACTAGAGTTCAATCAAGATTTCTTTAGTTTGTCTTCAAAATATATACCGTTAAAGAATACTTATAGTCAAAGTACTGTGTCAAAAATTACTTGAGTTAGTTGATATCCCTTTCCCCATCTCTGCCAACTTTATTTTACTTTTTGAATGTGTAAAACCTCAATGTGGTTATAAAAGTAAAAATTCTACAAAAAGGTCCAGAAGTGTTATTCCCTTTTCTCTACCCCTCCACTCTATGCCTTCTATCCCCTAGAGATGACCAATTGCATTAGTCTCTGCTTATCCAGTCTATACTTATGTTTGAAAAAATATGCAGTTAAATATATAAATTCTTACTCTCCTTCATTATACCAAACTTGGCAAAATTATATTAAAACAACACTTGTATGAAAGTGCAAGTCACTCAGTCGTGTCCGACTCCTTGCGACTCCACAGACTACACAGCCCATGAAATTCTCCAGGCCATAATACTGGAGTGGGTAGCCATTCCCTTCTCCAGGGGATCTTCCCAACCCAGGGATTGAACCCAGGTCTCCTGCACTGCAGGCGGATTCTTTATCAGCTGAGCCACAAGGGAAGCCCTTACATACATTAAAAAAAGATATTCCATTTCACTCATGTGTGTTAGTCGTTTAGTTGTGTCTGACTCTCTAAGACCCCATGGACTATAGCTCTCCAGGCTCCTCTGTCCATGGAATTCTCCAGGAAAGAATATTGGAGTGGGTTGCTATTCCCTTCTCCACGGGATCTTCCTGACCCATGGATCCAACCTGGGTCTCCTGTATTGCTGGCAGATTCTTTACCATTTGATCCACCATGGAAGCCCACTCAGAAATGTAATCTGAAACTCTACTGAGATACCATGTTTCACCTGCTAGAATGGTAAAATATTCTAAAGCTCAACCCCCCAATCTGTTGGTAAGTTGTGGAGAAACAGGTGCTGTCATGCACCGCTACTAGGAAGGCAAAATGGTGTAACTCCCATGGAGGAAAATGTGGCAATAGCTAACAAAATCACACATACATTTACCCTTTGGTCAGTACTCCCACTTCTAGGTTTTTACCCTGAAGATATATCTCCAGCAATACTAAAACCATATACACAAGTTTATTCATTATGGCGTTGTAGCACAAACTATTAGAAACAACTGTAAGAGCCCATACATGGGAAATTCACTGACTTAGCCTTGCTTTATCTACATACTATTAATAGACTACCATGCAGCTGTGAAAAAGAGCTCCATGAGGGATTTCCCAGAGGTCTAGTGGCTAAGATTCAGCACTTTCACTGCCATGGGCCTGGGTTTGATCCCTGGTCAGGGAAGTAAGGTCCCACAAATTGCAAGGCAGAGCCAAAAAACAAACGAAAAAAAAAGAACTCTCTGAACTGACCTGGGTGATTTTCAAGATATGTTAGTAAGTGAAAAAAAGAGAATATATATCATTCCTCAATGATTCTTATCCTTAACAAGTCCTTCAGATCCAATCACTCTATTCTTCCCTTACAAGCTACTCATATCTTGACTTCCTTCCCACTCCCCTAAAAATTTGATTCATTACCACAATCATTCTCTTCCCACCTTCATCTGACAAAATCCCAACCCTAGATGATCTTTTAACTTTTCTGTGTCTTCAACTTTCCCTTTCTCTGATTCTTTCCCCTTGGGATTAAGCGTGCTCAAGGTTCTCTAATCTAAAAAGCCATCCCTTGATGCCAAATTCACATTTAGCTGTGGCTGTCCATTTTTCTTCCCCTTCATAACCATGCTGAAAGAGCAGTCTATACTGGACATTTTTACTTCCTCGTTTTCCAATAATTTCTCAACCCACTTCTACTGATACCACAAAAGTGGCCCTTGTCAAGGTGACCACGAGGCTTCCTTGCCCTAAATCATAGGGACACTTCTCAGTCCTTATCTTACTGGTTCCCGGCTGTATTTGATGATGCTGACTACACTTCCTTCTCAATGAAACTTTCCTCTTCTGGGTTCTGGGGCATCAACCTCTGTTTTCCTTCCTACTCCTCTAGTTGCTCTTTCTTTTCTTCTTTTTTAAGGTGCTCTTTCTTGATACCCTTTGCATGTTCTTCTTTGTCCCCCTGGCTCTTATACTGGTCTTCCTATGGCTCTACCCTAGGCTTTCTTCCTACTCTACACACTCAATGACAATCATAACTTACTTTCATTGTTCCAATGTACATGTTGCTCACTGCTCCCAAATCAACATCTCCACTGTGTAACTCATTCCTAAGCTCAGACTCAAGTATTCCAACTACCTATCTAGAAGCAACAGTTAGAATCAGACATCGAACAATGGACTGATTCAAAATTGGGAAAGGAGTACATCCAGGCTGTATACTGTCACTCTGCTTATTTAACTTATATGCAGAGTACATCATGTGAAATGCCAGGCTGGATGAAGCTCAAGCTGGAATCAAGACTGCCAAGAGAAATATCAATAACCTCAGATATGCAGATGATATCACCCTAATGGCAGAAAGTGATGAGGAACTAAATAACCTCTTGATAAAGGCAAAAGAGCACAGTGAAAAAAGCTGGCTTAAAGCTCAACATTCAAAAAACTAATGATCCAGTCCCATCACTTCATGGCAAACAGATGGGGGAAAAACGGCAACAATGGCAGATTTTATTTTCCTGGACTCCAAAATCATTGAGGAATGTGACTGCAGCCATGAAATTAACAGACGTTTGCTCCTTGAAAGAAAAGCTATGGCAAACCTAGACAGCATATTAAGAAGCAGAGGCATCACTCTGCCGAAAAAAGTCTGTACAGTCAAAGTGATGGTTTTTCCAGTATTCTTGTACAGATGTGAGAGCTGGACCATCAGGAAGGCTGAGTGCTAAAATCAAAAGCTTCTGCACAGCAAAGGAAACTATAAGTAAGGTGAAAAGACAGCCTTCAGAATGGGAGAAAATAATAGCAAATGAAGCAACTGATAAAGGATTAATCTCCAAAATATACAAGCAGCTCCTGCAGCTCAATTCCAGAAAAATAAATGACCCAATCAAAATATGGGCCAAAGAACTAAACAGATATTTCTCCAAAGAAGACATAAAGATGGCTAACAAACACATGAAAAAATGCTCAACATCCCTCATAATCAGAGAAATGCAAATCAAAACCACAATGAGATACCATTTCACACCAGTCAGAATGGCTGCTATCCAAAAGTCTACATGCAATAAACGCTGGAGAGGGTGTGGAGAGAAGGGAACCCTCTTACACTGTTGGTGGGAATGCAAACTAGTACAGCCACTATGGAGAACATTGTGGAGATTCCTCAAAAAACTGGAAATAGAACTGCCATATGATCCAGCAATCGCACTCCTAGGCATACACACCGAGGAAACTCTAGAACATAGTAAAGGACAGGGAAGGCTAGAGTGCTGCAGTCCATGGGGTCGCAAAGGGTCAGACACAACTTAGCAGCTGAACAGCAACAATCTAGAAAGCACTAGATGACACATGGCCTATAGCTCCAGAACAGTCATAACCAAGCTTATCATCTTTTCCTTCAAAATTATTTCTTCTCCAGTGCTCTTTAACTCTGTGAATGAAACTATCATTTACTCTGCTAAAAAGAAACTTAACTTTATCCTTGACTCCTCTCTTTTCCTAACTTTTCACATTCAATCATCAAGAATTCTGTAAATTCTACCTCTTACATGTCTTTCAAATTCACTGACTTCTCTCCATCCAAACTACTACTATCTAGGTTCAAGTAACCAATTACTTCTTCCTGAATCACTACAACTGTCTCTTAAGTGGTCTAGTTGTCCACAGTTTAAATGTCAGCAATCTTCATTTTAAAGGCAATTTTAAATGAAAAACAAGAACAACCTTCATTCTGATCATGTTGCTTACGTGGTACGGACCACTCTAATAGCTCTCCACTGCTCTGAGGATAAAATCAACAATCTTCAATACAGCTTACAACACTCTTCATTATGAAGCATCCCCTCACACTCATCCCACCAACCTCACCTATATCCTTTTTCCATCTGTATCTGTGACTAGCTGTTCTCTTGAACCAAGTACCCTCTACTCTCTTTTGTCTCACTCAAGTGCTGTTCTCCCAGTCTAGAACTTTTCTCTTCCTGCTGCTGCTGCTGCTGCTAAGTTGCTTCAGTCGTGTCCGACTGTGCGACCCCGTAGACAGCAGCCCACCAGGGTACCCCGTCCCTGGGATTCTCTAGGCAACAACACTGGGGTGGGTTGCCATTTCCTTCTCCAATGTGGTGAAAGTGAAGTCGCTCAGTCTCTTCCTATCTCCCTCAAACCTAGTTAGCTCCTTCCATCCATATTTCAGGTATCAGCCTAGACTACATTTCTCTTAGGAAGCCAAGTTGAGATCTCTCTGGCCCACTGTATTTCACTTGTATGTGAAATCTCTCAGAATGATGGACACGTTGGGGAGAAGAGGTTGGGATTGAGAGAACAATTGTTTATTGAATACTATGTTTAAGAGTGAAGAAGTGTGATAAGAGTGTAAATTGATGCTTTGAGTATAAATTGATAAACTGTGCAAATTCCATGAAAGGCAAGTTTGTTAATATTTATCAAAATTACAGGTGGATACACTCTCTGACCTGCTAATTCTATTTGTAGCTAAGAGTCGGACATGACTGAGCGACTTCACTCTCACTTTTCACTTTCATGCATTGGAGAAAGAAATGGCAACCCACTCCAGTGTTCTTGCCTGGAGAATCCCGGGGACGGGGGAGCCTGGTGGGCTGCTGTCATGGGGTCGCAGAGAGTCGGTCACGACTGAAGCGACTTAGCAGCAGCAGCATTCTAAAGATAAACACCCACATATGCCAAATGATGCTGCAAGGAATAACACTGTCCATACAAAAGATCGTAAGTAATCTACATATCCAACAACAGGGACAATTTAAATAATTTATACTATACTCATACAACACAATACTCTGAAGCCATGAAAAAATTAGATATTAGAGACATCTTTATGTACTGATATGGTAAAATCAAGAAAGTATATTTTGAAATTCAAAAGTAAGATACAAAGTAGTAAATCTGTTAGGCTTAACATTTGTGAGGAAAGGTGAGAATCGACATAAAAATAAATAAAATTTATCTGGAAGGATACTGAAATTGAGTATGTTAGTTGATTCCAGGAGAGTGCATTTGGTGGCTGAGAAAAACAGTGGAAAGGAGATGACCTTTTTAAACTTTTAAACTAGCTCTAAAATAGAAAATTTTAAAAGCCAATCAAACCAATAGGCTTTTAGTGAACCTCTACTAAATGTTCAGCACTATATCCTACAAGTTCTCTTGGAATTACCTTTTGCCTTTTTCAAAAAGTATACAAAATAGTAAATTAGGAAATCCAGGAGAAAAAATTCCCCCAGACAGTAAGAGGAAAACATTATAATCAATAACCACAAAAGGCAGGAGCTTTTACTGTTGATTTTACCTCTTTTATTCCACCCCCAACCCTTATAATATCACCTCTTCTTAATGCCCCATATCAAACTCTGGTTAAATGAAATGGGGTCCATATGTGATAAGGGATTCTGCGATGGCTTAGATGGTAAAAAATGTGCCTGCAATGCAGGAGACCCAGGTTTAATTCCTAGGTTGGAAAGAGCCCCTGGAGAAGGGAATGGCAACCCACTCCAGTATTCTTGCCTGGAGAATTCCATGGACAGAGGAGCCTGTGGGCTACAGTCCACGGGGTTGTGAAGAGTTGGACACAACTGAGCGACCAACACACACATGTGATAATGGGTGGGAAACAAAACAAGGGAAGAAAATGACCATAAAGCATTTTTAAAAGTTCAGTTCAGTTCAGTTCAGTCGCTCAGTCGTGTCCGACTCTTTGTGACCCCATGAATCACAGCACGCCAGGCCTCCCTGTCCATCACCAACTCCTGGAGTTCACTCAAACTCATGTCCACAGAGTCGGTGATGCCATCCAGCCATCTCATTCTCTGTCGTCCCCTTCTCCTCCCACCCTCAATCTTTCCCAGCATCAGAGTCTTTTCCAGTGAGTCAACTCGTCGCATGAGGTGGCCAAAGTACTGCAGTTTCAGCTTTAGCATCAGTCCTTCCAATGAACACCCAGGACTGATCTCCTTCAGAATGGACTGGTTGGATCTCCTTGCAGTTCTCATCAAAAAGTCTTTTAAAGTATTAAGAAGGGACTTTCCCAGTGGTCCAGTGGCTAAGACTCTGCGTTCCCAATGCTGGGGGCCCAGGTTTCATCTCTGGTCAGGAAGCTAGATCTGACATGCCACAACTAAAAGATGCTGCATGCTGCAGCTAAGACCTGGTAGAGCCAAATAAATAATTTTTTTTAAGTATTGCGAAGCTATCAAGCTCTTGGTGGCAAACATAAGTTTTCCTATATTCTTTTTTTTTTTTCTCTTTAAAGCTCAAATTTTATCCTTGGCAACAAATACTGTCAGTTGTTCTTTTTGAAGTGACAGTTTACTTCATTCATTTTAAAGAAAATGTCTGCCAAATACCCATATTTGAATAACCACAGTTTTCGTCTGCTAGCCATTCTTTCAGATGGTGTTCCATGAAAAAAATGTCCAGTTGAGCTTACAACTCAAAACAACTGAACAAGTGCTTTTCCTCAAGACAACCATCATAATTCAGTATGCAGCAGCAGCACTTTATGGATTCTTCCTACCCCATATACTGAAGAGATCTGTACTTAAGGGTTGAAATTTAAAATTATCACAGTCTATGCTTCCCTGGTGGCTCAGCGGGTAAACAATCCACCAGCAAGGAGCCACAGGAGATTTGGGTTTGATCCCTGGGTCAGGAAGATCCCCTGGAGAAGGGAATGGCGACCCACTCCAGTTTCTTGCCTGGAGAATTCAATGGACAGAGGACCCTGGGGGGCTACTGTCTATGGGGTTGCCAAGAGTAGGACATAACTAACATTTTCACTTTTCATGCTTCTTTTGGCCCCAGACCCACTGGACCTTGTAACAATGATAGAAATGTCTTTGCACTTATCAAAGGCTGAGTGCTCTGCTCCAACTCTGAATCCTAAGCCCGCCAATCTTCCTTAGGACTTTGCTCCTTCAGTTATTCTGTTCTAAGCCTGTATCCTCAATCCCTTTCTCTCTTATCAACATACAAACAAGCTCTAGTATTTCTTCCCGTTCTTACAAATCCCTCCTTTGATCCCATATGCCCCTCCAGCTACAGCCCCATTTCTCCGCTTCCTTTGGTAAACAAAGTCCTTCAAGAATTGTCTACACAGCTCAATTGAGCTGGAAAACAAATACAAAAACAAAACAAAAGTGACTGTGAAGGGTGGAAACAATGGGAAAAAAAACCAGATGTCTTCGTCCTCCAATCTCCTGAAAGACTCCCCACTGGTTAAACTCAAACAGAAGAGAGCAGGACAAGAGAGACTCTATACATCTGTGCAAGTCCACTGTCCAGGCAGTGAGCTGAAGAAAAAATGGTGAAGAGGAGGTGTAGAGACAAGAGAAGGCTATCTTTTACAATTTTGTTAGGGGAACCACTTATCAAAACCTCCCACCATGGCCAGGCACAACAGTAAGAGTTTTCTTACAACAGGAGGTCCTAGTGAACAAAATAGAACTAACAAGGTACCACCAGCTGGAAGGGTTTGGGAAAAGTCAGAAGGAGAGAGGGGACACCAGTCTGTATATTCCATCAACTTCTAAAAACCCTTCTCATGGAATTCATCCTGGCTGAGTGATGAGTGTGCCAGCGGGAAGGACGCTGGGTCAGAATGACTGGCCAGGGACAACCCATTCATTTTACATGCTCACCATAAAACCTGAGCATGTAAGCCATGGGGCAGAGCAGTTCCCTTGGGCTCCTTTACCCTGCTGTTCTCTGCCCGGGCGCCCCTTCCCAATAAAGGCTCTTGCTGTGTCAGCATGTGTGTCTCCCTGGACAATTCGTTTCTGAGTGTTAGACAAGAGCCCACTCTCTGGCCCTGGAAGGGGTCCCCCTTCCTGCAACTGTTTACCCTTTTTACTGCTTACATCCTATCTTTCCTTTCATCTAGGGGAAAAGTGTGCAATAACTAAATAAATAGATAAAATTTAATCACCCTCTTTAAAATTTTGTGCAGTTGTGGGATCTCAGCTCCTCAATGAGAGAATGAACCCAGACCCACGGCAGTGAAAGCACCGAGTCTTAACCATGGGACTATGAGAGAATTTCCTAAAAATTGTTTTTAAAATATAGAGTTGCCTACTTGCTATGGGCTTCCCTCATAGCTCAGTAAGTAAAGAATCTGCCTGCAATGAAGGAGACCTGGGTTTGATTCCTGGGTTGGGAGGATTCCCTGGAGAAGGAAATGGTAACCCACTCCAGAATTCTTGCCTGGAGAATCCCATGGACAGAGGAGCCTGGCAAGCTACAGTCCATGGGGTTGCAAGAGTTGGACACGACTTAAGCGGCGAAACCACTACCATTACTTGCTACTGCACTCCTTCATGTCCATCTTACTCCTTCCGTCTAGTATCTATTCTCACCACTCCAATAAAACTGCTCTAGGTAAGGCCACAGTCACTGTTTTGCCCCCACTTATTCAAACTTTGGACTTCCCTGGTGGCTCAGAAGGTAAAGCATCTGTCTACAATGCAGGAGACCTGGGTTCGATCCCTGGGTCAGGAAGATTCCCTGGAGAAGGAAATGGCAACCCACTCCAGTACCCTTGCCTAGAAAATCCCATGGACGGAGGAGCCTGGTGTCCATAGGGTCCCAAAGAGTTGGACAGGACTGACCGACTTCACTTTCACTTTCATTCAAACTTTCCAAAGCACTGAGTAAAACTGACCACTCCTTTCTTGAAATACTCTCCTTACACTCTCCTGGTTTTGTTTCCGATCCACTTCATGGACTATTTGGTGGTTAACTGTTCAATCTCCTTAGGTTGTAATCAATTCTGACAGCTGTAGTATCTCTAAGAGTTAGATCTTGGACTCTATTCTTGAAGCCTAAATGGATAGCTGAAGTCTCTGAATTTCTCCCTATGGTCCAGAGCTCTCCCCCAGTTAGCACCATCAACAGTCTATCTGACATCTCCACAAAGCTATCCAACAGGCTTCCCAACTTTATGGAGAATCCCTAATTCTCTCATAAGCCTATTTTTCCTCCCAGTCTTCTTTCCATCTGCTCTGACTTCTCTAAGCCGCACAAGTGGCAAAGCTGGGATGTTTGTTTTAACATCTAAACCTGTGAGCATCCCTTCATGTTGTGCACTGCTACTACAGGTCCCCAACAAGGCTGCCTTCGGCCAGGTGTAAATTCAAACAGTTCATTCACCTTAACATATTTTTGTATTTGAGTGCCAAATCTTTGGGAATCATAGAATCCTGTTTTGTGTTCACTAAAGTTTCCAAGTCTATTGTGGACAAAGTTATCAGACCAGGAAGAGATAGTAGAGACAATACGGGTTGGGTGGAGGCCCAGCCAGCTGGCGGGAACTGCCTGCTCAGCACCCCCCGAGCGGGGTTTCTCAGCCTTGGCATTATTGGCACTGGGCGCTGCTAATCCTGTGCTGCACGTTCTTTGTTGCACTCTGACTGTAGGATGTTGAGCAGCATCCCTACACTCTGTTCACTGTATGCCAGTAGAGCTCTTCTAGTTTTCACAGCCAAAATTGTTTCTGGACATTACCAAATGTCCCCTCGGAGGTAAAACTTCCCATGCACCACCCCCAACTGCACTAAACAGAGGTGCTTTATATTCTAAAGGAAATATGGAAAGAAACAAAGGAGAAATAATACAATATATTTACAAACTCATGTGGTTCAGAGACTTTTTAGAGATATGTGCGTGTGTGCTAAGTCGCTCCAGTCGTGTCTGACTCTGCAACCCTATGGACTGTAGCCCACCAGGGTCTTCCGTCCATGGGATATGGGGAAATAAAAGTATAAAAGAGTGTAACAAACTGTGTAAATGGTATAAGCCCAATTCTGTAGAAAAAAAATTTATAAAGCATTAAAAAAACTGGAAGACTTAATAATAATAATTGTTATTTACTGAACTACCTTACTATGATCCAGGTATTGTATTAATCACTTTATAAAATCACCTCATTTAATCGTCACAACAGTTCTCAGCTATTGTTCCATTTCAAGATCAGGAAATGAGGGGTAACTTGCACATATAGCTGGAGAGAGGATAGGTCTTGAAACTAAATTTATCCAACTTTAATGCCCATCTCCTAATGAGCATTCTGCTTCATAATACACAAAAGTAATATTCCAAACAGTAACAATGTTTATTTCTGGATGGAAGAATTAAAAGTGATTTTGTTTTCTTCTTATATATTTCTGTCGATTCCATATTTTCCACTATGATATGTACTACTTCTATAATCAGAAAAAAATTTTCAGTGAAAGTTGTGAGGACTACTTGGTAGCACAGAGAAAAGGTTTATTATAGAAAAAATTATCAAATCAAAGTGTGATTACGATTCTGTGAAAATATGCAAGAGATACAACAAAGTATATAAAATGCTAATAGTAACTATATTAGGGAGGTGGGAATAAGATGCAATTTCTAGTTCTCTTTTCCATATTACTATTGGTGTAGTCATATTTTATAAGGGATAAAAGTTTATAATGAAAAGAAAGCAATTAACAATCATCTATAATTTCACTACCTCCAGATAACCCTGTCAGTATTCAATAATTTCCTTTCTAATCTTTTTCTAAGATCAACACAATCACTTATAAACATTAATGTGAAGGAACCAACAATGACACTAAGTTGGACAGGACAGCTAAAAGTTGGATTCAGGACATGATCTTGAGGAAGGAAAGGGAATGAAACTAACATTATGGACTGTTTTTATGTCTGACACAATGAAAAAGCTCAACTTCTGGACTCTAAACCTGACTCTCCATGGACTGGACAGGACAACACTAGACAAGGTGCTGAGTTTTTCTAAGTCACTTTTTTTTTAATATGTATCTATTTCCTGTCTACCTCCCACAGCATTTCTCTGAAGCTAAAATGAGAAAGCATGTATGTGTGCGTGTACATGAGAGAGAAAACACTTTGTAAACTCTAAATTCATATACAAAGGTAAGAATCTTAACTGTCCAAGCCAACAGTAAAAACAGCAGTATGAAAGAAATTCAATAGTCTTTTTCCTTTCCAAGCACCAAGGAAATAATATGACAAAAAAACAGCTTCTGTGTGACTGTGTCAATCACTAATCTTGATTCAGATTTCTGTGCCTAATAAAGCTGCTATAAAGGAGAGGTAACCTTCAGGTATGACCTACAGAGAAAAACTGTTTATGCCTTGAACAGTGCCAGGAGGATTCTCGGCAGGCAGAGAGTGGAGAACCAATCATCTGCATCTAGGGTGCAAACTGGATTTCTTACCTGCAGCTCTGCTTCCAGGCCCAGCCGTCTGATAAAGGGATCAGTGACATGGTAGCGCCGCTCAAAGCTCAGGGCACCCCGCTCCTGAAGGACAGAAACAAACTCTGAGGTTCAACTGATTCAAATGTAACATGATTTACTATGTTCCTACTACATATACAGCAATGTGCTGGGCTAGAGCTAGAAAAAGAGAACAAGAAACTGACCTGCAGGAGCTTATACTGTACTTCAGCAGGGATTAGTGAACAGAAGTGAGTACATAATTAAGCACTAAGTCCCAATTGTTAGGTTCCAAAAAAAAAAAAAAAACAAACCTGAAACAACAAATAGGGAATGTTTCCATATTTAGGTTAAAGAAGGTGGGCATCATCTTTAGGACACGTATTGCAGGATATATACAAAAGAGAAAAATAATTTGCATAGTCCTCCAATTCTGTGACTCTGTGCCTCTAGGAATTAGTCCTGGTCCTTGAGGGCCACCCAGTCTAATGAAATCAAACCAAGAAAATGCCCCGACAAGTGGACAAAGCTGCAAAAGGATGCGGGGCAAAATACATGACACACAGACTAACATGCACCAAGTACATGGCTCAAGAAGAGGCATATACTCAGTCCTTCTAGATGGTGACCACACTTTATGCTGCACACCACTTAATTTTTTAAAGATTTTTGGCACCGAAACTTTACAAAGAACTTTCTCAGGTTCTTTTAGATTTTATCCTCAAGATTAGCCTGCAGACAGACAGACAGACATTACTATCGTTTAACAGTGGAAAACTGCGGCACAAGGAGGGGAAGTGACTGAAGTCATGCAGGTAGTTAATTAGGGCAGTGAGATTACAAGCTCCTGACCCCAGCCTGGGGCTCTTATTTCAAAAGCACATCTTGCCTGGTTGAATCTCCTCCATTAAACCCCTGTGTTCCTTTACTGAGGGCCTCCCTGACAAAGTCTGGGCTACATAACTAAATGAGTGTGACTGCCCAGTCATCATTCATCTCACAGTACTAGAGTGTCTTCCATGTACAAACCGCAGAGAAGAGGTGCAGGCTTTGGAACAGGAGACCCTCGAAGAAGAGAAGAGAGAGCTTAAGCTAAAGTGGGATTAGGACTCTCCCAGGTTTATCTGAGCAGCCAGAGCAACATGAAGAAGCTCTACTTACTTACTTCCGCTGCACCCCCCGCCTCAGAGATGTGTACACTCATGCTCCCCTCCCTCACCAGACTCCATCAATCTCAGGAGCCCAGGTACAGGTGCTTGGACAGAGGAATCTCCATGCATTCCACGTTCTTGGGTAAAAGAAGATCACAGTCAAGAGACCTCAGCTCTAGTCCTGGGTCTGTCACTAATTAAATCAGTTGTGCGACTTTGGGCAAGTCAGATTCTAGTCCTCAGTTTATTCAGCTATAAAAGAAATCCGTGGGGAAAAAAGGACCTCATGTTCTGGATCATGGGCCTGGGTTGCTTACCTTTATCTGCCTACGGATGAGGTCTCTAGTTATGTTGACTTTTGCCATCTTCTCTTAATGGGTTCAACAGAAGGACGCTATAAAAGTATCTTCAGGACCCTTGAGCATTCCAGCCAAGCCCAGGTCCACAAGACACACATTTAATTACCTGGGGGAAAAAAAATCATCAAACCTTGGGGGATGCGGAAAGGTGGCTTTGGAGCCCTGATTCCACCCCTAAAACACCCCACCAGCCCACCCAGTAAACTGGCTACTGCCTGTGATTTACGACATGGTGCGCTGGCCCTGCTCCATAGTGTTGAAGAACCTCTGGAGGGTCAAGGGGGCAGGGGAGAAACTGATTCACAGCCACAGGAAATATTGGAACCAACACCTGAAGGAGCCGTGTGTGCTTCTCCAGAAAATGGGTGTGTGTGTGTGACTATGAGTATGAAGGAAGATGGAAACACATCCTGAAAGGAAGAACAAGGCATACAGAGAGAAAGATGTCAAGTTTCACTTGCTCAGTATGCATCTGTGGCCACTAGTCTGTAACTTATTTATGCTTCAAAATCCTTCACCTTCAGCTTAGCTCTCCCCCAAACCAAATCAGTATCACAGACAGAACATTCAACTTTCTAACAAATTCACAAAGAGTGGAGAAGAA
This sequence comes from Moschus berezovskii, assembly GCF_049115385.1. Lineage (NCBI taxonomy): Eukaryota > Metazoa > Chordata > Mammalia > Artiodactyla > Moschidae > Moschus > Moschus berezovskii. Next base: position 10,288,871 of record NC_142461.1, on the reverse strand, counting down.
ATGTAATGGTGACCATGTCCAACTTTAAGAAAACCTTCTTCAGTATCCGGATAGGTAGATTTTCATACTCAGAACCTCTTGAAACAAACTATTTCTTTGTTACACAACTCTGACAGAGAAACCATTTCTGATAATTTACCATTAAGAAAGCACAAAATATGAGAAATAAAAAAGCTCCAAACTGAAGCACACTCATCACAGAGTTTGGAAGAGCAAAATGAATAAATAAAGCCACCCAGGTTTCCAATGATAGAGGAACAGCTAAATAATGGATGGCCATATGATATAATGCAGCATTAGAAAGGCTACTTGTGAAAGAAAAATGCTTATATCACATTGCCTGTATTTTCTTTTTCAATAAACACTATCATCACAGCTATGTTTTAAAAAGGAAATATAAAAAATAACAATTGCCATCTTTAGATAATAAATAGTATGACTGACTTTTTCCTTCTACTTTTTGATGTTTTCAATTTTTTTCCATACAACCACATTAATTTTACAATCAGAAAAAAAAAACAGCTAGAGAAAATAAACCCACAAAATTTTAAAAGAAAGTTCTGCCTGTTTTTATGCCCACTTTTTGGTCCTGTTTCTACCTCTGGAGTCACACAGGAGGTCCAGTCTTTGTTCTCCATGATGGCCCTATGACAATGGCTTGGGGACCCATCAGGCCTCTCTGCTAACCCTCCTGAGTCAACAGGACCCCCTGCAGCCACTTCTGGATCTCCTGGCCCGGGCTTTCCTCCTGGTCTTCTGCAGATCCCTTGTACACCCTCCTAAAACCAAACATTTCCCACCTGAGCTGTGAGCAGACTCCTTCCCTTCCTTTTGGCATTTAACCACAAAAGGAGACTCCATTTATAAACACTATGTTATTGGAGATTGCTTTTTTCCCTTTAGTGCTAGGCACACAGTAGGACAATAGAAAAAAAAAACAAACTTGCTGCCTGATTAGATGCTCCCATTCAGCTTGAATTCTTTGGGGCTTATGTCTCAATGATCTATTTTGCGATTACAAGCTCTTAAAAGGGCAAGCACCTTCCCTTAGAATGTGGAAGCCAACCAGCACTGCATCTCAGTAAGCATTACCAGGGATATATGGAAGTCATGGGCACTACCTAGGATCACAAGACCTACAAGCACCAAGAACATCCAGCAATGCCATTGTAAGAACTACAATTCTGTGATGGCTTTTCCAGGGGCCCTTGGCTATCAAATTAAAATTATAAATTTGAACAAACTGACATCAATTAAGCACTGGCCTGCAATTGACTCTGATTTGTGTTATAACAGTCAAAGCCAAAATATTAACAGCAATTGCCCCCACAATCACCAAGAATATGAGATGGGGCTTATCACAATGGAAAACACCAAAGTCAGTGAGTATATCTGATATAAAGTAAGACCAGCCATGTGGCCTTGGTCAAGTCTCTTAATATCTCTAAGTAGGCGCTCATTCCTGTGACTCACAATCACAGGAAGCATTGAAACAGTGAAGGGGCCATGCATGCTTCACCAGAAGGCGGCTCACTTTTTCCTCCCAATACCCTTTTCCTTAGAAGGTTACTGGGAAGGTCAAATAAAATAATGTAAGTATAAAGCCTTTTCCCTTATTTTGAGAGGAACATAAACTCTTGTATATGCTAAGAAATAGTAAGCTGCCAAATATTATGCACTTACTATGTGCCAAGAATTATGCTAAGTGCTTTACATTTATTCATCCATTCATTTATTCACTCAACAAGTGAGCACAAGAAGCTTCTACTATATGCGAGGTACTATTCCAGACCTAGGAGACATAGCAGTGAACAGAACAGATAAATTCCTTATTCTCAGGGTACCTATATTCTAGCAAGAGGGGATAGATAACAAATAATAATACAATCCAGTAGTGAAAAGTGCTATGATGAAAATAAAACAAGCTGATCAGAGAGTGACTGATGAGCTACTTTTAGACTTCAGGCTAAAAAAGATATAGTGCATTTTGGAGTTGTCTGGCTGCTCCTGCAGCTCCTGCATCTGAACTTCCTTCCTGTATTTTGGGAATTTCCCATCCAATGAGTTTGGTGGGAAGTAGAGAGCCCTCTCACTAGGAAGTGAGAATGGTGGAGACAAGATTCTCTTTCAGAGGTTCTCCTATACCTGGTGTATGTGCATATGGCCCAGGCTATGCAAACAGACACATGAGCCCCAGACCTTAATTGAGATCTGCTGTCAAAAAATCAGAGGACCATGGAGAGTCCATGCTGGCAGGAAGGGGTGCTATAGTTGACACTGAGGTCCAGTCAGCTGGTGGTGGTGTAAGCTGTGCAAGTGGCAGCAGTGACCTCATGGACTGGTTCTGTGAATAATTTTGGCTGTGGGTCCTGGCTGCTAACTAATTTCCTTTGTTCTAGCCCATTCTTCAAGCCTGGCTTTGTGGCCTTCCTTGATATTTTATTGAGTTTCCTTAATATCCTTTCAAGAATCATCTTAAAATCATCTTGGTTTCTGTTGCTGACAACTACAAATCTGGTCTAATACAGAGGAGTTCTCTGAGAAGATGACATTTAAGCTGAATGGCAAAAAGTCACAAAGATCTAGGGGGATACAATTCTGAGAAGGGAGAAAACCAGTGCTAAAATCATCTCAAAAGCTTGTATGGTAGATGCTCGTCCTATCTTCACTGTACACACAAGGAGACAGAGTCATAGATATGAAACAATTCCCACATCACACAGCTGATAAATTGGAGACATAGCAGGGACCCAAAGCCAAAACTGTATGTACACTCTTAACCACTATGTATACGTAAATAAATTACTCCAGTATGCAATTTCCTAGAGTAATGATCACTACAAGAATCCCCAAGTGAAAGTCACTCAGTCGTGCCCGACTCTGCGACCCCATGGACTATACAGACTAGAATACTGGAGTAGGAAGCCTTTTCCTTCTCCAGGGGATCTTCCCAACCCAGGGATCAAACCCAGGTCTCCTGCATTGCAGGCAGATTCTTTACCAGCTGAGCCACAAGGGAAGCCCAAGAATACTGAAGTGGGTAGCTTATCCCTTCTCCAGCGGATCTTCCCAGTCCAGGAATAGAACAGGGGTCTCCTGCATTGCAGGCGGATTCTTTACCAACTGAGCTATCAGGGAATCCCCCAAAGAGCCAAATAAATTGTCATTATTCATTCACTAATTTTCTTAAAACATAAACTGAATTTTTACCAGGCACCCAGCACTGTGCTAGTCATGAGGGAATAGTGAAGATGAAAAGATACAGTACCTATGCTAAAAAGCAAAGAATCAAAGGCAAGGGGCTTTAGGGAATTCCCTGGTGGTCCAGCAGTTAGGAATCGGTGTTTTCACTGCCAAGGGCATGCGTTCAGTTCCTGGTGGGGGAACTAAAACCCCACGAGCCACAAGGAACTCTAGCTAATATTGGTGTGTGGCTTGAAAATACTAAAAGGAACCTGAAGAGTAAAAGCAGGGAAACTAGGCAAGCAAAAATCACTGCTATTCAGGTAAATGGTAAAATGGAAACTGGGATTTAAAACAGTATCAGACTGGTAGGCAGAGGTTTAAGACCCAAAATGTCAAATTCAACACAACTACTGCTCAGGTGGTATTTTGGTAAACAGTTGCATTCCCATCCTGAGAAGAAATGATAGCACACTGGCAGACAGCTCATTTTGTAACACAGCCCATCCTCTTCTCTCTTAAGGAAACAGTACCTTTTCACAAACTTTTAGAGGCAGACAAGCATAACTGGAAACACTTCTAAATAGAGATCATTTAAAAGGCTCACCTCAGGAGAGAAATGTACTCAAATGTACAGAGGGCATAACTAGTTTCATACTTCTCAAATACAAATAATCAGAGCAATAAATAAAAGCTATATGAATATGAGATTCAATCATGGTCACATTTTAAAAGCATTATTTTAAGGAAGGTTCAGAAATAGTCAATTGAAATGATATGAATGAAATATTGAAATTGGCAAAAGGAAGTTACGTGTATGTGTGTGTGTGTATGATTAAACACTAGAAAAGTGCTTAATTCAAGAGAGTTTCTATCTCTGGTGCAGTACGTGAATTACATAATATTCAGTTCTCTTGAGGGGTAAAATGAAATTAAAAGACGCTTACTCCTTGGAAGGAAAGTTATGACCAACCTTGATAGTATATTAAAAAGCAGAGACATTACTTTGCCAACAAAGGTCCGTCTAGTCAAGGCTATGGTTTTTCCAGCGGTCATGTATGGATGTGAGAGTTGGACTGTGAAGAAAGCTGATTGCCGAAGAATTGATGCTTTTGAACTGTGGTGTTGGAGAAGACTCTTGAGAGTCCCTTGTACTGCAAGGAGATCCAACCAGTCCATTCTAAAGGAGATCAATCCTGGGTATTCATTGGAAGGACTGATGCTAAAGCTGAAACTGTAATACTATGGCCACCTCATGCAACGAGTTGACTCACTGGAAAAGACTCTGATGCTAGGAAAGGTTGGGGGCGGGAGGAGATGGGGACGACAGAGAATGAGATAGCTGGATGGCATCACCGACTCTGTGGACATGAGTTTGAGTGAACTCTGGGAGTTGGTGATGGACAGGGAGGCCTGGCGTGCTATGATTCATGGGGTCGTGGAGAGTCGGACACGACTGAGCGACTGAACTGAACTGAGGGGTAAAAAGACCAAACTAAGTGACTTCAAGAATCCATAAAGTAACAATTTCAGTATCTACTTTGCCAGGCACTGTGCTAGACTAAGAGCACACAATGCAGTCAGAGTTACTTCAAAGGCACCCAGGCCATAATCAGCTCCAAAGAGAGACTGAAGAAGGCTAACTTTAACTTAGTCAAATGATCAAAATGAATAGCTAGGACAGTAAATTCAGAAGGAACAACATGGAATAATATATTAAATCTTATTTATACTCATTTATTCACACATCTAAACATAATAACAGTAGAGCGAGACAGACTCCTGGGAAATCACTAATGAAGAGTTTAACAGCCGACAAGCAACTTTTCTGGGCTGTGCCACACAGCTTATGGGAACTTAGCTTCCCAACTAGGGACTGAACTGAGGCCATCACAGTGAAAGGGCTGAGTCCTAACCACCAGGGAACTCCCAGACAACAAGAAACTTTTAATGTATCTTCTTCATCCTAAGGATAGCACAGTTAATAAGTAAATTCTGATTTTCACACTAAAGCTCTCATAACATTGAGGGCTAATTTGCTAGCAGAACATGAAAGTTCAAGAAAACATTCTCCAGCTAGAATAGAAAGGCTTAGGAATGGTATTTACTTATAATTTAAGATACTACAGGCAAACTCCAGCTGATATTCAATGGAAAAGAGGAAGAAGGAAGCCAGTTTTTTGTGAATCAGGAATATGAGAAATATAGAAACACCTTTGAACTGTGATGTTGGAGAAGACTCTTGAGAGTCCCTTGTACCGCAAGGAGATCCAACCAGTCCATTCTAAGGGAGATCAATCCTGGGTGTTCATTGGAAGGACTGATGCTAAAGCTGAAACTCCAATACTTTGGCCACCTCATGCGACGAGTTGACTCACTGGAAAAGTCTCTGATGCTGGGAAGGGTTGGGGGCGGGAGGAGAAGGGGACGACAGAGAATGAGATGGCTGGATGGCATCACCGACTCTGTGGACATGAGTTTGAGTGAACTCCGGGAGTTGGTGATGGACAGGGAGGATTGGCGTGCTGTGATTCATGGGGTCGCGGAGAGTCGGACACGACTGAGTGACTGAACTGAACTGAACTGAAGGCACAGTGGAAAACATATGACATAATGTTATAAAGAAAACATGAGCTGCTATGTAGATGTTGTATCTTCCAAAAGGCATTCTGTTCCTGGAGCTCCAAAACACCTAGAACTTACCACCATCACTTCCACAAACTTTTAACTTAGGCTACTGGGAAACTTTGTTCAATGGGCCTGTATCTGTTACAGTTCGTCGTCGTCGTCCCGTCGCTCAGTCGTGTCCGACTCTTTGTGACCCCGTGGACTGTAGCCTACCAGGCTTCTCCGTCCATGGGATTCTCCAGGCAAGAATACTGGAGTGGGTTACCGTTTCCTTCTCCAGGGGATCTTCCCGACCCAGGGATCGAACCCGGGTCTCCCACATTGGAGGCAGACGCTTTAACCTCTGAGCCACCAGGGAAGCCCGTTACAGTTAAAGGAAGCTAATAAAATTCAGTTTGGAGGACTTAAACTCATACTTCATAATGCAAGTGTTAGTCACTCAGTCATGTCCGACTCTGTGCAACCCCATGGACTGCAGCCCACCAGGCTCCTCTGTCCGTGGGATTCTCCAGGCAAGAATACTTCAGTGGGTTACCATTTCCTTCCCCAGGGTCATAATGCAAAGGGTACCAGTAATATAACAGCTTATGGTTAACAAACCCTAGAACAAAGTACACCTGGAGAAGATTACTCATCTGGAACCAAGGATTAAATGGTAATATGCAAACATGAGGAACCACCCATTTTAGGTGTGCCATAGTCCTTGTTTGGACTCTGGTTAATGTAGCAGAAAGAGAAGCAGACTTATAATAGGTAGGCACCTGGGCCTGAATTTCAGCCTCTGGTTGGGCAAGTTACTTAATCTTTCTGAGTTTCAATTTGCTCACTTGTAAAAGAGGGAAGATAACCTAATTCAATGGATCATTGTGAGGAAGAAATGATGAAGTATGTATGAAAATGCAAAATATATACCTGGATCATAGTAAGGGCTTAATAGATGGTTAATTGAAGGCTTAGTTGGACACGACTGAAGCAACTTAGCAGCAGTAGTGAAGTGAAAGTCGCTCAGTTGTGTCCAACTCTTTGCGATCCCATGGACATTCTTCAGGCTAGAATACTGGAGTGGGTAGCTGTTCCCTTCTCCAGAGGATCTTCCCAAGCCAGGGATCAAACCCAGGTCTCCCACATTGCAGGCAGATTCTTTACCAGCTGAGCCACAAGGGAAGCCCAAGAATATTGGAGTGGGTAGCCTATCCCTTCTCCAGAGGATCTTCCCCACCCAGGAATAGAACCAGGCTCTCCTGCATTGCAGGTAGATTCTTTACCAACTGAGCTATGAGGGAATAGATGGTAGCCAGACCTAAATTCTACGACTGGATAACTCCTGTTATCCATGCTCAGTGGCACGGTTACAACATTTCTTCCACATTTCCTTCCCTACCAGAGAGACAAAGCTGACATTGAGGATTCCGTTGTGTGTGGTATGGTGGGGCATAGAGAACAGGATGTCTTTGTCACCTCTGCTAGCTTTGAAATACAAGATCAGGAGGAAAAAAGTGACTTTGTTGAAAACAAAGAAATTCTATACAAAACTTGTGTAAGAATGCATATAGTAACATTATTCACAATAGCTAAAAGGTAGAAACAACCAAACTGTCCATCAACTGATGAATGGATAAACAAAATGTGGCTTATTCACACAAAGGAATGCTATTTGGTCATAAAAAGGAATGAAGTATTGATTCATGCTGTAACATGGATGAAAACTTGAAGACATTATGCTAAGGGAAAGAAGCCAGTCCCCAAATGCCACATATTGTGTGAATTCATTTATATGAAATCTCAAGAACAGAAAAAGCTATAAAGACAGAAAGAAGATTAGCGGTTGTTTAGGGTTGAGAGAGAAGATGGGGTGATTGGGGGTGGGCAGTGATAGCTAAAGGGTATGGTTTTCTTTTGGGGGGGGTGACAAAAATGTTCCAGAATTAGACGGTTATAAAACTGTGACTATATTAAAAAGTGAAGAACTGCACACATTAAAAGCATGGGTTTTATGGTAAGTAAATTATATCTCAGCTGTAAAGGAGGAAAAGTCCCTAAACCCTTTCTTCGGTTCTCTACCTCAAAATCACAATTTAAGAAAATTTAGTTCTCACCTTTTCCTTCATTGGTCTCCTAACTCGAATAGCAGTTATTTATGTGGCTTCTTTTCCTTAACAGACTAAAAACATCCTGAGGGCCAACTCTATCTGATTCATCTACTGACCCCTCCTGGGTCTTCCAAGAAGAGATGTGGGCTTAGCAGGTACCAATATATTAAAACTTGCTGCATGAACAACAGCATGACTGCCTTGCATATAAACAGTGTTTTATACCTATCACAACACTTCTGCTCATGCTTTTATTTGAACTTCACAATAATCTTGAGAAGAAGCTGGAAAGTTCCTATGATCCCCTTTTAACAAGGGCGAACTGAAGCCCACTGCTATGTGGTACTGAGGGAGAGGTACTGAACTGGGATTAGGGTCTTGTGCTCCAGGCCAAGACCTGCCTCTAACTGGCTACGTGACTCTGAGTACAGCATTTCATTCCCTCAGCCTATTTACCCATGTGTAAAATGAGAGGTAGACTGAGATGCACTGCAAAATTCATTCCAATACCATTATCCCAGGACACACTGCTAGGAAGTACAGAGTGGAGACCGAACCCACATCATCTGTATTCTCTTTCCTCTGGACTGCCTCCCACTGCACGGAGGTGGCCCCAGCTGAGTGACAACTGACCAACCTCCCTGTCAACATCCTGAATTATGCAAAAGATATATGCAAGTTTCCTCTCTATTTGCAATGGTTTTCCTACTGGAGCAATCCTATGGGGGAAAAAATGCACTTCCAATGCATAAAGGTAATCTGAACTAAAATAATAAAATAAAAAGTTGGCTGCGGAGTCCAACAGACCTCAGGTTCAAATTCCAATTCTGCCACCTACTTTCTCTGTGACAGTATTTCTAAATCTCAGTTTCCTAATCTATAAAACAGGGATTATAAAGCCCACCTTCACAGAGTGATGAGGAATGGGAGGAGCCACATATGTAAAATGCCTGATACCGAGCCTAGTAAATAGTATTTATTGGACATTCTAAGCATTTTACAAGTACTATCTGACAGACCCCTCCTCATATCAGCCCTATGGGACAGGTACTACTATTATTCTCATTTTATAGATGAAGGACTGAGGCATGGAGAAGGTAACTTGCCCAAAGTTACAGTAATTAAATGAAGAGTCAAACTAGACACTTTATCTCCAGAACCCAGGCTGTTGACCACTAAAAAAGAATTACTACTACTATCTTTATTTAGACCACATCCAAGCACTCTTTGCCAAAAGAAACTCTCTTATCATTTCTTCCGGTTAGGCTAAGGCATCAAAATCACCTTGACTCTGCTGGTCTTAAACACAAACTTAAAGCTTGCATTTCAGGATCATGGACTAAGTTGGCACAAGAACATCTGAGAAAGGTGTGGATGGCAGGACAAGCCCATCAGCCAAGCATCACTGGAAAAGTTCTTTGCCATCTTTGAGGCTCCTGGCTTAAATGATTCCGTATGGGGCTGACTGAAACATTCTCTGGGAAAGGCCATCCTAAGAAATGCTCCACTTTGTGGGAGCTCTGGATGAAAACTCAGTTTGATGTTGTCTCTGTCTGTAGAGTTCTCTATCGCCATCTGAGTTTTATAAACGATTTTCCTGTTCTCGGAGCTTTGCTTTTCAGTGACCATATTCATTTATCTGTGGTGTCATAGGGCCACAATTATCTTAAGATAGTGGAAGGGAACAGAAACAGAAATGGGAGAGTATTCTGAAAACATTATCCTTTCTCATTGAATTCAAGAGCATCCGGTCTTGCATTTCACCTTTAACTTGCATCGTCCCAAATCCTGCCACAACTCAACATACCTCTCACAGGGAAGCCCTTTAAGTTTCACCCTCTAATTTCACTCCCAGTAGAAAGGTCAAGGAAAACTAAGTCAATCAATTTGGAAATGTTTCCTTTTTGATTCAATTGCAGTTGTGTTACATCCAGATGTCCAGCTCAAGAAGGAACTGGAAGAGCCACTGGCACCCAAACTCTCAGGCCTCAACTGATGAAGCTCCCTGACCAGAAACGCCTGACTCCCATTCTGAGAAAGGCTCTATAAAAGGTTCACGAATAAGCACAGTTTTATGCTTTCCGAAAATAAAATCTGGAGGTTATGAACAAAGACATAATTTTACCAAGGTCCTGATCCTAACACTGCCTCCAAAGAGCTTGTAGATAGCAACCTGGGCAAGGACTGATCCTCCTCTGCCCCCTTCCCCAAGAAAATGGGGTTAATACCTCCCCAGATGGCAACAGGGAGGATTAAGGGTTATTATTCTTTGCATCCAGCTCTGTCACAGCTCTAGCAGTTATGACCTTGTTCATTCTAAAATAAGACATTAAATATAAAGATGCAGCAGTGATCCCTGAATCTGACTCTACAATAGGGTGAGAATTTCATTTCCACACAGCCTCCAACACTGCCTCCTATACCCCAACCTGTTGGCTGAATCCTCCTCTTATTCAGGCCTCAAGTTTTTAAGGTATTAGTCACTAATGCCACAAAGCCCTTTGTGGAGTCAGCAGCTATTACTAATAGCACCAAGAATGAACCCCAGAATTACTCTCAGGGTTCCCGACAGACCTGAATTCACCCTGAAGAAACCAAAGTCCCTTCACCCCCAAACCCAGGCCCTTGATGGGCAATATATGAGATCTAATGAAAAGCAAATATTACATCAGTGAGTCCTCACAAACCCACTGTAAAGTAGGTGGTCATTTCACAGATCAGAAAAGCACCGCTCAGAGAGAACATGTGATTTACTCTAGGACACACATCTAAGAAGGTGCACACACAGGATCAAGCACCAGCCCTACTATGACTCCCTGTGTAACCTCCAGCATATCTGTCAACTCTCTGGACCCTCAGTTTCCTCATCTGTAGAGTGGGAATAGTGATAATACTTATCACTAGGACTAAATGAAATATTGGAAGAAAAGTGTCCAGCAAGTATCAGGCACAAAATATTCAATACATATTAGTTTTTTATGGCTCAAAACAATAGGAATTTTACATAATTTTCACATATTAACAGTTTAAAATACTAAAAAAAAACCTGTCCAATTAACTACATAAGTATGAACTCCTCTACCATCTTTTTATCTTTGATAAAAAGATGCAAAGCCTCTGCTTGAATACTTCCAATGATGGCTAACTCACTCCTTCACAAGGCAGCCCATTTTGAGAAAGCCAAATTCTCTCCTGTCACATCAACATCTACCCTCTTGGGATTTTCATCCTCTGATCCTAGTGCTGCATTCCAGAATCACACAGAGAAAAGTCCAGTTCCCTTTCCAAGGACAGTTCTTCAAGTATATGTCCCCCAGGCACTTAGCTCTGGTCCCTTCAGCTCCTGATCAAGTGTCACGGTCCCTGAGGAAAGAGACCTGGGTCTGAATTCTGATCCTTTCACTTACTAGTTGTGTGGCCTTAAGCAAGTTATTTTACCTCTCTGAACCAGTATCTTCATATGTATACCAGGAAAAATGATTTTCGCCTCACTGGGTAGTCATGAAGGTTAAATTAGATAAAGTAAGAACACTACTGAGCATAGAGTCTGACATATACCAGGCCCTCAATAAATGTCAGTCAATTTTTAGGATGTATTCCAATTAGCAAATATCCCTCACAGTAAATGAGCCAGAATTAAATGTAACACAAGGGACTGGTTTCTGATGGGAACTATCAAGGCTTGGGTTTTTGAAGAGCTTTCTTATTATACAGCTGAGAAGAAAGCACAGCCCAAGAGTGATATGGGTTTGGAAGCCCACGGATGTGGTGGAGAATCTGGAAAGGTGATGATGAAAGAAGAAAGGAGACAGAAGGGATCATTAAACCAGTCACCCAAAAGGAAAGGTAAGCATCACCACACCATGTGTTGTCTATGCCTCCCTCTCTGAGACCCAGGACTGCACATGCAGGCTATGTTCCTTAATTCCAAAAAAGAGAGAAGAAAAATAATTAAAGAATAATTAAAGTCACAGTTCTGGAGGGTCCCAGCAGTTAACCTCTCCAGAGCTACAGATGTTTAGCAGGGGGCTTCTTCAGTTGTAACCTGCCAGGTTCTGAAGCCCAGGTGTGTGAAAATATCCTTCACAGGATGTCCCATGAGTTCTTTCCAGCTAGGAAAGCTGTTTGACAACTTTAAAACTCAAAACTGGCAAATCGTCAATGACATCATCACAAGCATTACACATATTCTCTTTCCTTCAGTGACCCCAAAGGGAATGAGTCCCAGGCACAAATATGAACTGCTGTTCAGTTACTCCTCAGAGTTGACCCAAAGCACTGCTTCTACAAATGGGGATGTGACTTGAACATAAGTGCCCCCAAACAGATGAAAAGAGGGAAGGATCGCTGGACTCCAGAACTGAAGCAGTGTGATCACCAACTATGGCACAAAAGGTTGTTTTCCCACCTACCAATGAAACACAACAGCTTGCAATGAAGAAATTCATTGTCAGTCTTAAGACTCAGCCTAAGGAAGCCTAGTTACTCCTTGGCATGTGATAGAGGATCTGGTTATTACTATACTCAACAGCCAACAACCTCTTTAAAAACAGTAGAATTACAAAGAAGAAGCCAGAATTCAAACCAAAATAGCCTTAAGTAGTTCCTTCAACTTAGAAGCAAAGACTAGCCACTCAAGAAGTACTGCAAGGTACAGAAAAGTTTAGTGAGGCCACTGGGCATACCTGTGCCCTAGGTGGGGATTTCATAATGCCTTTGAGTCAGGAGGTGACCTCAGAATAGTCTTCTCAAAACTGTTTTAGGCTTTATTAAAAGTGATGACTTAACTGCCACTTTGCCCTGATCACCTACCCATCTTTAGAAAGAATGGGGAAGCTACAGCCACCCTACCAGGCTTTTAAACTCACTAACTTGAGAAGAAAACTTTAAAGTTGTTCTACCAGTTAAAGAAAGTCATTGACGAAAAGGCCTTTGGGCGAAATAGTCAAATTAGGTTGTTAGACATGAGTCGTAAGTCCCGATATCTCTTTCCTAGAGACCCTAGTAGCGCACCTGCAGAGGAGAGCCAGAGGGCACTGAGCAAATTCAACCTGGTTGGCAAGGGGGCGTCTCACTGCAGCTTTCAGCAACGAGAATTGGAACCTGCTGGGTCGCAGTCTCTCTCCTACTCCACACTTCCTATTTGCCCTTTGAAGTGGGTACTGAATAGCCAGTTCCCAAGTAAAGGCCCTTTTGTACGGGCGCTACAGTCGCCTGGTGGAAACACCTCGGCAGAGTTCAGTTTGGTGCCAGGATGGGCCACTGAAGGCATCTGCGGCTGCCAGAAGCCTGGACTGGACACGGGGACGGACACAGAGACAGAGAAACTAAGAGAGAGCAGGAGGTCAGGTCAACGTTGCCCTCTCGGCACTTCCACCTGCCCCCTTCTTGCTTAGACCCGGGCCATCTCAGATGTCAAAGGAAAACTCCGCAAAAAAGTCTCGTGATGGGACGACTTCCACCTCTCCCTCTGCTGAGGCTCCCCGAACTCCCAGAGCCTCCCCCACCACGTCCCAGCCAGCCCTCCGTCCCCACCTCGCCCCCGGCCCACTCTGCCCTCCACCCCGGCGAGGCCTGCCCCTTCTCGGGACACCCTGGGGGCCCCCCAAGGCGGACGGGCTCAGGCCCCCGGGCCGGCAGGGCTGGGGCCGGCCCAGAGCAGAGGCGGCCCGTGCGCCCAAGGCTGCCGGAGCCGGTCCTCGCCTCGGCGCCCGCGAAGAGCAGGGGGCGGCGGCTACCCGTACCTGTCAGGCCTCTTCCTAGGACCGGTGGCGGCGCAACTTCAGGAGCCCATGTCCGTCCGGGGGGCCCGGCCCCTCTCCCCGGAGGGGGGGCGCGGATCCCGGGGAGGGGGCTGGGGGACCCGGGCTGCTCTAGCCCCTTCCCATGCTCCCCTCCCGGCGCCTGGCCGGGGCCGGACAGCGCCTCCGCCCGCCCCTGCGCACCGCCTCACACCCGCGCTCACACACACACTCACACTCCCTCGCGCGCTCTCACACACGCACTCCCCTCCCTCCTCCTCCTCTGTTTATCTCCTCCAGCTGTCTGGGGACCCAGGAGAAGCCCAGCACCGCGCCTGCGCCACGCAGTCTCCGCCCCCGCCCCGCGCCTCACAGCCAGAGGCTACGCTACGGAGACAGCGCCCGGCAGTTTCCAGAATGGCGATCAGGGCTCCCCCCAACACACCCTCCACTCCCCGCGCCCGGTCAACGTCTGCTGCCGGCGGCGCCTACTAACCTGCTAGTGGGGGAGCCCCGCACAGCCGCGGCCAATCCGCTTCGCCGCTCGCCGGACCGGCAGCCAGTGGGCGGGCGGAAAAGCTGGGCTAGGCCCTGGGGCATCCTGGGAGTCGTAGTTTTTCTCCGTCGAAGAACTCCCGCAGCGCGGGCTCACCCCGCCCAGTTGCCATTAGTTACCCGGACGCGCCTTCTATCCTATATCCACGTAAAATGCTCCCTGCTGTCGCTTTTGGGACACTCCCCTCACCCACTGCCCCCAGAGGCCGACACATTCTCGCAAGAGCCTTCTCACGACTTCCTCAGAGCTCCTTAATTGCGGGACCCCTCAAGGCTGGGGCCCCTCCCCCAGAGCCAAGTCTCAGCTCACTGCATCCTATTCTTGGGGGCTGCCGAAGCGGCACATTCCTCACCGTTGTCTCCCCGCCTGAAGGAGGAGGATAAAAGGTAATCAGCCTACACCGCGTGGCCTGGAGGGGAGCCAGCCATACACACACTCTTGGAAACCCTCAGTCTGTTGCGAGAGACAAGATGTATCTGAGATCGGTGGAAGTACTGCCGTTCCCACCTCTGAGAGGCGGTTCCAGCCTTGTGGAGTCCCAAGTCTGATGGAGGAGTCACTTCGTCTCTAAAGAAGTTCCCAAGGTCACAAGGGAGTTATTATGCCTAACTTCTGAAGGTAGAGACCGGGCCCCACCCATGAGGAGCCTCCAGTCAGAAAAAGAAGACAAGGTCATCTTCCCAGAATGGAAACTTACCGCTCACCCATAGGATGCCCTCTGTGAGACAATAACAATAATGTGCTTTTGCTGAGCATTTTCTTACTATGTCAGCACTGTACTGAGTACAGTACCTATCTAAGCTATTCCTTAGATAGGTACTATTACTGTTATCTGTTTTGCAGTAGAGGAAACTGAGGCATAAAAAAGTTAAAAGCAATTTGCCCAGGGTCATATGGATGATAAGGAACCAATCTAAGAGTCTGAACTTTTGAACAGTACCTGTCCCTCCAGTGAGAACCAGGCAGCACTTGTCCTCAAGAAGAACTATATATACATATTTAGCACTTACAGTGTTTGCCCTGTGTTTATTACTTCATGAGTTGCTTGTTTTGTCCTGCTTCTGCTCATATCAAGAGCTGAATTAGTCTGTGAGCTCCCTAAGTGCGATTTCTCCCCATTTGGAGGCATTAAAGCCTACCCTTATCAATTCAGCTTTGTGCAATGCCTTTATCCTAAAAATGTGGTGGATCATATCTCTTGATCTCTCTCTTACAGATAGATGTTTCACCAAATTTAAAAAATTATAGGGGACTTCCCTGGCAGTCCAGTAGTTAAGATCTGTGCTTCCAATGCAAGGGGCACGGGTTCAGTCCCTGGTTGGGGAACTAAGATCCTGCATGCTGGATGGTGTGACCAAGATAATATAAAAATAGATAAATATTTTAAATAAAAAATTATAAACTTTGAGACTGGGAGAAAGCTTTGAGGTCACCTATGTATAGCTCCCAAGGTGCAGGCTGAAACACTGGGTCAATTCAAATGAATAATAGCTAACATTTATTGAACATTTACCATGGGAGATAAGTACTTATCAGTGAATTAAGCAATAATGTCATGAATCATATAGCTAGTTGGAATTAAGACCCAGCTTATTTGAGTCCAGAACCCCCATTTTAAACCCTGTTCTATGCTGGCAATATCAGAGGATCTTAGAAATACTGATAGAGAAGTATGGTTGATGTTTCTGTGACTCTTAGCACAGTATTTTGCAGAGAGCAGACATTCAGTAAATATTTGTTGTCAGTTGTTTTGTCGATAGGGAGTGGATGATAGCAAGAAGAATATTAATAGCTACATCTATATTTATTTTCTATCAGGAGCTCACTTGTTCTCTCATGCACTCTTTTTCTTTTCTACATCTATGAATATATATGTATATATGACAGGTTTATATATTGCATGTGTATACATATATACATACATGTATCCATGTCCACATATACATGTGTACACATGTATAGATACATATATACACATATACATATGTACACACATATATACACATACATATGTACATGTATCTTTGCATACACACATGTATACACTCACACACACCCTAACTCATTTGATCCTCACAACAACATTATGAGGTAGGTATTATTCTTACTTTCATTTTACATAGAAGAAACAGAGACTCACAGTTCAGTTCAGAAAGAGACCCCTCCCAGCCATAGGTGTTTTCAGATCAATTTAAGAGAGAACTTTCTAACCACTAGAGTTGGGCTATTTGGGGAGGTTTGGAGCTCTCTGTCTGTGGTAGTATTCATGTATAGCATATATCATATAGTCATCTGTCCAGGATACTCTAGAAAGAATTACTTTATTGTATAGATATTTAATTAAATGACCAATTCTAATATTTTCTGATTTGACTTTTGGAAGTAGACAAAGATTACTCAAATATGGCTCATAGTAGTGAATGTTGCTTCTTTTCCTCTCCTAAAAGCATCAGATGATGTCCCAGCTGATCAGCTCTATAGAGGTAGTTACTGACACCACTATTTTCATGTCTTGATTGGACTCTGGGACAAAAGGGGATATATTCAACCTGAAATTAAAGATGCTCATTAAAGCATTAAAGATGCTCATATTCTACAACCCAGCAATGCAACTTCTGATATATATATATATATATATTTCTTACAAATTTAAAAAGAACACCACCTTTTCCCCCCGCAACTCGAGACATGTCGGATCTGACCAGGGATTGAACCTGCATCCCCGGCATTGGAAACCCAGGGTCTTAACCACTGGTGACCGTGTGTTCACTTGCACTGGCTCTTTGCGACACTATAGACTGTAGCCCACCAGGCTCCTCTGTCTGCAGGATTTTCCAGACAAGAATACTTGAGTGGGTTGCCATTTCCTCTTCCAGGGGATATTCCAGACCCAGGGGTCAAACCAGTGTCTCCAGCATTGCAGGTGGATTCTTTACTGCTGAGCCATCAGGGGCTTCCCAGGTGTGTCAGTGGTAAAGAATCTGCCTGCCAATGCAGGAGAAGCAAGTTCAATCCCTGATCATGAAGTACTACACAACCAATTGAATGATTCACATGCTATCAAGATAGAAAAATCTTAAAAGCATAATAATGAGTGGAAAAAAGGAAGTTGAAAAAGATCCATTCACTGTGATATTGATGTAAAACGTAACACAAAAATACCACATATTATAGATGCTTACATATGAAATAAAAGTACAAAATGTTAAATGGGAAAAACACATAGCAATTTGGGGAAAGTGGTTACTTCTGAGGAAAAGGAAGAAAACCGAGATGAACAATGGGGTTTGGTTATGCATGCTACGTCAGTCATTTCAGTCGTGTCTGACTCTTTGCGACCCTATGGATTATAGCCTGCCAGGCTCCTCTGTCCATGGGATTCTCTAGGCAAGAATATTCCAGTGGGTTTCCATTCCTTCCCATCTTCAGGAGCACAGGGGATCAAACCTGAGTCTCTTATGCCTCCTGTATTGGCAGGTGGGTTGTTTACCATTATTGTTACCTGGGAAGCCGGGTTTTGGCTATCAGTTCAGTTCAGTCGCTCAGTCGTGTCCGACTCTCCGCGACCCCATGAATCACAGCACACCAGGCCTCCCTGTCCATCACCAACTCCCGGAGTTCACTCAAACTCATGTCCACAGAGTCGGTGATGCCATCCAGCCATCCCATTCTCCGTCGTCCCCTTCTCCTCCTGCCCCTAACCTTTCCCAGCATCAGAGTCTTTTCCAGTGAGTCAACTCGTCGCATGAGGTGGCCAAAGTATTGGAGTTTCAGCTTTAGCATCAGTCCCTCCAATGAACATCCAGGATTGATCTCCTTTAGAATGGACTGGTTGGATCTCCTTGCAGTATAAGGGACTCTCAAGAGTCTTCTCCAACACCACAGTTCAAAAGCATCGATTCTTCGGTGATCAGCTTTCTTCACAGTCCAACTCTCACATCCATACATGACCACGGGAAAAACCATTGCCTTGACTAGACGGACCTTGGTTGGCAAAGTAATGTCTCTGCTTTTTAATATACTATCAAGATTGGTCATAACTTTCCTTCCAAGGAGCAAGCGTCTTTTAATTTCATGGCTGCAATCAGCATCTGCAGTGATTTTGGAGCCCAAAAAAACAAAGTCTGGCTATAGTGCTAACTTATTTCTTAAAAAAGAGGTCAATAGTAAACATAGCAAAACATTAAACATCACTTTTATCTTAGTGGTTATATTATTATCTATATTTTTCTGAATGTTTGAAATAGTTTGTAATTGAATATTTTTTTAAAAAATGTACTCCCCATCGGGGCTCCCCTGGTGGATCAGATAGTAAAAAATCTGCTTGCAATGCAGGAGACCCGGGTTCGATCCCTGGGTCGGGAAGATCCCCTGGATAAGGAAATGGCAACCCACTCCAATATTCTTGCCTGGAGAATTTCATAGACAGAGGAGCCTGGGGGCTACAGTTCGGGGATCACAAAGAGTTGGACATAACTGAGTGACTAACACACTCCCTCCTAGCATTTTCTTTAGGACTTGTGGTTGCAAAGCCTTTGGGAGTGCCCTCTAGGTCGCTGTGAGAGAATTTCAGACCCACTGATTTCAGTTAGTCCTTTCATTTTACAGAAGAGAAAACTTTGATCTAAAACAGTCTGGTGATTTGCCTAAAGTCATAGACCCTCAAGGGCCCAAACTGTCCACTCCAGTCCAACTGGTCCATCAAGAGTATCCCAACTCATCTTGAGGACACTGCACCTTTGTTCAAGTTATTCATTCCACTTGGAAGCTTCCTCCTGCTCCCATTTATCTTACTGATCTTCCTGTTCCTTCTCTAAAATCCTGCTTAGCGAAACTAAGAAAGAATTAGCCAATCTCATGCCCCAGATTTGGGTCTGAATCTTAGAGTCAACTGAGCCCTAATCTGCTTTCCTGCTTGGCATCCTCAGCTTTCTGCTCAGCCCTTCCCAGGTGAGCAATTCTTCCTTTCACGGGGCAGCACATTTCCTTGTTTGCGTTATTCTGATCACTAGAAAGTTCTTTGTAATGAAGTTCTACATATTTATCTCAACTCTGTTCTCTGTAGCAACATAGATTTTGTGTATTAAGTGAGGTGATATTTACATAAACTGTAAAGTCTTGTGTCAATTTGATCAGGAGTGATAGTCAAAATGATCCCTTTTTCTCTTAAAAAACCTTTAGGGACTTCCCTGATGGTCCAATGACTAAGACACCTGATTCCAATGCAGGGGGCCTGGGTTTGATCCCTGACTGGGAATTAGGTCCCACACGCCACAACTCTAAAGGTCCCATGTGCCCCAGTGAAGATCAAAGATCCTGTGAGCAGCAACTAAGAACTGGTCCAGGCAATTAAATATTTTTTAAAGAAACTTTAGATAATGAATATGACTCTCGTGTCCCCACTGAGTCTTCTGTTTCCTAAATGAATTATCTTCATTTCTTTTTAATCCAGTCAAAGAAGGGGCAGAGATTGCCACTGATGGGAACAATCAAGAGAATATCTCAAAGAATTCTATGGTAGGAATTCCCTGATGGCCTGGTGGTTAGGACTCCATGATTTTACTGCCAAGGGCCTGTACAAGCTGAGTGGCACAATGGAAAAAAAAAAAAGAATCCTAGATCATTTCCAAAAGAAGCATTCCAGAAATGTCTACCCAAAGATGGCCCCACTAGAATAGTTGGCAGATTAACTGAGACTGTTAGAAGATTAATTGAGACGGTTTTCAGTGGCAAGTAATAAATAACCTGACCAGCAGTGGCTTTAACACTTGAGATTGTTTTCACGCTTAACAAGAAGTCCTGAGGTAGGTGATGGTTGTAATTAGTCCAACTGTTCAACATAATTTGTTTCTATTTTTTCTGCTCGAACACTCAGTTTTAATTTTTCAGTGTAATAAAATTGTTGCTGCAGCACCAAGCATCATATCTATGTTCAAGGCAAGAAAAATAGGGGAAAAGGAAACAGCTAGCTGTCTTTTATTAGAAAGCAAAAGTTTTTTAGAAGCCCCCAACAGATTTCTGCTTATATCTCACTTGTTGGAACTATGTCTTAGAACTACCTACAAGGTTGGTTTGGAAAAGTCCAGAAAGCAATTATTTAGCATCCCAAGAGGAGGCAAAGGAACAGAGATTAATAAATGGATTTGGGGGCTACCCAGCTCGGAGTATCCACTGTAGAATCTTTCAAGGTGATAGATTTGGGCAGAACTCAGATCCCAGGAGACAAGCCCAGTTCTGTACATATAGACTCTCGGTGGTATCAGGATTCCTGGTATCAATCAAAATTAGTGCAATGACTTTTGCTAATCAAACTCACAGAAGATAGATCAAATAGAATTCCAGTGTTTTCAGGGCTTCCCTGGTGGTCCAGTAGTTAATAATCTGCCTGTCAATGCAGGAGACCCGGGTTTGATCCTGCATCCTGGAAGATTCCACATGCCGCAGAGCAACTACTAAGTCTGTGCTCTAGAGCATGGGAGCCGCAACTACTGAGCCCAAATGCTTCAACTACTGACGCCTGAGAGCCCCAGAGCCTGTGCTCTGCGACAAGATAAACCACAATGAGAAGCCTGTACATCACCACTAGAGAGTAGCCCCTAATCTCCGCAACTAGAGAAAAGCCCAAGCAGCAATGAAGACCCAGCACAACCCAAAATAAAAATAAAAGATCTGCTTGCCAATGCAGGGGACACAGGTTTGATCCTTATGCTTTGAGGCAACTAAGCCCAGGCTCCGCAATTATTGAGTCTGTGCTCTAGAGCCTGCAAGCTTCAACTACTGAAGCCTACACACCTAGAGTCCATGCTCTGCAACAAGAGAAGCCACCTCAATGAGAAGCCCTCGAACCACAACTAGAGAAAGCCCTTGAAAAAAATGAAGACTCAACACAGCCAAAACTAAATTTTTTTTAAAATGTGTGGGGGACTTCCCTGGTGGTCTAGTGGCTAAGATTCTAGTCTTAGTCTAATCTTAGTGCTCCCAATGCAGGGGGCCTGGGTTCGATCCCTGGTCAGGGAACTAGTCACAAATAAGACCTGGTGCAGCTAAATAAATATTAAAAAAAAAAGAAAGAATTAAAGTTAAATGGCCCTGAGTTGGGTGAAGAATTTTCAGGTTAATGAGAGAAAAAACTGGTAACCTAGACTTTATTAAAACCATCTGCTCTACAAAAGACAATTAAGAGGTTAAAAAGATAAGCCACAGATTGGGGGGAAATATTTGCACAAACACCTGTCATGTAATGGACTTGTATTCAAAGCATACGAAGATCTCTTAAAAATCAACAATAAGAAAACAACCCAATTTAAAAACGGACAAAGTTCTGGATATCTCACCAAAGAAGATACTTAGGTATCATATAAGCGTATGGAAAAGATGCTCAACATCAGATGCCATTTGATAAATGCAACTTACTATTAGAATGGCTAAAATTAAAAAAACTAACAAATACCAAATGTTGGTAAGGATGTGGATGGAGCAATAGTAAATTTCATTCATTGTTGATGGGAATATAAAATGGCACAGCCACTTTGGAATACAGTCTGGTGGTTTCCTACAAAACCAAACTAAGTCTTGCATGCATGTGTGCTAAGTCAATTCAGTCGTGTCCTACCCTTTGCGACCCCATGTAGTTAGCCAGACTCCTCTGTTCATGGGATTCTCCAGGCAAAAACACTAGAGTGGGTGGCCATGCCCTCCTCCAGGGGATCTTTCTGACCCAGGGATCAAAATAGTGTCTCTTAAGTCCCCGGCATTGGCAGATGGCTTCTTTAACACTAGTGCCATCTGGGAAGCCCTAGACTTAGTCTTACCACCTAGTTATTCACCCAAATGGGCTTCCCTGGTGGCTCAGATGGTAAAGAATCTGCCCGCAATGCAGGAGACCCGAGTTCGATCCCTGGTTTGGGAAGATCCCCTGGAGAAGGGAATGGTTAACCACTCCAGTATTCTTGCATGGAGAATTCCATGGACGGAGGAACCTGGAGAGCTAGTCTATGGGGTCAGCAAGAGTCGGACATGACTGAGCAACTAACACACACACATGCATTCACCCAAAATAAGTTGAAAACTTATGTCCATACAAAAACCTGCACGCAGATATTTATAGAAATTTAATTCATAATTGCCAAGTGCTGGAAGCAACCAAGATGTCCTTCTAAAGGTGAGTGTATAAAAAGCTGTGGTAAATTCATACAATGGAATAATAATCAGTGATAAAGGAAATGAACTATTAAGTCACAAAAAGACATGAAGGAAACTTAAATGCATACTACTGAGTGAAAGAAGCCAGGTTACTTATGATATGATTCCAACTATATGATATGCTAGAAGAGGCAAAACTACAGCAACAGTAAAAAGATCAGTGGTTAGCAGGGGATTTAAAGTGGAAAGAAGAAGGGAGGGAGGAAATAGGCCATTTAAAGCAGTGAAACTACTCTATATGATACTGTAAAAGCGGATATATGGCATTATGTATTTATCAAAATGCCTATTGCTATACAACACAAAAAATGAACCTTATGTAAAAACTATGGACTGTAAAAAAAAGAAAAACAACTATTCACTATAATGTATCAACATTGCCTCAATTATAACACATATGCTACACTAAAGAAAGGTATTGATATTAAGGGACTGGAGGCGATGGAAAGGGGGTATATGGGCCTTTCTACTATCTGCTCAATTTTCTATAAACGTAAAACTGCTCTAAAAAATAAATAGTACTTATTAAAAAATAATAACAATGAGGAACTTCCCTGGTGGTCCAGTGGTCAAGAATCTGCCTTGCAATGCAGAGGACATGCTCGGGAGCCCATGCCACAACTAGAGAGTCCTTGGGCCACAATGAAAGATCCTGTAAGATGCAACTAAGATCCAGCACAGCTAAATAAATAATAAAATATTTTAAAACTATGATAACAATGAAATACCTTTGGGCAGAATTTTCTTTCTGTTTTTTTTTTTTTCCAAATTGCATTTTGATGCTAACAAAGATGGGGAAGGATGGGCAAACTTACATATCACCAAAATTAAGCAGCAGTCTACAAAGCAGGAGAAGATATTTGCAGTATATACAAATGAGAAAGGATTGTGTTCTGAATATATAAAGAATTACTATAAACCGATTAGAAAAGGACAGACCACCTTTACAATGAAAGGTAAGATAAAAATAGACAAAATGCGTGAAGAGATGCATACTGAGAAAATAACACATGACCATTAAACACGAGAAGTTGCTAAACCTCAAGTATCAAGGAAATGCAAATTAAAACTTCATGAGCTTGATTCCTCTTAAATCCTGTTGGGATAAATTCCTGAACTTGCCTTTATTCAGAATCAGCCAGCAGCAGGAGGACATGGAGATAAAGCTGTGGTTGGACTGAGCCTGAAAACTTCAACTTCCCTTTGCAATTTTACATAGAAGAGGCCAAGGAGGAGCTCATGTTCATCTGCCTGGAGGCCAACCTGCACCGCATTGAGGTGCACAGGCAGACCACCCCATCCAGCTGGAGAGGGGCGTTGCCACCACAGGCCTGATGCACATCCTTGTCATCAAGTCGTTTGAGTCGAGGCAGTGGCTGTTACACGGAACTGGAGCACTGAGAGCTGGAACTGCCAAAGCTGGCCTGAGACCTTGAGATCCTGTAGCCAGTGCGGAGCCAGCCCTTGACCACTCCCCACCTGGCCACCCCTGGTCATTGTGCTGGACCCACTGGGCTGGTTTTTGTCTGACAGGAGTGGGAGGACCACCTCTCTTAGGCCTTCTCAGGCTTGCCCCTACCGAATGCTTGGTTTTAGATGTCTTTAGATTTTGCTTTATCAGGAAGAAGATTCTGCTCTCCCATGAGCAGTTACGAGGTGAGGGCAAGTTTTGGCCTGTGCATTGGTGAGAAGGGCATTGATACAAGGTTGAATTTGTGGTCCAGTCTTGTCCCTCCCTGTGGCTCAGCTGGTAAAGAATCTGCCTGCAATGCAGCAGACCTGGGTTTGATTCCTGGGTTGGGAAGATCCCCTGGAGAAGGGAAGGGCTACCCACTCCAGTATTCTAGCCTGGACAATTCCATGGACTGTATAGTCCATGGGGTCACAAAGAGTCAGAGAGGACTGAGCGACTTTCACTTTCACTTGTCCCTCAAAAGCCTTCTAGGCACATGTCTAAGAGACATGTAAGTCTCCTGGGTGTAAGAAAGTGGTCTACCAGCAAAGATCCTGTAAAATTAATGACCCCCCAAATCCCCCAAACCAAAAGAACTTCATCAGATCTCACTGCTCACCCTTAAAATGGTTAAGCTTAAAATACTGATGTTAGCAAGTTTTTGTTGTTGTTGGTTTTTTTTGGCCAAGCCAAGGCTTGCAGGATCTTAATTCCTGACTGGAGATCCCAAAACAGGGATCAAACCCTTGCTCCCTACAGTGCAAGTGTGAGGTCCTCAGGGAATTCTTGATGTTGCTAAGTTTTGGTGACCGTGTGAATCAACTGGAATGCTTATTCATTATTAGTACGAATGTAAAATGGTACAACCATTTTGGAAATTGATTTTGAAAATATCAGTTAAAGCTGAATGTATACTCAGATCCTCCACTCCACATGGATCGTGAACCTATAAGCATAATTTATGCACAAGAATATTTATAACAGATGACAGAATCATAACTGAGAAATGGAAACAACCCGAATGGTCATCCATAGTAAAATGGATGTATTCATACAGCAGAATACTGTTGATATATAGCCAGGAGAAGGAGCAAACCACTGTCACAAGCAACAACCTAGATGAATCTCTTGAGCATAACACTGTAGAAAGAAGCCCAGCGTGCAGTAAAATTCCATTTAAAATTTATTCAGATTAATATATCTAGATCTAGCTCATTTAATAGCTATATAGACTGAGCGACTTCACTTTCACTTTTCACTTTCACACATTGGAGAAGGAAATGGCAACCCACTCCAGTGTTCTTGCCTGGAGAATCCTAGGGACAGGGGAGCCTGGTGGGCTTCCGTCTATGGGGTCACACAGAGTCGGACACGACTGAAGTGACTTAGCATCAGTAGCAGTTTGCCACTAAATTAAGAAACTATATTGTTGTTTAACCATTCCTATATTGGTAGGCATTTAGCATATTTTCAGTATTTCTATTGCTTTTTAAAATTCTTTAAAAATGTTTTACTTTATATGGGCCTATAGTTGATTTTCAACGTTGTATCAGTTTCAGGTGTACAGCAAAGTGATTCAATTATACATACACATATATCTATTCTTTTTCAAATTCTTTTCTCACCTAGTTTATTACAGAATATTGAGCAGAGTTCTCTGTGCTATACAGTAGGTCCTTGTCGGTTATCAATTTTTAATGTAGTAGTGTTATTTTTTTTCATATACATAGTGAAAACTTTTATATTTGGAATTAGCCAGCTGGACTCAGTTTCAGTTCAGTTCAGTTCAGTCGCTCAGTCGTGTCTGACTCTCTGCGATCCCATGAATCACAGCACGCCAGGCCTCCCTGTCCATCACCAACTCCCGGAGTTCACTCAGCAACATCCAAAGCATCGTAGTCAGGAGCCAGTCGAACATATGCCTTCTTCTCTCCATCAGGCCTGATCAGAGTATTGACCTTAGCCACGTCAGTGTCATAGAGCTTCTTCACAGCCTGTTTAATTTGGTGCTTGTTAGCCTTGACACCCACGATGAACACCAGTATGTTGTCTTCTATCTTCTTCATGACTGACTCGGTGGTGAGGGGGAGTTTGATGATGGCGAAGTGGTCAAGTTTGTTTCTCCTAGGGGCGCTCTTCCGAGGATATTTGGGCTGCCTCCTGAGCCACAGTGTTTTGGGCCGCCGGAAGGTGGGTGACATCCGGATCTTCTTTTTCTTGTGGCTGTGGACACCTTTCAACACTGCTTTCTTGACCTTCAAAGCCTTTGCTCTGGCTTCAGCTTTAGGAGGGGCAGGGGCTTCCTTCTTCGCCTTCGGGTGCCATCTTCATGAAAAGGGCTATTTTTAACATAGCAGTGTGTTTATGTCAATCCCAAACTCCCAATTTATCCTTCCCCTCACTTTTCCCCCTTGTTAACCATAAGTTTGTTTTCTATGTTTGTGAGTCTTTCTGTTTTGTAAATAAGTTCATTTGTATCATTTTTTTGATTCCACATATAAGCAATATCATATGATAATTATCTTTGTCTGACTTACTTTATTTAGCATGATAATCTCCAAGTCCATCCATGTTGCTGCAAATGGCATTAATTCATTCTATTTAGTGGCTAAGTATTCCATTGTATATACGTATCACATTTTCTATCCATTTATTTAAATTGCTCCCATGCCTTGGCTATTGTAAACAGTGCTACATTGAATTTTGGGCTACATATACCCTTTCCAAACATGTCCCCCCGCCCCCAGGAGTGGGATTCTTTTGCTATTTTAAAACAATGCTGCGGTGGATTGATATCATGCAACTTTCCAAACTAAATAATTTCTTGTGAGAAATATTCAACATTTACCTATTGATAAGTAAACATACATTTCTTGTTTCTAAGAAACATACATTTGATTTCAGAATTTCAGCTGATGGTCAACAGCACAAAGGCCTGGCAGTAGGACAGAGTTTGGCAGACTGGCTCTAATTAGGAGACTATCTTGGCTACAGCCAAATTTCCCAGGGCATCAGTTTGCATAGAGAAGTTGAGGTCAAATGGGGAAAATTGGAAAGTCCATATGAGTGTAGACTGTACCCTCACAGACACTGGAGAGTCTGAAAACTCTTGATCAAGGGAAATACACTCTGTCTTCAAAGATTCACTGAACACTCATACTGCATTAAGCATTGAACTGGATAGACATTAGGCTTACAAAAGCAAAAGGCATTGCCCTATTCACTCAAAATATATTGAGAAAAAATAAATGTGTCTATGTTCAAAGCAATACATTTAGTAAACTTTTAGAGGCTTATTCAGAGTTTGCCAATAAGAAGGAGCAACCAATTCTGTTTTGTTGAGGGAGAGCCAAGGAGGGGTTCAAGGTAAGCCTAGAGTTTGACAGACAGAAAAATTAAGAGATGACATGAAATGAAAAACTTTTGAGAGCTGAGATGCGAGACGTGGCTACCTCTATGGTGAGGGACAGGATGCTCTGGGACAGAGAAGGGAAGGAGACTTACTTTTCATTTTATATCTCATCGGAGAAGGAAATGGCAACCCACTCCAGTGTTCTTGCCTGGAGAATCCCAGGGACGGGGGAGCCTGGTGGGCTTCCGTCTATGGGGTCACACAGAGTCGGACATGACTGAAGTGACTTAGCAGCAGCAGCAGCAGTACTTCTGAATTTTGCATATGTGTGAGTAACTTGCCCAGAGTTCTATAGCAAGGTCATGTAACTGCAAGTTAATGCTCTTAATCATTATACTACCTCCCAAATAATAATTCCAGGTCCACTTGAAAGAGAGAAGAGAGGTAAATGTCTGATGGATGAAGAAAACAGGACTCAAACAGAATTCTTAGAGAATTCCTTGGCAGTTGAGTGGTTAGAACTCTGTGCTTTCACTGCCAAGGGACTGAGTTTGAGGCATGACAAACAAAAAACAAATAAACAAACACAAAACCAGAATTCTTAGTTTGAAACCTGGATCACTGAAGGAAAGTAGTGCCAATGACTAAACAGGCATTCTGGGAAAGTCTATTGATTAAATAATGAGTATGTTTTGGAAAGAGTGAGTTAGAAATTTGGCAGAAACATTTAAACAGATATCTTGTAGACCATTTCCCACAAACCTTTCAGAGGGTCTGTACATTCAAAACAATATCCACAAGAGTGCAAAAAAAGCTACCTGCTGGACTTCCCTGGTGGTGCAGTGGATAAGAATTTACCTGCCAGTGCAGGGGACACGGGTTCGATTCCTGGTCCAGAAAGAGTCCACATGCCATCCATCAGACATCTAAACCTGTGTACCACAACTATGGACCCCAAATTTTAAGGCCCGTGATCGGAAACCACAGAGCCGTCTTGTCACAACCACTGAAGCCTGTGCATCTAGAGCCTGTCTTCTGCAACAAGAGAAGCCACTGCAATGGGAAGCCTGCGCACAGCAACAAAGAGTAGCCCCCGCTTGCCCCGAGAAAGCCTGTGTACACCAACGAAGACCCAGCTCAGCAAAAAAAAAATGTTACCTGCCTTTTCCACCATATATTCCTGTGATCTAAATTTTTCTCAGTATTTTATTTTCTAACATGGTAAATTTCAATAGATAAAAGCTACAAAACAAGAATTTTCCTAAGGTTCTCAATAATTTTTAAGCATCACCGACTCAGTGAACATGAGTTTGAGCAAACTCCAGGATATACTGAAGGATAGGGAAGCCTGGCATGCTGCAGTCCATGGGGTCCCAAAGAGTCAGACACAACTTAGTGACTGGACAACAGTGGAGTCCTAGGGTCAAAACGTTGGAGATCCTCTGTTGGTCAACGGCTTTCAAACTTTTTCAACAAAGTCTTTCAGAGGAAACTCCATTTTTCATCATGATCTGTATCGACATATGTATGCAGCCGTGTAATTGAATGAGCGTTACACAAATCCTAGCTCACCATTTGGGATGCACTCAGTGTTTTCTGTCTCATTTTAAAAATTAAAATGCTGGTAACAGTTCACTCAATTGATCTCATGACCCACTAACAGGTAATGATCTGCAACTTGAAAAGCATGTCTTGTCATTGTGAGTAGAGAAGAAAGCTGGAGCATTAGGAAAAGTCCCTCTCAACACAACTTAGTGTACACTTAATATTTGTTGAGGAAATGAATAGAGCAAATGTATTATTCTTCAAGCTTTCGGTTCTCCAATTCTGTATCATTTGTATAGGGCAAAGTGTATCCAATAAGGAGGATTCCTTATTTCTTATTCCAAGGATCAAATAAGAAAAATGTAGGTGAATTCTCTTTGTATATGCAAAATAGTACAGAGATAGGAGGGTTTGTTGTTATAAAAACTGATTGAAGGGTACAAAGACCAGTTGATTGACGTGTACCTGTAGTTTTTAAAATCAGAAAACATATTTGTAACTCCCAGCTCCATCATTATTAACTCTGTGACATGGGTATTACTAATAATAACTAATATTTATTGAGTGCTTACTGTATGACTGGTTATGGTGCTAAGCTTTATTAAATGTTTATATCATTTAAAACTTACCATGAATTTATTCTATGGGATCTTTTTTTTTTTTTGCTGCACCACCTTGAGGCTTGTGGGATCTTAGTTCCCTGACCAGGGATTGAACTCAGGCTGGTGACTGAAAGCAGTCCTAACCACTGGACTGCCAGGGAATTCCCAGTGGGCACTGTCTTATATTGTACTCATCTGACATAAACACATGGACACTGAGGCTTGGCAACTCTAGATAATTTACAAACTTAATATAGAAGACTTTTTGTTTGCCCTTCCAGTGCTGTGTGCTTAGTTGCTCAGTCCTGTCCGACTCTGTGCGACCCCTCTGTCCATGGGGATGCTCCAGACAAGAATACTGGAGTGGATTGAAACACCCTCCTTCAGGGGATTTTCCCAACCCAGGGATCGAACCCAGGACTCCCGCATTGCAGGCGGAATTTTTACCATCTGAGCCATCAGGGAAGCCCTTCCGGTAACTAATGCTTTTTCTTCTTCGAAGAACACTGGATATTCCTCTGAGAACTGCCCCTCCTGCATATTTGGTCCAAGGTTTTGTGGAAACGCACTCCACATCTTGGAGTCAAGGTTGCATTTGTAACTAAACTGACCCAAGTAATCCTCCCTATGGGCCACAAAGATTGGTTGAGGTTTGGTCATGTGACCTAAGCAGGACCAATAAGAATAATAAAGCGGCTTTTCCTACAGCATTGGAAAGGGGGCGTCTCTTCCCTTTGGTATGGGAGCTGTGAGTTCTGTCAGGTTCCTCTAACTCTGGAGCTGCTGTGGTCATCTTGCCAGCAGTGGTTGAGAGGTCACCTGGGGATGAGTAAACCCAGGGTAGAGCTGAGATGTGGAGTGAGAGGGAGGAGTAAGGGAGGGAAGGAGAAAGAATGAGAGAGAGACAGACAGAAGCAATGGCACACTCTGAGCCCCTGGATCCAGACTCAAGACAAGCAAACTTCAGTGAACTTTGCGGTTTCAAAAGCCAACGCATTCCCTTTTATGCTTAAGTAAGTTGATTTAATTTAGTTGTTTAATAAATACTTATATAGTACTTACTAAGTGCCAGGAATTCTTCTGCACACTTTACCAATATTCACTAGTTTACTTTTCATAGAGAAGTAACATGGTTATTTTAATTTTTAAAATGAGAAAACTGAGGCAGAAGGGAGTTAAGTAACTTGTCTGGCTCTCTCTTCAGGCCTTTTTTTTTTTTTTTTTGCCCCCGGAACTGGTCAGGATTTGGTCTGACTCCAGACAGATCCAACACACTTACTCCTTTGCCAGTATTTCTCAAGCTCTCCTATTTACCTCTCATCTTTATCATTATTACAGTATTTACAGACCTTTTATATTAAAAGTTTCCCTGGTGGTCCAGTGGTTAAGAATCTCCCTTCTAATGCAGGGGACATTGGTTTGATTCCTGGTCTGGGAAGATTCCACATTCCTTGGGGCAACTAAGCCCATGAGCCATAACTACTGAGCCTGTGTTTAGAGCCCGTGCTCTACAACAAGAGAAACCGCTGCAGTGAGAAGCCTGAACACAGCAACTAGAGAGTAGCCCCCACTTGCTGCAACTAGGGAAAGCCTTCGCACAGCGAAAAAAACCCAGCATAGTAAAAGAAAAAATAAATAAATTAAAAAAAAATTTTTAAATAGCTTTCCCTTATGTCAACTTTAAATCAGTTTGCTTCTTTGATTTGTCCAATGAGATGATGAGTTTGATGTCTTAGACATATTTCTCTATGAAAAAAGATGTGAACTATTAACACTAACATGTGAAATGTTTATCCATGTGTCAACTAAAATCACTGAGTACCTTTATCCCTCCTGTATCACCTTCCACTTCACCTCATTGATGCTTAGCTTCTTCATCTGTACAATCATTTGATGCTTAGCTTCTTCATCTGTGCAATAGGACTAATATTACATCCCTTACAAGGTTGTTGTTCGAAGCAAATGAAATCGCTGAGGTGCTGCTTTGTTGATGGTAAAGCACTAAGCAGAAGGGAGGCACCACTGCCATTAAGATGACAAACTCATCAAGGGTAAGGATGAGGACTTTGGTTTTTGACTTCTTAGATCTCATGCTAGTCTCCTCTTGGCTACCTGCCAGCCTCTTTTTTTTTGTCCTCAGGTGGACTCTGCCTTCTCTCATGGGAAGATTTTTGTTTAAGGATTGTCTCAACTGAAATATTCTTCCCACTGGGGCAGTCTGTATTTTTCACACCTGGCCACAGCAGTATTTCTTGTCCCACATGCTCTTCTAGAACTTTGCTGTCCCCCATAAAGAGATGGGAGTCTATTTCTTCTTCCCTTGACGTGGAGTGGAATTTTTTCGACTACCTCAACATAGTAGAAGTGATGTTGAGTGACTTCTGAAGTTGAGTCAGAAAAGAAGGTTTTGGGACTTCCTTGGTGGTCCAGTGGTTAAGAATCTGTCCTGCAATGCAGGGGACATGGGTTCAGTCCCTGGTCAGGGAACTAAGATCCTGCATGCCACAGGGCAGCAAAGCCTGCATGTCATAATAAGAGAAGCTCCCACAACTAGAGAAGTCCCCTTGAACCACCAATGAAGACCCAACATAGCCAAAAGAAAAAATGGTGTTGCTTCCACCTAGCTCTCTTTCTTGGGATGTTTGCCCTTGGAAGCCCAGACTGATCCATGTGGAGAGAACATTCAGAAAAGCCCATGTAGAGGGGAGTTGAAGCCACTGGCCAACAGCTTGCATAAACCACCAGATAAGTGAGTAATTAAACTTTTAGATGCTTCCAGGCCTCAAGCCTTTAAGTCTTCCAAGTGAGGCCCCAGACACTGGTGTAGAGACAAGCCACCCCGTGGTGCCTTGTCTGAATTCCTGACACAGGGAACTTGTGATCATAAAATAAATGCCAATAAGACTGGGGGGAATTTGATATGTATCCACACTTAAGTAGAATACCTCCTTTCTCCACTTGGCTAGCTTCTCCTGAACCTCCAGCTCTCATCTGAAATGCTTCCCTGGACAGGACTAGGTTAGATCATTGGTCATGATCTTCCATAGCAACCTCTATTTCCTCTTTTGTGGCACTAACCACACTTGTCATGATTTTTTTCACTTTCACTATATTGTGAACCCTATGAAGGCCAGAATCATGCCTGTTGGCACAATCTCCCGCAGGTAGCCTGGTGGATACCTATCCACGGGATGCTCTCACTAAATACTTACTGAGTGAATCAATGGATATTTTGCCCCACAGTGCCTGACACACACACTGGAGCAGCAAAGTTCAACCCAACCTAGAGGGATGGGGAATTACTTTTGGCAACATTCCTGTTCAGGGTGCTGCCTTGTCACCAGAGTAGTCCAGAGCAAATCCTTTACTGTTGCCAGTGTTGTTCAGTAACAAAATGTACGTTTCAAGAAATTTCATAGGCTTTTACTTCCACTTCAGATGAAGAAAGTGGCAAAAATACCACTCCCAACTCAATAAGGAGAAAAAGGCAAGTAGTCTATAATGTCATGATTTTTCTTCAACGCATCGGAGAACAATGAAGTCAACTGAATTCCAAAGAGTGAGGTCTTCTCAAAGGTGAGGTGGGATACACACACATGTCACTTTAATCAAAGCACAAGAGAAAGCGGTGGCTGCCAGAGAAACTGATGAGAAGAAAATTAGCTAAAATTTTGACATATTTTTAAAGACCACGCATGGGCTAGCATATCAGTGTGGTATGGACTGGGGCTCTGACACAAGAGGAGTTTTCACTCCAAGTTCTTTTCCACAGGCCTCCAGTGGCTGCTCACTAGAAAGACTGAAAGCAGAGCGGGAGACCAGAGAACATCCTCATGGCATAGGTGTGCAGCAGGTAACTGGCTGCTGCTGAAGGATGCAAAGTGAAAGTCGCACAGTCGTGTCTGACTCTTCGCGATCCCATGGACTGTAGCCCGCCAGGTCCTCTGTTCCCCAGACAAGAATACTGGAATGTGTTGCCATTTCCTTCTCCAGGGGACCTTTCCTGACCCAGGGATCGAACCTGGGTCTCCTGCATTGCAGGCAGATTCTCTACCAACTGAGCTACTACAAAGTCCCTTACAGTTTTCCAGATGCTTCCTTTTTAACAAAGCAAAATTTTAAGCCTTTGGGGGAGGGGAAGCAGACCCTCGTGCCCGGGTTCCTCCCAGCAAAGATCTGTTGTTTCTGCAGGAGGAATAGCAGCAACACCCTTCTGCCTGGACTGATGGGTGTGTAGCGAATACTCGCACTCCAAGACACAAGCAAGGCTTCACTGCAGGCGGGGGATAAGCAGAAGCAGAAACCCTCCACCTTTCTAGGAGGGGCTGGAAACCAGTTCAGGCTCATGACCCTACAGCAATACCAATCTGAGGTCTGCTCTAGGTCTGGGAACACTATAGACAAACCAAAAACACCAGGTGGAATTTGGTGCCACAAGGAGGAGGGTCAGGGATGCTGAGAAGGCTCCTGCCTGAGGCCCAGATGCATAGATCCTGCCTAAGACTGAGGCTGGGTCAGGACAATGGAGAAACCCACCTGAGGTCTTAGCATGGTGACCTGCATATCATCATGTAAGAGGCAGCTGCAGGCTGCCCCAAGGAGAGCAGGGAGAGCATGGAGAAGAACCCCTGCTGGGTTGCAGGGGTGGCTGAAAGCTGAGGGGGCAACGGACAAAAGCTGGGGACATCCATTGTCAGTAGACCTAACAACAAGAAAAGGTAATGGAAGTTCTTCCAGAAGAAGGAGTGTGATACCTGAGGGAACTTGGATATGTACAAAGAAATGAGAAGTATTGAACATGGTAAAAAATAAATAGAAAAGATACTTTCAATCTATTTAAAAAATCATTGGCTGACTAGGACATCCCTTATTAAGAGTCTGCCTGCCAATGAGGGGAACACAGGTTCGATCCCTAGTCCAGGAAGATCCCACATACAGCCTGAGTGCTGGAGCTGCTGAAGCCTGCATGCCCTAGAGCCTGTGCTCTGCAACAAGAGAAGCTCCTGCGATGAGAAGCCTACACACCACAACTGGAGAAAGCCCAAACACAGCAACAAAGATCCATCACAAAAATAAAAATAAATAAAAAATTTAAAAATAGCTTATTACAAAAAAAGAATTGGCCAACTAAACCAAAATAGGCAATAAAGTATTACGTGGCATTTATAACATATTTAAAAGTAAAAATGCATGATGATAATAGTATAAAATGTGCTCAGAAGGAACCGCTCAGAAGTTTACTTCTGTAAACTTACTGTATAAGTTTATTGTTGCAAACACTGTATCAGAGAAATGGTAGAATATTATCTGAAGGTAAACTGTGACATGGGCTTCCCTGGTGGTTCAGCTGGTAAAGAATCCACCTGCAATGCAGGAGACCCAGGTTCGATCCCTAGGTGGTTAAGGTCCCCTGGAAAAGAAAATGGCTACCCACTCCAGTATTCTTACCTGGGAAATCCCATGGAAAGAGGAGCCTGATTGGCTAGAGTCCATGGCTAAACCACCAGCAGAGAAGTCCCTCTACTTTGTACCTGAGCTTCCCTGGCTCAGATGGTAAGAGAATATGCCAAAATCCTATGGAGGAGCCTGGTAGGCTGCAGTCCGTGGGGTCGCTAAGGGTCGGACATGACTGAGCGACTTCACTTTCACTTTTCACTTTCACACATTGGAGAAGGAAATGGCAACCCACTCCAGTGTTCTGCCTGGAGAATCCCAGGGACGGGAGAGCCTGGTGGGCTTCCGTCTGTGGGGTCACACAGAGTCGGACACGACTGAAGTGACTTAGCAGCAGCAGCAGCAGGAAACCTGGGTTCGATCCCTGGGTTCAGAAGATCACTTGGAGTAGGGAATGGCAACCCATTCCAGTGTTCTTGCCTGGAGAACTCCCTAAACAGAGGAGCCTGGTGGGCTACAGGCAGTCCATGGGATAGCTAAGAGTTGGACATGACTGAAGCGACTGAACATGCACTAAATTGTCATTTTTCTTATTGCATTAATGTGAAATTATTTTCATATGGATTAAAAATTATGCTCCAGAAACTATGGATTGAAATAGTATATAATGGTCTAATATCTTACATCTGGATTTCCTAATGATATTTATTTTCCAAAAATTATGCAGGGTAGCATTATTGGGGTTCTAACACAGGGAGGGTTGGGTAGAGAAAGAAAGAGTCAAGGTGAAAAGGCAATTAAGAAGAAGTATTTGTCAGTAGCCACTAACAGTCTCCAAGGGATCATTTACGTAGTAACCTCAAACCACCCCTCCACAGGTCCTGGGGCACAAAGCTGTGGTTTTTAGATACAGTATCTTAGGCTCATTAGAATGTCAACTCCATTAAGGGAGGATTTTTATTCATCTTATTCTCTTCTGTATCGCTTGTATGTGGTTAAAAACTCAGAGCTGGAAAACCTTTTGCATTTAATCCTATATCCTCCATTGTTCTCACAGAGGATCTCTAGGATGCTAAAAGCTGGAAGGACCTTAAATACCAACCAATGCTATTGGAACTATCAGCAATAATGGAAATAATCTATATTTATGCTGTCCAATATGATAGCCACTATTCATAATTGTCTATTGAGCCCTTGAAATGCTGTTATTGTGATTAAGAACTGAATTTTAACTTTTAGTTTTAATTATGCTTTCCTGGTGGAATGCATAATTATGCTTTCCTCCTGCAATGCAGGAGACCCAAGTTCAATTCCTGGGTCAGGAAGATCTCCTGGAGAAAGGCATGGCAACCCACTCCAGTATTCTTGCCTGGAGAATCCCATGGACAGAGGAGCCTGGTGGGCTGCAGTCTACAGGGTCACAAAGAATCGGACATGACTGAGCAACTAACTCTACTACTACTAATTGACTTAAATAGCCATGTGACTAGTGGCTACCATATTGACATCATGGATCTAGACTAACGCACTATTCTCTGCACAGAGGACATCAATGACTTGAGTAAGATCACACCACAAATAGATGGACATTTTGATGGGATCTGATGAGCATTAAAGATGAAGTGCACTGAACTTAGAAGCAGGCCAAATTTGTCCTCTAGTACCTAGACAGCATATTAAAAAACAAAGTCATTACTTTACCAACAATTGTCCATCTAGTCAAAGCTATGGTGTTTCCAGTAATCATGTTTGGATGTGAGAGTTGGACTATAAAGAAAGATGAACACTGAAGAATTGATGCTTTTGAATTGTGGTATTGGAGAAGACTCTTGAGAGTTCCTTGACTGCAAGGAGATCCAACCAGTCCATCCTAAAGGAAATCAGTCCTGAATATTAATTGGAAGGACTGATGCTGAAGCTGAAACTCCAATACTTTGGCCACCTGATGCAAAGAACTGACTCATTTGAAAAAAGCATGCTGGGAAAGATTGAGGGCAGGAGGAGAAGGGGATGACAGAGGATGAGACAGTTGGATGGCATCACCGATGCGATGGACATGAGTTTGAGTAAACTCTGGGAGTTGGTGATAGAGAAGCCTGGCGTGCTGCCGTCCATGGGATTGCAAAGACTCAGACTCGACTGAGGGACTGAACTGAATTGGTTCAGCCACAAAACTGGGAAACTTGGATAACTTCTCTGGATTTCACATGTCTTCTATAAAAGGAGACATTTACTTTATGGCTTACTTGCTCTAAAATCCCTTCTACTGATTCTTGTGAAAGGTTCTGATTGCATTTGTGTGCCCTCCATGCACAGTGCCACCTAGTTGTGGACTATGAACTCTGCATTTCCTCCTCCTGGATCAAATTTTTGGACAAGGAAAATGGAAGCGGTGGCTCAGACAGTAAAGCGTCTGACTATAATGCGGGAGACCTGGGTTCGATCCCTGGATCGGGAAGATCCCCTGGAGAAGGAAATGGCAACCCACTCCAGTACTCTTGCCTGGAAAATCCCATGGACAGAGGAGTCTACAGCTCCCTGTATGGACAGAGGCTATAGTCCAGGGGGTCTCAAAGAGTCGGACATGACTGAGCGACTTCACTTTCACTGTGAGCTGATCATCTGCTTGCTGTGAGTGACTTTGCCATCAGAGCACACTTCTCTCTACGCTTCTCATGTAGATGTGGGCAGCTATTCAGTGCTGACACTTTTAGATGTCCCAGGGCTTTTGCTGACCACTTCTCACCTGCCACATCCACAAGACCAAGGCTTTGTGACTGCCTTTGGTGGAGCCATACCTAACTTACTTGTCAAAAGTCTCCTGCCTCTGTGTCTGGTCCATGACATGGCAGCCACCTCCTCTGACCAGCCTCTAGTTTGATTTTTTTCTTTTTCTCCGACACAGCTCAGCTGTGGCCGAAGAAGACTGAGTAGGTGGAAAGCCACCAGCCCCTTAACATACATCTGGGGATAGTGCCAGAAAGACTCTCTGGGCCTCTGCCCCCATGGTCCTAACAGCTCTGTGACCTTGGACAAGTTATTTATCTGACCCTTAGTTTGCGTAGTGGAAATAAAAATACCTATCTCTCAGGTAGTTCTGAGAAACAATATATACTGAGTGCTTAATAAGCAATCAATAAATGGTAGTGTGTTACAATCACAGTAATAAAACACACCTTCTGTTAGCTCAGTGCTGATCTCTGAACTCTAGGGGATGCAGAAGGGCTATAAGAGATGCAATCCCAGTTGGCTTCCGCACTGGGTAAACAGTAGGCTCCCACACAAGAACAAGAGCAGATCATTGGAGGCAGGGTATAATTAAGTGCAGAATGGTAGGTCATGACCTGTGAGTGCTGCAGGAGTACAGTGCCCAGAAAGATGATAATCATCCTCATGTCTACACAGCACTTCAGTCTTTACAGTTTTTTAACATCTATAATTTTACTTATAACAACCAAGAGGCAGATAGCCATGTTATCATCTGTGTTTTATAGAGGGAACTGAGGCTTTTAGGGGCAAAGTGGCATGCCCACAGTCACACTAGGAAGAGGCAACGGGGAGACTAGAGACATCCTAACTCATAGGCAGCCTTCTTTTCCTTCTCTGGAAATTTTTCTAGATGAAACTGAACTTGAGATGGGTCTTGAAAGGTGAAAAGCATTGGAGAAGTAATGGAGGCTGTTCAGTGACACCCAGAGGGACACAATGGAAGAGGGTGGGAAATTGGACCAGGTGACCACTGAGATCATTCAGGGTAGGCAAAATGCTTTGATTCTACACGCTAAGGATTCCTAACCCCGCCTGGTGGGGTCCTGGAGAAAGTGATGTCCAGGCTAAGATCTGAATGCAATCAGGAGTTGGCCAGAGTTCCCAGGCAAAAGAAATGTCATGGACACATTTGGGGAAACGAAAAGTATTCCAGGAAACGAAAAGTATTTCAATCAGACAGGAGCAGAGTGTGGTTGAAAGTGAGGCTGTGCACACAGGGCAGAGTCTTATATTCCACATTAAGATCCTGGACTTTATTTCAGGTCACTGAGGACTCAGTGGGATGCTTACCCAGGCGATTTGAGTTTTAGGCTAATCATTGTGATTACAATATGCAGACTGAATGGCAAGGGCCTAACCAGAGGCAGAGGAGGCTGATGCAGCAACCTAGGCAAAGTAGGAGAGCTGCCTGGAGGAGGGAGCATAGCAGGGACTGGGAGACTTGGCATATCTGGGGGACAAGTAAAGAGGTAAAATGGACTGGAGTTGGTGATTGATTGGAAACTGGGGGTAGTGGCACAGGGCAGATAGAAAGGAGGAGTTGAGGATGACTTCTGGTTTCTGGTTGGAACAACTAATTGGGTGGCTGTATCAGTCCCAAGGCTGGGAAAGGTGAGAGAGAAGCAGTCCCTAATGGGAAAGCAAAGGAGTGAGGCTTTGAAGTGGGGAGAGGATTCAGCAGCTGATGGGGAATAGGAGTCCAGTACTCAGTGGAAGAAAGCAGAATTTCTTCTTTTTATTCATCCAACTCATTATGGGTTTACTCTATCAGACACTAGGAGTACAGCAGTGAATCAAACAGACCAGGTCCTGATCTCGTGGAGTTTATATTCTCGTGAATGTATACAGACAAGCAGAGAAATAAGTCCAGAAATATGTCAGGAGGTGGTAGGTGCTATGACACCTGAGCATGTGTAAGGGGATGTGGATGGTGACTGAAGTCATGAAATTAAAAGACTCTTGCTCCTTGTAAGAAAAACTATGACAAACCTAGACAGTGTATTAAAAAGGAGAGACATTACTTTGCCGACAAATGTCTGTTTAGTCAAAGCTATGTTTTTTCCAGTAGTCATATATGAATGTGAGAGTTGGACCATAAAGAAGGCTGAGCGCCGAAGAATTGATGCTTTTGAACTGTGGTGTTGGAGAAGACTCTTGAGAGTCCCTTGGACTGCAAGGAGATCAAACCAGTCAATCGTAAAGGAAATCAGTCCTGAATATTCATTGGAAGCTGAAGCTTCAATACTCTGGCCACGTGATGTGAAGAGCCAACTTGTTGGAAAAGGCCCTGATGCTGGGCAAGATTGAGGACAGCAGGAGAAGGGGGTGACAGAGAATGAGATGATTAGATGGCATCACCGACTCAATGGGCATGAGTTTGAGCAAGCTCCAGGAGATGGTGAAGGACAAGGAAGCCTGGCGTGCTGCGGTCCGTGGGGTCGCAAAGAGTGACTGAAGGGGATGTGGGCCCTGCATAGGGTGAACAAGGATGGCGGCTCTGATTGTTAGGCCCAGACCTGAGTGACTGATTTGGAGGAACACCTTTAGAAAGAAGGGCAAGGCTTTACGAAGTTCTCTAAATGCTGTGGCTACTTCAGACATTATAGGAGTGAGGTCAGAAGTGGAGGCTAGATACCCTGTAAGAAATTTGGATTTTACCATAAAACCATTTCCTTCCTCTACCCTGAAAGCTAAAATTCCCTAAGATCCTTTTCAAGCCCATGCTTCTAAAAACTTGAACTGGCTTTGCTCTCTCCCTGCTCTGCTACCTCTCCGCTGCATAACCTTGGGCATGTCACTTACCTCCTCTGAGCCTCAGCTTTCTGTAAAAGGAGTATACTAATAGATTTGTTATGAGGACTGAATGAAGTTATGCATAGTGCCTAGCACAGAACAGATTGCTCAGTAAAGTTAAAGTTTTGTATTCTCTTCCACAGAGGGAAAAGATACAGGATTAAAGATACAGGATGAGAAAACTGGCATGATTGAGGTGTGGAAATTGATAAATTCTACACTGAACTCTCATAGCTACCACTGCTGGCAGGAGAAGTCCTTCAGTGTTCATGGGGGATTGATTTCAGGACCTCCTGCCAACACCAAAATGTGTGGATGCGCAAGCCCTTCACACCTATAAAATAGCATGTGCTGTGTGCTTAGCTGCTCAGTCATGTCCGATTCTCTGCGACCCCATGGACTGCAGCCCACCAGGCTCCTCTGTCTACGGGGATTCTCCAGGCAAGAATACTGGAGTTGACTGCCATGCCCTCCTCCAAGGGATCTTCCCAACCTAGGGATCGAACCCAGGTCTCGTGCATTGCAGGCAGAGTCTTTACCTTCTGAGCCACCAGGGAAGCCGAAGAATACTGGAGTGGGAAGACTATCCCTTCTCTATCAGATACGCCCAACCCAGGAATCAAACTGGGGTCTCCTGCATTGCAGACGGATTCTTACAAAGAGAAGCCTGCAAGCTGCAACTAGAGAAAAACCCACATGCTGAAACAAAGACCCAGCATAGCCCAAAATATCAATCAATCACCTCTAAGTTACTTATAATACCTGATACAATGTAAATGTTGCATAAATAGCTGTCAATACCATTGTAAATACAATGTAAATCATTGCCAGTGCTCAACAAATTCAAGTTTTGCTTTTTGGAATTTTCTGGAAATGTCTTTTTCTGAATATTTTCTATCTGCAGTTAGTTGAATCCACGGATATGGAGAGCAAACTATACAGTTACCTTTTCTCTCCCATTTTCTCCCCATCCCTCTCCCTCCCCCGCCAGCTTCTGACCTGGACATATTTGTGTTTCCAAGCAGGTCATCGAAGAAAGGCTGATAACAATCTTCCTGGTGGCAGTCTAGAAGGTTCAGTCTTGAAGCTGCCTTCTGCTTCCCTCTCGGATGGACTGCTTTCCTTTCACCAGAGGAAGAGAGAGGAGAGAGAGGGGAGAGGGTGTGGTGGAAATGACTCCACAAAGAGCTTATGGGATTTTTACATGAGTCCCCGTCCTGCACCTCTCTGCCCAGGGGTCTCTGCTGGGTGGGTTGAAAGGTGGCTCTGGCCCTTAGCAGGTGTGGCAATGCTGAGCCTCTAAAGACCACTGAACCAGGATAGGGTGGAGGTGGGAGGGTGAGCAGTGGGGGAGAGCATCTCTGTGCTAATGACTTAGATTCCAGCCCGAGTTTAGCCTCTACAGGCAAAGAATAAAGAGCTCACGGAAAGAAGGGACCTTGGGTAGTGGAGGGTAGAAAGGGGCCTGGGTAAGCTGAAAAGGATGACTTTGGCTGAGTCATTCTGAAATCAGCCACACCCTTGAAGTCAGGCTACCATTAGTAGCCTTCAATAGTTCCCCGACTACCATGAGATAAAGTCCCAAAGGCTTAACCCTGACCTGACCAAGAGTCTCCACCAGGACTGCTATTCCACTCCACCCTTTCCCCATGCTCCCTGAAATGCAGCCTTCTCTGAGGTTTCTGCTTCTAGTAGGCAAGACCTTTCTTTCTTCCTTCCTTTCTTTTTTGATGTCTTTCTCCCCTAGCTTTGAGGGGTTCCCAAGTCGCTCAGTAATAAATAATCCACCTGCCAATGCAGAAGCCACCAGAGACTCAGGTTTGATCCCTGGGTCAGGGAGATCTCATGGAGGAGGAAATGGCAACCTCCTCCAGTATTCTTGCCTGGAAAATCCCAAACTCCAGACTTTAATCAGATTTCACTGATTTCTTTTTCTGTTCCAGAATCCCAGCCAGGACACCACCCTGCATTTAGTTCCCCTGTCTCTTTAGTCTGCTCTGGCCAGCGACAACTTACTAGTTAGTCTTTCCTTATTCCTATGACCTTGAAAACCTTGAGGAACACTGGTTAGGTATTTTGCAGAATGTCCCTTAATTTGGGCTTACTTGATATTTGCCTCATGACTAGACTGAGGTTATGGGTTCAGGAGAAAAAGTAGCCACAGAGATGAAGAGCCTTTCTCATCATACCCTATCATGGGTCACATGCTACCCACATGGCTTATTACTGGTTATGTTAACTTCCACCACTTGGTGATTCTACCACTCCCACTCCCTAACCACCACCCTTGCCCCCACACCTTTCCAGTCTGTTCTTTAGCAAGTCACTAAATCCAGCTGACACACAAGGGTTAGGGAATGGGATTAAATTCCACCTCTTGGAGGGGGAAGCATCTACATAAATTATTTGGGATTCTTCTTTAAAGAAGATTTGTCTCTTCTCCCCCATTTATTTACTTATTTATTCAATTATTTATTTTTATTAACAGGGACTCATGTAATATTTATTTTACACTTTGGGTTATAATCCAATACTATGTTTTTTCTTCTGTAGCTCAAATTGTCCCAGCTTTGCCCATTGCTTGCTCTTTCAGGTTGTTGGGTTTTGGTTTTTTAATCCTTTCTTACTTCCTGGCGCTACAGGATGTTCTGAGCTCATCTTTTCTTTTCTCTGGAAATTGGAAATTTTTAGTCACTCAGTCGTGTCCGACCCTTTGAGATCCCATGGACTTTAGCCCGCCAGGCTCCTCTATCCATGAAATTTTCCAGGCAAGAATACTGGAGTGGGTTGCCATTTCCTTCTCCAGGGTATCATCTTCCCGACACAGAGATTGAACTCTGGTTTCCCTGCACTGCGGGCAGATTCTTTACCATCTGAGCCACCAGAGAAGCTTTTTCTTTTCTCTACCCACCATAAAATCATCTACTTCTCCAAAGAT
This sequence comes from Moschus berezovskii, assembly GCF_049115385.1. Taxonomy (NCBI): domain Eukaryota; kingdom Metazoa; phylum Chordata; class Mammalia; order Artiodactyla; family Moschidae; genus Moschus; species Moschus berezovskii. The sequence continues at coordinate 10,245,625 of NC_142461.1, read as the reverse complement.
CCCTGGTTTCTTCTATTGAAGATGATTTTTAGAAGCCAAAATCTGGACACTGGATCATTGCTCATTGCTACTGAGAAGAAAACTTATGTTTTTAAATTGTGAAATATATACAGGGGAGTACATCAAACATATAAGTATGGTTTAGAGAATAATTACAAGCTGAATATAATCAAATCTCTTTTCAGCATTAATTTTATCCATTCCTGTGTATCCTCCTCCTGAAACCTTCTCTGTCCTACAAGGGCATGATGAGGCGTCCCTAACATGAGCAACCATAACACCTAGTACTTATTCCTATCCTAATCCTGTATTAATACATGTTGATGGTAAACAAATTGAAGATGCAAATGTTTAAAGAAGAAACCAAGTCAGCATTATTCTATCATCCAAGGAAAGATATCTAACTACCAAAAGTGGTCCAAGAATATAGTGGGTTCCCCCTAATTTATGCTTTATTCACTAGCCACATGGGGCCACTGAGCAAGTGAAATGTGGCTGATCTGAACTGGGATGGTTTTAGTACAGTAAAAGAATGTATAATATCTCATTAACTGTTTTTATTTTGATTTCTGGTTGAAAGGATAATATTTTGGATGTGATGAGCTAAATAAAATACTATTAAAATTAATTTCACCTGTACATATGACAAAACGTATACATTTAAAATTGGTTACTTTTATGGTATGCAGATTCATAATGGGGAGCTTCCCTGGTGGTGCCCTGGGTAAGATTCCTCCTTGCCAGTGCAGGGGACATGGGTTTGATTGTGGTCTGGGAAAAATACACATGCTGAGGAGGAACTAAAACCGCCCCCACAGCTACTGAAGCCCTTGTGCTGCAGCTACTGAAGCCTGAGCCCCCTAGAGCCCAGTGGTCAGTAACGAGAGAAGGCACCACAGTGAGAATCCCAAGTACCACATGGAAGAGTCGCCCCTGCTCACCACAACTAGAGAAAGTCTGCTGCAACTAGAGAAATCCCCGCACAAAGCAACCAGGACCCAGCACAGCCAAAATAATAAATAAATAATAAAAATACATAAACACAATTGTTTAAAAATTAATAATAGGGATTTAAACATTCCAAGAAAACAAAAATGCTTAATTTCACCTGTTTGTTTTTTCCCCCCCTTTTGATAATTACCAGAAAAATGTAAATTATACATGTGGCTTGCTTTATATTTCCAATGGATGGGGTATTAGGTAAAGCAGGGGTCCCTAGGCCCTGGGTCACAGAAAAATGATTGAATTACTGCCTAAACCATCCTTCGCACCCCTGCATTCCTGTCCATGGAAAAATTGTCTTCCACAAAATCAGTCCCTGGTACTAAGAAGGTGGGAACCGCAGCTCTGAGTAGTGAACTCCTGAGGACTAAATGTTTTACAGCACTGAGTGGATTTTGGTGGAGTGCTGGAGATAACAGTGGAGATTAGATAAGATGGTTCTTAAGATATTAGCCTTGAGAGTTTATGTGTCTGCCTTCTCTCCCACTCTTTGCCTCTGTCTAAGTGTTAGTCGCTCAGTCGTACCCAACTCTTTGCGACCCCCATGCACTGCAGCCCACCAGGCTCCTCTGTCCATGAGCTTTCCCATGCAAGGATACTGGAGTGGGTTGCTATTGCCTCTGTCTACACTCTGCTTATTTCCCAAACATGCCTACATGTCCTATGTCTTCCCTTTTTATTCTTTTGCCTTATGGCTTCTTATCTCTGAGCTTTTGTTTATTCAGTGCACTTCACCTTGAATGTCCTCTCCCTTGTATTTTCTGTCAAAATCCTACCCAACCTGAAAAGCAGCTGACATGCCACTTCACCCACAAAGCCTCTTTTGGCCGCACAGAGAAAAGCAAACTCCCGGAACATCTCCATCACTGCTCGCCCCTTCAGCCCATTTCTCTAACTCCTCTCCCCTTACTGTTGCTGTTCAGTTACCAAACCGTGCCCAACTCTGCAAACCCGTGGACTGCAGCATGCCAAGCCTCCCTGTCCACTGTTTCCTGGAGTTTGCCCAAATTCAGGTCCATTGAGTCGGTGATGCTATCTAACCATCTCGTCCTCTGCCACCTTCTCCTTTTGCCCTCAATCTTTACCAGCATCAGAGTCTTCTCCAATGAGTCCACTCTTCACATCAGGTGGCCCAAGTATTGGAGCTTCAGCTTCAGCATCAGTCCTTCCAATGAATGTTCAAGGTTGATCTCCTTGCAGTCCAATGGACTCTCAAGGGTCTTCTCCAGCACCACAATTCAAAAGCATTAATTATTTGGTCCTCAACCTTCTTTATGGTTCAGCTTTCATGTCCATACATGACTACTGGAAAAACCATAGCTTTGACTATGCAGACCTTTGTCGGCAAACATCTCCCCCTGACTAAATTGAAAATGCCTAGAGGGCAAAGGTGCATGGCACAGATACTTCTAAGAATTGATGTCCAGATCCTCAAACTCTATTCATGCTCTTTGCTAAGACACATCTTTTGGAGAAGATGCTCTTTGGCCCAGGTCCATCTTTTTCTTTCCCACTCAGCCTCTCTAACTTTACAAAAGGCTCTGCTGCTGCTGCTAAGTCAGTCGTGTCCGACTCTGTGTGACCCCATAGACGGCAGCCCACCAGGCTTCCCTGTCGCTGGGATTCTCCAGGCAAGGACACTGGAGTGGGTTGCCATTTCCTTCTCCAATGTGTGCAAGTGAAAAGTGAAAGTGAAGTCGTTCAGTCATGTCCGACTCGTAGTGACCCCATGGACTACAGCCTACCAGGCTCCTCTGTCCGTGGGATTTTCCAGGCAAGAGTACTGGAGCGGCTTGCCATTGCCTTCTCCGTACAAAAGGCTCTAAACCCTGGTTTTTACCCACAATCTTACACTAGGGGTAAATACCTTCAGGGTACCAACCAAAGGTAAAGCACTCTGAAGACTGGATAAGGCATTTTGCAAGTGGAGCAATTGCCAGTTCAAAATGAGTTGAAGGAGGTTCTGATTTTGTTGTCATTAAAAACAACTTTAAAAGAAATTTCTGGTTGTACCCCACAGCAGGGACCTTAATTCCCTGACCAGGGGTCGAACCCCTGCCCTTTGCATTGGAAGACAAAGTCTTAACCACTGGACTGCTGGGGAAGACCCCCCAAAATAACTTTTGATCATTTTCAAAATAATCACTATGTAATTTTTTGGCTTGAAATGCTAAGAATTAAAAAAAATTAAGTGACATTATTATAACAAAACTCCCTTCATTTTCATCTACTTATTTATTTGAACACAGTTTCTCAGAGCTTCTATTTATAAAAGTTTAAAATAGATATAAAATTGATGCTGAACCCAGCTTCATTCCAGTAGTAACATTTATCCACAAATTCACAAATTAATTTAAAAAATCTATTTCAGTAAGAGACATATTTCCAATATTGTTTCACTTTTTGCTTAATAATTATTTTTCAAAAGATATATGCTATGTTGCTTTGATCAATTGTGTATTAGTACAATAATAAGTGATATTTCAATCCAGAAGAAATTTTAAAACATAGAGACTTAGAGTCAAAGGAAAATTTAAATTATTTAAATTTCAAAATTTCTTCAATTGCAATCATATATATAAATTTCTATTGGAGTATGAATTAGGTAATCAATAACAGATTTTCCAGCATAAAATATATTACCTTAGGATAATATTCTGTGAAAGGAAGCAAAATGCAACTATAAGTTCAAGAAGAAAAAAAATAATGATGTAGCATTTCTGCCTGTTAAAGTGAGTTTGTTCTGGTATTTTCTTGAAATGAAAGATAGTATCAAACCCTGATGATACTTACATGCAGCTGATGATGGAACAGTTTTATTTAGCAAGTATATCTCTTTTTTTTCAAGTTTGGGCTACACTGGGTCTTCCTTGCTTTTGCCCGGACTTTCTCTAGTTGCAGCAAGCAGGGGCTACTCCTGGCTGTGCTACTCGGGCTCTGCGTGGCAGTGGTTTCTCTCGTGGTGGAGCACAGGCTTTAGGCTCCCCAGCTTCAGTAGTTGTAGCACACAGGCTTAGTTGTTCCATGGCTTGCGGAATCTTCCTGGACGAGGGATCAAACCCATGTCCCCTGCACTGGCACATTGATTCTTATCCACTGTGCCACCAGGGAAGTCCAAGCAAGTATACCTTTCGCAGTGGCTTATATTTAAGATGTTTCAGTGAACAATATTAAAATGCGCCACCTAGCCTGCATGTGGACCAGCAGATCCATTCTGCGACCTACCTCTTCCGTCTTCTCTCCCCTGGTTGGCTAACTTGGTTGGAGGACATCAAGGGCTCTGTGCCTTCTAGCCTCAACTTAGATTTGGTCACTGGGAAGCCCTGGCAGGAGATAGGATGGAGGGAGGAGCAAGATTAGGATCTTTATTCCCTTTGTTCTCGCCTCAGGACATGTAGTCACTCTGGCCCTCTCCCTGGATGGAAAGGCACTGCTCCTCTTAAGGCAGAGAAATTGCCCTTTAGACCTTAGGTGATAACACCATAGCTGCTGCTCTTCCCAGCTTCCTGAATAATCCCTGGTGATTTTCCTACACCTTGACCATACCTTCTAAATTAGCTCCTTTGTATATATGACCTGCTTGAGATATCTTAATTTGAGCATGTTATTTGTTTCCTGTTGGACTCCTCACAAATGCAGTTTTAAAAATATACTTTAAGTTGGCACGAGAGCAAAAAGTCAGAAGACCACTGATTCAGACTGCTGCAGGAAGGGGGACCGCTTCCAGGACCCTAGAGTGGGCTCTTGTCTAACACTTGAAAATGACTTGTCCAAGGAAATACACATGCTGACAAAGCCAGAGGCTTGTACTGGGTAGGGTGCCCAGGTGGAGAGCAGCGGGGTAGTGAAGTGAAAGTCGCTCAGTTGTGTCCGATTCTTTGCGACCCCATGAACTATATAGCCTGCCAGGCTCCTCTGTCCAAGGAATTCTCCAGGTAATTCTACTGTAGTGGGTAGCCGTTCCCTTCTCGGGGGATGGTCTCCAGCATTGCAGGCAGATTCTTTACCACCTGAGCCACCAGAGAAGCCCAAGAACACTGGAGTGGGTAGCCTATCCCTTCTCCAGGGGATCTTCCTGACCCAGGAATCAAACTGGGGTCTCCTGCATCACAGGCAGATTCTTTATCAGCTGAGCTACTAGGGAAGGGTGCCCAGGTGGAGAGCAACAGGGTAAAGGAACCCAAAAGAACTGCTCTGCCACGTGGCTCTCAGCCTCTGATTTTATGGTGATGGGATTAGTTCCTGGGTTGTCCCTGGATAATCATTCTGACTCAGGGTCCTTCTTAGTGGCACAGCCATTGCTCAGCCAAGATGGATTCCAGTGAGAAGGATTCTGGGAGGTTGGTAGGATGTATGGAGAGGCATATAAGTTAAATAAGCAAGGTGACAAGATACAGCCTTGACGTACTCCTTTTTCTATTTGGAACCAATCTGTTGTTCCATGTACAGTTCTGACTGTTGCTTCCTGACCTGCATACAGGTTTCTCAAGAGGCAGGTCAGGTGGTCTGGGATTCCCATCTCTTTACACAGTCAAAGGCTTTGGCATAGTCAATGAAGCAGAAATAGATGGTTTTCTGGAACTCTCTTGCTTTCTCCATGATCCAGCGGATGTTGGCAATTTGATCTCTGGTGCCTCTGCCTTTTCTAAAACCTGCTTGAACATCTGGGAGTTCACGGTTCACATATTGCTGAAGCCTGGCTTGGAGAATTTTGAGCATGACTTTACTAGCGTGTGAGATGAGTGCAGTCGTGCGGTAGTTTGAGCATTCTTTGGCATTGCCTTTCTTTGGGATTGGAATGAAGACTGACCTTTTCCAGTCTTGTGGCCATTGCTGAGTTTTCCAAATTTGCTGGCATATTGAGTGCAGCACTTTCACAGCATCATCTTTCAAGATTTGAAATAGCTCAACTGGAATTTCATCACCTCTACTAGCTTTGTTCGTAGTGATGCTTTCTAAGGCCCACTTGACTTCACATTCCAAGATGTCTGGCTCTAGGTCAGTGATCACGTTATCGTGACTATCTTGGTCATGAAGATCTTTTTTGTACAGTTCTGTGTATTCTTGCCACCTCTTCTTAATATCTTCTGCTTCTGTTAGGTCCATACCATTTCTGTCCTTTATCGAGCCCATCTTTGCATGAAATGTTCCCTTGGAATCTCTAATCTTCTTGAAGAGATCTCTTGTTTTTCCTATTCTGTTGTTTTCCTCTATTTCTTTGCATTGATCGCTGAGGAAGGCTTTCTTATCTCTCCTTGCTATTCTTTGGAACTCTGCATTCAGATGCTTATATCTTTCCCTTTCTCCTTTGCTTTCGCTTCTCTTCTTTTCACAGCTATTTGTAAGGCCTCCGCAGACAGCCATTTTGCTTTTTTGCATTTCTTTTCCATGGGGATTTTCTTGGTCCCTGTCTCCTGTACAATGTCACGAACCTCCGTCCAGAGTTCATCCAGAACTCTATCAATCAGATCTAGTCCCTTAAATCTATTTCTCACTTCCACTGTATAATCATAACGGATTTGATTTAGGTCATATCTGAATGGTCTAGTGGTTTTCCCTACTTTCTTCAATTTAAGTCTGAATTTGGCAAAAAGGAGTTCATGATCTGAGCCACAGTCAGCTCCTGGTCTTGTTTTTGCTAACTGTATCCAGCTTCTCCATCTTTGGCTGCAAAGAATATAATCAATCTGATTTCGGTGTTGACCATCTGGTGATGTCCATGTGTAGAGTCTTCTCTTGTGTTGTTGGAAGAGAGTGTTTGCTATGACCAGTGCGTTTTCTTGACAAAACTCTATTAGCCTTTGCCCTGCTTCATTTCGTGCTCCAAGACCAAATTTGCCTGTTACTCCAGGTGTTTCTTGACTTCCTACTTTTGCCTTCCAGTCCCCTATAATGAAAAGGACATCTTTTTTGTGTGTTAATTCTAAAAGGTCTTGTAGGTCTTCATAGAACCGTTCAACTTCGGCTTCTTCAGCGTTACTGGTCGGGGCACAGGCCTGGATTACTGTAATATTGAATGGTTTGCCTTGGAAACGAACAGAAATCATTCTGTCGTTTTTAAGATCGCATCCAGGTGTTGCATTTCAGACTCTTTTGTTGACCATGATGGCCACTCCATTTCTTCTAAGTGATTCCTGCCCACAGTAGTAAATATAATGGTCATCTGAGTTAAATTCACCCATTCCAGTCCATTTGAATTCACTGATTCCTATTTAACTTATACGCAGAGTACATCATGAGGAATGCTGGGCTGGAAGAAGCACAAGCTGGAATCAAGATTGCTAGGAGAAATATCAATAACCTCAGATATGCAGATGACACCACCCTTCTGGCAGAAAGTGAAGAACTCAAAAGCCTCTTGATGAAAGTGAAAGAGGAGAGTGAAAAGGTTGGCTTGAAGCTCAACATTCAGAAAACAAAGATCATGGCATCTGGTCCCATCACTTCATGGGAAATAGATGGAAAAACAGTGGAAACAGTGTCAGACTTTGTTTTTTGGGGCTCCAAAATCACTGCAGATGCTGATTGCAGCCATGAAATTAAAAGATGCTTACTCCTTGGAAGGAAAGTTATGACCAACCTAGATAGTATATTAAAAAGCAGAGACATTACTTTGCCAACCAAGATCCGTCTAATCAAGGCTATGGTTTTTCCCGTGGTCATGTATGGATGTGAGAGTTGGACTGTGAAGAAAGCTGATCGCCGAAGAATTGATGCTTTTGAACTGTGGTGTTGGAGAAGACTCTTGAGAGTCCCTGGTACTGCAGGGAGATCCAACCAGTCCATTCTAAAGGAGATCAATCCTGGGTGTTCATTAGAAGGACTGATGCTAAAGCTGAAACTGCAATACTTTGGCCACCTCATGCGACGAGTTGACTCACTGGAAAAGACTCTGATGCTGGGAAAGGTTGGGGGCAGGAGGAGAAGGGGACGACAGAGAATGAGATGGCTGGATGGCATCACCGACTCTGTGGACATGAGTTTGAGTGAACTCCGGGAGTTGGTGATGGACAGGGAGGCCTGGCGTGTTGTGATTCACGGGGTCGCAGAGAGTCAGACACGACTGAGCGACTGAACTGAACTGAACTGAACTGATGGACAGGTATCTACTCTTTCCTTTTGACCTTTCCTGAATTCTTCTGGTTGGTGGTAGCTTGTTAGTCCCACATTTTAAAACAGGGCCTCTTGTTCTAAAGTAATTCATACAAGTAGCTATATTTTGCCTGACTAGGCCAGGGGGTTTCAGTGTTTCCCCTAACAGGACTATAGCCTCATTTGTTCACTCAATAAACACTGATTGTATCATGCCCAGTGTTCATGTGCAAAGATGAATTAGTTGGCCACCGCACGCCCATTAGGATGGTTATTAAGAAAACAACTAAAAAAAAAAAAAAGAAAACAACTTTGTTGTACAGCAAAGATATAATTAATTCAATTAAAAAATTTAAAAACACAGAAAACAACTGTGGGCAAGGATGTGGAGAAATCGGGACACTTGTGTACTGTTGGTGGGAATGTAAACTGATGCCAAAGCTGTGAAAAACAGTGTGGAGCTTCCGCAAAAAGGTTACACATAGAATTACCCTATGGCCCAGCAATTCCACTTCTTGGTACACACTCAAAACAATTGAAAGTAGGGTCTCGAAGACATCCTTCTGGGTACACCCATGTTCACAACAGCGTTATTCACAATAGCAAAAGCATGGAAGCAACCCAACTGTCCGTCCAATTAAATGGATTATCAAAACGTAGTATATTCATACAATGGAATCATATTTGGCCTTAAAAAAAAACTCTGACACATACTGAAACATGAGTGAACCCCGAAGATGTAATACTAAGTGAAACAAGCTAGTCACAAAAGGACAAAAACTACATGATATGTATGATTCCACTTATATGAGGTACTTTAAAGGCAGAAAGTAGAATGGGGAGTTCCTGGGGGCTGGGAGGAGGGCAGAGGGAGGAATTATAGTTTAATAGATATAGAGTTTCAGATTTACAAGAAGAAAAGAGTTACAGGGATGGATGGTGGTGATGGCTGGACAACAATGTGTTTTAAGTATTTATTTGGCTGCGTTGGGTCTTATTTGCTTGCGGTATCTTTGTTGCATCACGTAGGATCTTTTGTTGCGGAGCACGGATTCTCTAGTCGTGGAGTGCGGGCTCAGTAGTTATGCCTTGTTGCTCTGCAGCAAGTGGGATCTTAGTTCCCCAACTGTAACAGGAGGGAAAGGGGCAAGGCATAACTTTTGAAAGAATGACACAGCCCAAGGACACAACATAAACTAATTAGAATCAAGTGGGATCAAGATGGCAGATAAGACTAGACCTTGATCAGCAAGTGAAGTGACACACCCAGAGGTGCCTTGACATTTCCAAGGCACTGATAAAAGACCAAGGAGTGGGTGGTGGCTCAAATCCTGGAAATCTCCACCCCTTCCCAAAAATAGTTGGAATAATCCTCCCATGCCTGCCTGCTAAGTCACTTCAGTTCTGTCCGACTCTGTGCAACCCTATGCACTGTAGCCCACCAGGCTCCTCTGTCCACGGGATTCTCCAGGCAAGAATACCAGAGATAGTCCTCCCAGTCATTTGCATATGAAATCACCCAGCCTATAAAAACTAACCACTCCACATTTCCAGGTGGCACTCACCCTCTGCGATGTCCCACACACTGTCTGTGGAGTGTGCTTCTCTCTGAATCTGAATAAATCCACTTCTTACCTATCACTCTGTCTCTCACTGAATTCTTTCTGTGATGAGACATCAAGAACCTGAGCCCTGAAAGCAGGTACCATGGGTTTGGGCTGGGTTTGAGTCCCAACCACGTGGGTTCAAGTCCCAGGTAGGGTTTTGGCTGGTTTTGAGTCCCAGTCTGGTGGCTCAGATGGTAAAGCGTCTGCCAGCAATGCGGGAGACCCAGGTTCGAGCCCTGTGTCAGGAAGATCCCCTGGAGAAGGAAATGGCAACCCATTCCAGTATTCTTGCCTGGACAATTCCATAGACTGAGGAGATTGGTAGGCTACAGTCCATGGGGTCGGACACGACAGCGATTTCACTTTCACTTTCTTTTACTTTCACGTGGGATTAAGTCCCAAGCAGGGTTTTGACTGGGTTCAAGTCCTAAGCTGGGTTTGGCTGGGTTCTAGTCCCAGGACGTGGGTTCAAGTCCCAGTCTGAGGTAAATGGTTTCACAACCAGAGATCAAACCAGTGTTCCCTGCATTAGCAGGCATTTACTTAACCACTGGACTACCAGTGAAGTCCCAACAAGGTGTTTTTAATACCATGAACTGTCCACTTAAAAATGGCTAAGGTGGTAAATGTTACATATATTTCAACACAATAAAAAAAAAGAAAGATGAACTACATGGGGTTCCACTCCTCATGTAATAATTTTGTGTGAGAGAAGACATACAATTAAGCAAAGAGCAATATAACAATACAATTTGTACTTTATTTATTTACTTCTTCATTTTTTATTTGGCTGCACCAAGTCTTAGTTGCATCATGAGGGATCTTTAGTTGCAGCACGTGACATCTAGTTTTCTGACTAGGGATCAAACCCCAGCCCCCTGCACTGGGAGCAGGGAGTCTTAGCCGCTGGACCACCAGGGGAGCCCTGAGATATGTACTTTAATAAAGATATGGACAAGTTGTGAGAGGACTGTGGAGAGAGCAACTAATTCTACCTGGGGGAATTGGGAGGGGCTTCCCATAGAAGGTTGCATACGGTTTATGGCATTGAAGATAAGCAAGAGCTTGCTTGGCAGTAAGAAGGAGAAAGGCCATTTGAGGCAAAGGGGCAACATGAATCAAATCAGGAGAACCAAAGATTGCTGGGGGATTGGTGAGTCGTGGATGGGTGTTCAGAGGTAGTTCAGAGCATGAGGAATAAAGGAAAGCATTTGTATATACGATTACATTAAAATTAAAAACACAAATGGCAAAAGATATTATGAACAAAGTTAAAATACTAAAGGACTCCCTGAGAGAAGATAATTGCAATTTATACATAAATAACACTTAGAAGTCAGTAAGAATGAGAAACAAGCAAACAAGTTGAAACATAAGCAAAGGACAAAGTGGCAGTTCTCACAAGAACTCCTGATTGCAGAAGGAAGTGCAAATTAAAGTGAGTAGAAACCATAGAGTATGGGAAGAGGGAAACAGTCACTTTACAGTGAAGAACGTGGGACCACCACCTTAACCAAGGGATGGGAGGTAATAGCATCACCAGCAATGAGGCGTGTGGGTAGCACGTGACCTCAGTAGGGTGTGATGGGAAAGGTAGCTCATCTCTTCCCCCAAATCTACAACCTCTGGAAAGCCAGGAAGAAAACATCAGATAAGCTCTAATTGAAGGACATTCTGCAAAATGGATTAGGTTTGTGGTTCAGATGGTAAAGAATCTGCCTGCAATGCAGGAGACACAGGTTCAATCCTGGGTTGGGAAGATCCCCTGGAGAAGGGAATGGCAACCCACTCCATTATCCTTGCCTGGAGAATTCCCATGGACAGAGGAGCCGGGCGAGCTACAGTCCATGGGATCCCCGAGAGTTGGATATAACTGAGCTTTCTTTTTCTGCAAAATACCTGACCAGTGTTCCTCAGGACTAGCTATCAAGGTTATAGGAACAAGGAAGGACTGAGAAATTGTCATAGACCGGAAGAAACTAAAGAAACATAAGGACAGTGTAGTATTCTGGATGGGATCCTGGAACAGAAAAAGGACATTACTGAAATCTGAATGAAGTCTGGATTTTAGTTAACAGTAATAAGCCAATATTGACTTCTTAGATTTGACAGATCTGCCATGGTAATGTAAAATGCTAATATTAGGGGAAATTGATTGAAAGGTATTTGGGAACTCTCTTGACTATCTTTGTAACTTTTCTATAGATGTAAAGATACTGGTGGCTCAGCGGTAAAGAATCCACCTGCAATGCAGGAGATGTTTTTTCGATCCCCGGGTTGGAAAGATTACCTGGAGAAGGAAATGGCAACTCACTCCAGTATTCTTGTGTGGGAAATCTCATGGATAGAGGAGCCTGGCAGGCTAAGTCCATGAAGTTGCAAAAAGGTCGGACAGGACTTAGCAACTAAATGACAACAACAAAGGTATTCCAAAGTAAAAAGTTTATTTTAAAAAATGATGAGATACTGGAACTTCCTTGGTGGTCCAGTGGCTAAGACTCTGCTACCAATGCAGGGAGCCCATGTTTGATCCCTGGTCAGGGAACTAGATCCCACATGCCACAACTAAGAGTTCATATTGTTGTTGCTGTTGTTTAGTTGCTAAGTTGTTGTTTAGTTGCTAAGTTGTTGTTTAGTTGCTAAGTCGTGTTCAACTCTTTTGCAACCCCATGGCCTGTAGCCCTGCAGGCTTCTCTGTCCATGAGATTTCCCAGGCAGGAATATTGGATTGGGTTGCCATTTTCTTCTCCAGGCAATCTTTCAGACCCAGGGGCCAAACTTATGTCTCCTGCATTGGAAAGGGGATTCTTTACCACTGAGCCACCAGGGAAACCCAGAGTTCGTATGCCACAACTAAAGATCACGCACTCTGCCACTAAAGACTATGTGTGCGGCAGAGAAGACTGGGGATCCTATGTGCCGCAACTGAGACCTGGCACAGTCAGATAAATAAACATTTTTTTTTGAATGATGAGATATTATTCCTACCCATGAAATTAACACAGAATAAAAAGTCTGACTCAAAGAAATATTGAGGAGGATATCAGTTCAGTTCAGTTCAGTTCAGTCGCTCTGTTGTGACCGACTCTTTGCGACCCCATGAATCACAGCACGCCAGGCCTCCCTGTCCATCACCAACTCCCGGAGTTCACTCAAACTCATGTCCATCGAGTTGGTGATGCCATCCAGCCATCTCATTCTCTGTTGTCCCCTTCTCCTCCCGCCCTCAATCCTTCCCAGAATCAGACTCTTTTCCAGTGAGTCAACTCGACGCATGAGGTGGCCAAAGTATTGGAGTTTCAGCTTTAGCATCAGTCCTTCTAATGAACACCCAGGATTGATCTCCTTTAGAATGGACTGGTTGGATCTCTTTGCAGTCCAGGGGACTCTCAAGAGTCTTCTCCAACACCACAGTTCAAAAGCATCAATTCTTCGGCGATCAGCTTTCTTCACAGTCCAACTCTCACATCCATACATGACCACAGGAAAAACCATAGCCTTGACTAGATGGATCTTGGTTGGCAAAGTAATGTCTCTGCTTTTTAATAAGCTATCTAGGTTGGTCATAACTTTCCTTCCAAGGAGTAAGCGTCTTTTAATTTCATGGCTGCAATCAGCATCTGCAGTGATTTTGGAGCCCCCAAAAATAAAGTCTGACACTGTTTCCATTGTTTCCCCATCTGTTTCCCATGAAGTGATGAGACCAGATGCCATGATCTTTGTTTTCTGAATGTTGAGCTTCAAGCCAACCTTTTCACTCTCCTCTTTCACTTTCATCAAGAGGCTTTTTAGTTCCTCTTACTTTCTGCCAGAAGGGTGGTGTCATCTGCATATCTGAGGTTATTAATATTTCTCCTAGCAATCTTGATTCCAGCTTGTGTTTCTTCCAGCCCAGCGTTCCTCATGATGTACTCTGCATATAAGTTAAATAAGCAGGGTGACAATATACAACCTTGACGTACTCCTTTTCCTATTTGGAACCAGTCTGTTGTTCCATATCCAGTTCTAACTGTTGCTTCCTGACCTGCATACAGGTTTCTCAAGAGGCAGGTCAGGTGGTCTGGTATTCCCATCTCTTTCAGAATGTTCCACAGTTTATTGTGATCCACACAGTCAAAGGCTTTGGCATAGTCAATGAAGCAGAAATAGATGTTTTTCTGGAACTCTCTTGCTTTCTCCATGATCCAGCGGATATTGGCAATTTGATCTCTGGTTCCTCTACCTTTTCTATTGGAAAAATAATTCTCTCATATCTGCAGGTGGAAGGGTCAAAGGTATTGTAGGAAGCAATTTAGTCTAGGAAAGCAGAAAATGTACAAACCCTGGAATCCAGAATTCCATTTGGACACCAAGAGATATTTATAAAGGCTTTGATACAAATTGTCCACAATAATATAAAACTGAAACAACTTGAATGTCTATCAATAGGGGGACAGATATACAAATTATATACAGATTATAAATACGGTGGAACATTTACTACATAGCAGCTAAAAGGAAAGAATGAAATTTCAATATATCAATATGGCTAGATGTTAAAAATACAATATTGAATGAAAAAGTGAAGGGGAAGAAGGGTATATGTGGTATGGCTGTGTGTGTGTGTGCGCTCAGTTGTGTCCAATGTGTCCAACTCTTTGCGACCCCATGGACTGTAGCGAACTCCTCTGTCCATGGAATTTTCCAAGCAAGAATACTGGGTTGCCATTTTTACCTCCAGGGAATCTTCCTGATCTGAGGATAGAACCTGTGTCTCTGTGTCTCCTACGTTGCAGGTGGATTCATTACCAGTGTGCCCCTGCATGTATCCTAATTCATTCACCTTTTTTTTTTTTTTTTTTGCCACACAGCATGGCTTGTGGGATCTTAGTTCCCTGACCAGGGATTGAACAGCCCTGGAATTCCCTAAAATATCTTTCTGGAATGCCTTATTATGTGCCAAGTGCTATTCTCCATTTGGAGGATACAGCAGTGAACAATGGCTAACAACTACACAGGACTTACTAAGAGTCAAGCATTCTGTAATGATAGTAGCAATAATAATAAAAACAGCAAGCACTTATGTAGCACTTTCTATGCTTTTGTGCTAAGTTGCTTCAGTTATATCCGATTCTGTGCAACCTTATGGACTGCAGCCCACCACACTCCTCTGTCCATGGGATTCTCCAGGCAAGAATACTAGAGTGGATTACTGTGGCCTCCTTCAGGGGATCTTCCCGACCCAGGGATCAAACCTGTGTCTCTTACATCTACCTGCGTTGGCAGATGTGTTCTTTGCCACGAGCACCACCTGGGAAGCCCAGCATTTACTATGCGATAAACCTTGTGACACAGGTTCTGTTATTAACCCCAACATAGAGATGAAGACACTAAGTGGCAGTGGAGTTAAGTAACTTGTCTCGGGTACCACGGTTGGATAGTGGTAGAGACAGCAACCACATCCTGGAAGCCTGGCTTTAAGTCTGTCCTACCAACCATTATGCTTTCGGCCTAGAATTCCCCCTTCTCATGGAGCTTCATTCTAGGTAAGGTAAGACAGGCCATAAACGTGTAGTAAGTTAGACAGTGAACAAGCTGTAGAGAAAAACAAAGAAGGGAAGGAAACAGGGAGTATTACCCTTCAAAGAGGGGGTGTGGGGGTCATGGATGGCCTCACAGAGAGACAATATCTGAGCAAAGACCCTAAGGAAGTGAAAGAGGAAACCATGCCTGTATCTGGGAGTACCCGCCTTTCAGCCTTGACAACAAGATCATAGGCTCCGGGGAGCAGTAAACCTGGAGTGTTTGAAAAATAAATAGCAAGGAAGCCAGGGTCACTAAAGCAGAGGGAATAAAAGAAATGAGCCCAGAGAGATATGGAGGCTTGATTGGGTGGGGCCTCATCCATCATGAGGACCTTGGAGGGGTCTGAGCGGGGAATGACAATATCTGACTTGGGCTTAAGAGGGATCCCTCTTTGTTGAGGTGAGATTGCTCAGAGGCTCGGGTGGTAGCTTGCTTTGGAGTGGTAGCAGTGGGTGGTGGTAAGAAGTGATCAGATTTTGGATATATTTTGAAGATCAAATTGATGGTATTTGCTGAGGATTGACATGACAGAGGGAAAGGAGTCAAGGATGACTCAGGTTTTTGGCCTACGTAAATGGGAAGACAGAGCGATTGTTTCCTGAATGGAGAAGACAGGGGGAGAAGCAGGTTTGAGGAGGAGGTGGGAAGGCCTGGTGTTTCGTTTTGGACATGCTGAGTTTGAGATTTCTACTGGACAACCAGGTGGACATGTTGAGCATTCAGCTGGACATAAGAGTCTGGAGTTTTGAGCAGAGGAGATAAAAATCTCTGTATCATCTGCACATAGATGTTATTTGAAACCGCAAGAAAGGATGAGATCACCAGAGAGAGGAATACAGATACAGAGCAGTGAAAATGTGAGAACTGAGCCCTGGGGCCCCAGCATTCAGAGTTTGCGGCTGAGGAGGAGGAAAGAGAGAGGGGGAGAATTCAGCAACAGGAAACTGAGAAGGAACAGCCAGCGAGGCGGGAGGAAAACCAGGAGGAGAGCCAGGGGGAGAGCCAGCCAGTTGAGGAGAGAGAGCCAGCTAGTTGAAGAAAGCGTTCCAAGAAGGATCAAGTGATCAAATGTGTTGAAGGCTGCTGATAGGGAAAGAAAGAAGAGGACTGAGAAATGACCATTTGATCAAGCATTGTGGAGGTGCTGGGTGGCAGAATGTGCCACCCCCAAATATGCCACTTCGGCACAAGGATTGTTTTGAGCTAAAGGCAATTGAGAAGAGGCAGATAGAGGAAAGGCTCTCTACCTTGTATCCTCATTTGAATAAAATCAGGACACACATTCATAAAGGTGTCCCAACTCTTGTCTCTACCAAGAGGAACAGAAGTTAATCATCGGAAACAAGTTTAGACCATTATCAGTCTAAAGACAGCTCCAGATAAATTTATTGGGTTGGCCCAAAATATCATTCCCATTTTTCCATAGAAATCTGACTTTTTTTGGCCAACCCGATATATAAGAAACTTTGCTGACTATCCTTTATCTACCATCATTTCCTTTGATTTGCCTTCCCACAATTTGCTGCCCCTAGTGAAAGTGAAAGTTGCTCAGTCGTGTCCGACACTTTGAGACCCCATGGACTATACAGTCCGTGAAATTCTCCAGGCCAGAATACTGGAGTGGGTAGCCTTTCTTGGATCTTCCCAACCCAGGGATCAAACCCTGGTTTCCCACATAGCAGGTGGATTCTTTACCTGCCCCTAGAGTCAGGTCTTTTTCCTTTCTCTTGTCATATCTCTAAAAATTTCATTCTTTTGCAAAGATGTTATATCAGCCCAAGTTCTAACTAAATCTTTGAGTTATTCATCCCTGGATATATGACGCACATGTTTATGAACTTCTATTTGTTTTTCTCTTGTTAGTCTGTCTTTGGCCAGTTAACTTATGCAGCCCCATATGCATGGGTGGAGAAGGCAATGGCACCCCACTCCAGTACTCTTGCCTGGAAAATCCCATGGATGGAGGAGCCTGGTGGGCTGCAGTCCATGGGGTCGCTAAGAGTCAGACACGACTGAGCAACTTCACTTTCACTTTTCACTTTCATACATTGGAGAAGGAAATGGCAACCCACTCCAGTGTTCTTGCCTGGAGAATCCCAGGGACGGGGGAGCCTGGTGGACTGCCGTTTATGGAGTCGCACAGAGTCAGACACGACTGAAGCGACTTAGCAGCAGCAGCTGCATGGGTATAGGAAGAGGTTTGGGGGCAGAAAAAGAGATTTTTCTTTTCCTACAGTGGTCATTAGTGACATGGACAAGAGTGGCTTTAGGTAGAGCATGTGGAGGTTAAAACCTAATTGAATCAGATTTGAGAGTCTGAGAGAAGAGGAATGATGCAGGCAATACAGACAACTCTCTCAAGTGTTTGACCGCAGCTGGAAGGAAGTGTGGGGTGAACAGCAGTGTATTAAAGTGTCAAAATAATGCATCACATTCATGATAAAGTTTCCAGTCATTGGTAGAGGTTGATGTACATTACTTGTGTTTTATTTTGCCATGTGTCCTGTGGGATCTTAGTTCCCCTACCAGGGATCAAACCCATACCCTTTGTGGCATGTGGGCTCTTTTAATTGCAGCATGTGGGATCTAGTTCCCTGAGCAGGGATGGAACCTGGGTCCTATGCACTGGGAGCACAGAGATTTGGCCACTGGACCACCAGGGAAGTCCCCGATATTACATTCTTGATACAGGTTGATGTCAGTGAAGGTTCAAAGAGACTTTAAAATTTGATAAAATAGTACAGATATCTCTTTAAAAAATGAAGGCAAACGGAACAAAATGTAACAGCTGATAATTCAGAAATGTGAACATTTTGATGTTCTCTGTATTATTTTTACACTTTGAAATTTCCACGGAATTTTAACCACAGAACAGCCAGGAAAGTCCCCCTTAAAAATAATTAAAGGGGACACTTCCCAGGTGGCTCAGATGGTAAAGACTCTTCCTGCCAATGCAGGAGACCCAGGTTTGATTCCTAAGTCAGGAAGATCCCCTAGAGGAGGGCATGGCAACCCACTCTAGTATTCTTGTCTGGAGAATTCCATGGACAGAGGAGCCTGGCAGGCTACAGTCAATGGAGTTGCAAAGAATCGGACCTGACTGAGCAGCTAACACACACACACTCCTTGGTGGTCCAGTGGTTAAGAATCCACCTGCCAATGAGGGGACATGGGCTTGATCCCTGGTCTGGGAAGATTCCACATGCTCCAGAGCAACTAAGCCTGTGTGCCACAACTACTGAAGCCCACGTGCCTAGAACCCATGCTTTGGCAACAAGAGGTGCCACTAAAATAGAAGCCCGTGCACTGCAAACAGAGAATAGCCCCCGGCTCACCACAACTAGACAAAGCTCACGTGCACCAACAAAAGCTCTCTGCAGTCCAACGAATAACTTAATTACAATAAATAAATAATTCAGTTCAGTTCAGTCGCTCGGTCGTGTCCGACTCTTTGCGACCCCATGAATCACAGCACGCCAGGCCTCCCTATCCATCACCAACTCCCGGAGTTCACTCAAACTTATATCCATCAAGTCGGTGATGCCATCCAGCCATCTCATTCTCTGTCGTCCCCTTCTCCTCCTTCCCCTAATCCTTCCCAGCGTCAGAGTCTTTTCCAGTGAGTCAACTCGTTGCATGAGGTGGCCAAAGTATTGGAGTTTCAGCTTTAGCATCAGTCCTTCCAATGAACACCCAGAGCAGGGAAAAATGTTCGTGGGCCTGAAGGTGTGAAGGCCTTTGACTGCTATGTCAAGAATGTAGTGGGAGGAGGGGCATGGCTCAGAGAGTTCTCCCTGAAAACTATGTGGAAGGTGTGGGAACAATAAAAAATTTCCTTTAACCATTCAGGCCAGGGTTTTCTAAAGTGCGGACAGGACCACCTGCATCAAAATCTTCCAAGGGTACTCAAGAAAATTCAAACCCTGGGCCTTTCTCCTCTGGCTTACTAAATCCTAACATCTCCAGCAGGGCTAAAGCAATCTGTACCTGAGAAGGTGGAGTGGTGGTAGCAAGTTCAGGGAAAGGTTGGGGCTGTGTTTAGTACCTGTGGAGATGGAAGTGCCCATACGACTTCTGGTTTGTGAGTGGATATAAGAGTTTCAGGTTCACCAGTGGGTGTTAATCAGATTCACTGTCCAGTCTCTCACAGCAGGAAGCACAAGGACTTGCACATAGTAGGTGCTACAAGTTTATTGAGTGAATTAAGAATTTAGCTTAAAGGACTTCCCTGGTGGTCCAGTAGCTTAGACTCCGAGCTCCCAATGCAGGGAGCCTGGGTTTAATGCCTGGTCCAGGAACTGGATGCCACATGCTACAACTAAAGATCTCATGTCCCACAACTAAAGATCTCATGTCCCACAACTAAAGATCTCATGTCCCGCAACTAAGACCTGGAGTGGTCAAATAAATAAATAAATATCTGAAGAAAAGAATTTAGCTTCAAAGTCAATCACTCAGTCACAAATTCTACCTTCTTACCAACTCTCTCCTGGTTGCCTAGCATGCAATGTATCTTCATGGTGGCCATCAGCCCAAAGAAGTGGGAAAAACTTGGACTTCAGAGTCAGACAGACTTGAATTCACACCCGGTTCCCCTCATCCCCAACTCTGTGGCTACAAGTGAGTCTCCCCTTGGAACTCGGTTTTCTCACGTGCAAATAATGTCATTTGCCCCTTCATTCATTCAACCTCTTTTGCCCTCCTGGAGTTTGCAACCTAAGGAGGTAATGGTAGTAAACAACAAATATAGTAAGTAGGTTTATTATACCATATGTGAGAATGTGAAAATTGCTATGGAAAAAAAGAGAAAAAAGCAGCAGAGTGAGGGCTGGGCCTGAGTGGTAGTGGTAGTAGTGATCAGGCTGGGGAAACGTCATTATAGTTAGAGTTATCATGTAGTAGGCCACGTTGACTCAGACAGTAAAAAATCCACCTGCCATGGAGACCCAGGTTCGATCCCCAGGTTGGGAAGATTTCCTGGAGAAGGGAATGGCAACTCACTCCAGTATTCTTGCCTGGAGAATTCCAAGGACAGAGGAGCCTGGTGGGCTACAGTCCTTGGACTAGGAAGGAGTCAGACACGAGTGAGTGACTAACACATGCGCAGGCCACACTGAGGAGGATTTGTGGAAGTGATAGGATGTGGAGGGATTTGTGGAGGGATGTGATGGAGTGGACCAAGTGGATAGCTAGAGAAGAGTATTCCAGGCAGAAGGAACAGCGAGCGCTAAGGCACTGAGAGACGTGTGGTTGGCACTGTGTGAGAAATAGCAAGGAGGCCGTATGGTTGGAGTGGAGGGAGTGATGGAAGAAGAGGGCCTTGCAGGGCTGTGATCTTATATAACAAAGGAAAGAAGGAAATGAAGTCAGTTACCGAGTGCCAACAGTGTGCAAGAAACTGAGTTTTGCATGTTAATATATCAGCTATTTAATTTTGTACTAACCTTCAAGGCATATATTCAGACCTCACCCCCCCTTTTATATACATGAATAAACTGAGTGACAGAGACAAAACCTGACTTCCTCATGATGAACAGCGAGTAAGTGGCCCAGAGGATCTTTTCTAAGCATGACATGTTGTTTGCTACTTATCTGTCATAGCTATAGCAATTCTATAAAATTCCCATTACTTAAAATTTATTTGGCTTTGCTGGATCTTAATTTGGGCATGTGGGATCTTAGTTCCTGGATCAGGGATTGACCCCATGTCCCCTGGGGTCAAGATAGACTGGACAACCAGAAGGAGGATTTGCAGAAAGGCTTGAGGGATGTGATGGAGAAGGCCCAAGTTCCCATTACTTTTACCAAAAGGATTCAAGGAGGTGCACAGAGGGACAGACATGGCCTAAACAAGGGGAGATGCCGCCCAGGGCCAGGCATCTAGATATGGTTCTGGATCTGCAGGAGAGGAGTCTGCAGACACATGGCCCCTGTGAGTCAAGAGCAACATAAGCCTGCAACAATAACAAAATAAGACTTGCCAAAATGGGGTTACAAGTATCACAGCATATATTAACTGATGACCTTTAACAAGATAGACTTCCCTTGTGCTCAGACAGTAAGGAGTTTGTCTGCAATGTGGGAGACCTGAGTTTGATCCCTGGGTTGGGAAGATCCCCTGGAGAAAGAAATGGCAACCCACTCCAGTGTTCTTGCCTGGAAACTCCCATCGACAGAGAAGCCTGGAAGGCTACATACAGTCCATGGGGTTACAAAGGGTCAGATACAACTGAGCAGCTTCACTTTCTTTCTTTCTTTTAACAAGATCATGCTTTTAACATGCGGAATACACAGTATAATTTATCTAAAATTATTGAATTCAAAATATAATTTTAAGAAATTATTAAACTCGTAGCATGCCACAGGGGTCATGGTCTGATGACCAGTTTCTCAGATGTGAGGGATTTTTTTTTCTAGCCAGCATTTCTGTGTCTGAATGTGGCCCTAACACCAAAAATCTACATTTGACGTCCTTAGCACATGTAAATGAAGATACAGATGGTAAATGTAAGTGGTACTGCTGTGTGCTGCCCCGAGTTCCACATGTACATTGGCTAAGATCTTATAACAGCCCCATGAGACTGGCATTGTTTCCCGCATGTGATGGAGGAAGAAACTGTGAAACAGGGAGGTTGACTGACTTACCCAAGGTCTTCTAACTACTGACTGGTGATGGGGGGATCTGAACCTCGACAATCTGGCTAGACGCTTTTTTTTTTTTAAGATTTATGTATTTTATTTTTGCCCGCGCTGGGTCTTGGCTGCTGTTCTCGGGCTTTCTCTAGTTGTGGTGAGCAGGGGCTACTCTTCATTGCTGTGCATGGGCTTCTCATTGTGGTGGCTTCTCTTGTTGAAGAGCATAGAGTCTAGGCCTACCAGCTTCAGGAGTTGTGGCACATGGGTTAGTTGCTCCTCAGCATGTGGGATCTTTCCAGACCAGTCTTGGAACCAGTGTCCCCTGCATTGGCAGGCAGATTTTAACCACTGGACCACCAGGGAAGCCCCAAATCTGGCTAGATTCTTAACCTTAGTTTTTATGTTGTACTGCCTGGTCCAGGCTGAGCCTTGGCTGTCCCAGGTGGTTTTTCCCTAGGGCTCTTTCTTGGCACTGTCATGTTGGTGCAACCTTCTCCAGGCTGCAGAGGATCTCAGGGCTGGTATTTCCTGGTCCTCACGGGATCTGCTACTTCCCAGGCTGGTACCCAAGGACTGACTGAAGACTGGAGTGATTTGAGGAGGATCAGAGCATACTGTTGAATGTTGCCCTCAAGACTGGAAAGAACTGGGAGTTCCCTGCTGGTCTAGTGGTTAGGATTTGGCACTTTCACTGTCGCAGCCCAGGTTCAAGCCCTGGTCAGGGAACTGAGATCCTGCAAGCTGTGTGGCGTGGGAAAAAAAAGGCTGGAAAGGTCTCAGGGTTCCCTCTCCATGTCACCTGCATAAAGTCCCTCCACTAACCCCACATTTGCCCTTCTTTTTGCTATATTGAAGAGCTCTGGATTAAGATGTTAGGAAACTAACTTAAATCCTGGATCTATTATCTAACAGCTGTGTTATCTTGGCCAAATGGCTTTATGTTTAAATCTTCATTTTTTTCCATCTGTAAAATGGAAATGAGAATAATGGCTACTATTGAGCACCAGGACTAGATACACTGAGAAACCTGGAGCACTTGGGTGCAGACTCTACAGGACTGAACCGTTGTGAGCCATAATGTCATTATTCTCATCCTTGCCCCAAATGCTTTTCTTCTCTTTGGTTATTTCCATTATAGCTGATGTTATCCTTTCATCTGCTGTCAGGTGACACAAGGCCCTTGACTTTCTCTGAAGGCTCTTCTGGGCTCTTCTGTCATCTCGCAAGTAGCTGGACCTGTGCCAGGAGAATGTGAAGTACAGAAAATCAGTTTAACGTTGGCACCTTCGGTCAGAATCACATCAATCTCATATCATTTGAATGCACCTTCTTGTGAAAGGAGAGCATATCTTATGAAAAGTGCACAGATCACGAGCACTCAGTGGGTTATCACAGTATAACCTTTGTACCCACCACCCAAGAAAGAAAAGGAACAGTATCAGCCCCTAGAAGCCCTTGTTGTGCCCATTTTGTGCCCCCTCCCAATCACTGCCGCCTCCTTCCTCCCCATTATGTCTGTGTTGCCAAGTTCAGTTCAGTTCCGTTCAGTCGCTCAGTCGTGTCCGACTCTTTGCGACCCCATGAATCACAGCACGCCAGGCCTCCCTGTCCATCACCAACTCCCGGAGTTCACCCAAACTCATGTCCACAGAGTCGGTGATGCCATCCAGCCATCTCATCCTCTGTTGTCCCCTTCTCCTCCTACACCCAATCCCTCCCAGCATCAGACTCTTTTCCAGTGAGTCAACTCATCGCATGAGGTGGCCAAAGTATTGCAGTTTCAGCTTTAGCATCAGTCCTTCCAATGAACACCCAGGATTGATCTCCTTTAGAATGGACTGGTTGGATCTCCTTGCAGTCCAAGGGACTCTCAAGAGTCTTCTCCAACACCACAGTTCAAAAGCATCAATTCTTCGGCGATCAGCTTTCTTCACAGTCCAACTCTCACATCCATACATGACCACTGGAAAAACCATAGCCTTGACTAGACGGGCTTTGGATGGCAAAGTAATGTCTCTGCTTTTTAATATGCTATCTAGGCTGGTCATAACTTTCCTTCCAAGGAGTAAGTGTCTTTTAATTTCCTGGCTGCAATCAGCATCCACAGTGATTTTGGAGCCCAAAAAAACAAAGTCTGACACTGTTTCCACTGTTTCCCCATCTATTTCCCATGAAGTGATGGGACCAGATGCCATGATCTTCGTTTTCTGAATGTTGAGCTTCAAGCCAACCTTTTCACTCTCCTCTTTCACTTTCATCAAGAGGCCTTTGAGTTCCTCTTCACTCTCTGCCATAAAGGTGGTGTCATCTGCATATCTGAGGTTATTGATATTTCTCCCAGCAATCTTGATTCCAGCTTGTGCTTCTTCCAGCCCAGCATTCCTCATGATGTACTCTGCATATAAGTTAAATAAGCAGGGTGACGATATACAACCTTGACGTACTCCTTTTCCTATTCGGAACCAGTCTGTTGTTCCATATCCAGTTCTGACTGTTGCTTCCTGACCTGCATACAGGTTTCTCAAGAGGCAGTCAGGTGGTCTGGGATTCCCATCTCTTTCAGAATGTTCCACAGTTTCTTGTGATCCACACAGTCAAAGGCTTTGGCATAGTCAATGAAGCAGAAATAGATGTTTTTCTGGAACTCTCTTGCTTTTTCCATGATCCAGCGGATGTTGGCAATTTGATCTCTGGTGCCTCTGCCTTTTTTAAAACCTGCTTGAACATCTGGAAGTTCACGATTCACATATTGCTGAAGCCTAGCTTGGAGAATTTTGAGCATGACTTTACTAGCGTGTGAGATGAGTGCAATTGTGTGGTAGTTTGAGCATTCTTTGGCATTGCCTTTCTTTGGGATTGGAATGAAGACTGACCTTTTCCAGTCCTGTGGCCACTGCTGAGTTTTCCAAATTTGCTGGCATATTGAGTGCAGTACTTTCACAGCATCATCTTTCAGGATTTGAAATAGCTCAATTGGAATTCCATCACCTCCACTAACTTTGTTTGTCTTGATGCTCTCTAAGGCCCACTTGACTTCACATTCCAAGATGTCTGGTTCCAGGTGAGTGATGCCTAACACAAATCCTTGTCAAGAAGCCCATCAGTCAGTTCAGTTCAGTCGCTCAGTTGTGTCCCCATGAATCACAGCACGCCAGGCCTCCCTGTCCATCACCAACTCCCGGAGTTCACTCAAACTCATGTCCACAGAGTTGGTGATGCCATCCAGCCATCTCATCCTCTGTCGTCCCCTTCTCCTCCTGCCCCCAATCCCTCCCAGCATCAGGGTCTTTTCCAATGAGTCAACTCTTCACATGAGGTGGCCAAAGTATTGGAGTTTCAGCTTTAGCATCAGTCCTTTCAATGAACATCCAGGACTGATCTCCTTTAGAACGGACTGGTTGGATCTCCTTGCAGTCCAAGGGACTCTCAAGAGTCTTCTCCAGCACCATAGTTCAAAAGCATAAATTCTTTGGCACTCAGCCTTCTTTATAGTCCAACTCTCACATCCATACATGACCACGGGAAAAACCATAGCCTTGACTAGGTGGACCTTTGTTGGCAAAGTAATGTCTCTGCTTTTTAATATGCTATCTAGGTTGGTCATAACTTTCCTTCCGGAGTAAGCGTCTTTTAATTTCATGGCTGCAACCACCATCTGCAGTGATTTTGGAGTCCCAAAAAATAAAGTCTGACACTGTTTCCACTGTTTCTCCATCTATTTCCCATGAAGTGATGGGACTAGATGCCATGATCTTAGTTTTCTGAATGTTGAACTTTAAGCCAACTTTTTCACTTTCCTCTTTCACTTTCATCAAGAGGCTTTTTAGTTCCTCTTCACTTTCTCCCAGAAGGGTGGTGTCATCTGCATATCTGAGGTTATTGATATTTCTCCTAGCAATCTTGATTCCAGCTTGTGCTTCTTCCACCCCAGTTTCTCATGATGTACTCTGCATATAAGTTAAATAATAAGGGTGACAATATACAGCCTTGACATATTCCTTTTCCTATTTGGAAGCAGTCTGTTGTTCCATATCCAGTTCTAACTGTTGCTTCCTGACCTGCATACAGGTTTCTCAAGAGGCAGGTCAGGTGGTCTGGTATTCCCATCTCTTTCAGAATTTTCCACAGTTTATTGTGATCCACACAGTCAAAGGCTTTGGCATAGTCAATGAAGCAGAAAGAGATGTTTTTATGGAACTCTGTTGCTTTTTCAATGATCCATCGGATGTTGGCAATTTGATCTCTGGTTCTTCTGTCTTTTCTAAAACCAGCTTGAACATCTGGAAGTTCACAGTTCATGTATTGGTGAAGCCTGGCTTGGAGAATTTTGAGCATGACTTTACTAACATATGAGATTAGTGCAATTGTGTGGTAGTTTGAGCATTCTTTGGCATTGCCTTTCTTTGGGATTGGAATGAAAACTGACCTTTTCCAGTCCTGTGGCCACTGCTGAGTTTTCCAAATTTGCTGGCATATTGCGTGCAGCACTTTCATAGCATCATCTTTCAGGATTTGAAATAGCTTCACTGGAATTCCATCACCTCCACTAGCTTTGTTCGTAGTGATGCTTTCTGAGGCCCACTTGACTTCACATTCCAAGATGTCTGGCTCTAGGTAAGTGATCACACCATCATGATTATCTGGGTCATGAAGATCTTTTTTGTACAGTTTTTCTGTGTGTTCTTGCCACCTCTTCTTAATATTTTCTGCTTCTGTTAGGTCCATACCATTTCTGTCCTTTATCAAGCCCATCTTTGCATGAAATGTTCCCTTGGTTTCTCCAATTTTCTTGAAGAGATCTCTAGTCTTTCCTATTCTGTTGTTTTCCTTTATTTCTTTGCATTGATCTCTGAGAAAGACTTTCTTATCTCTCCTTGCTATTCTTTGGAACTTTGCATTCAGATGCTTATATCTCTCCTTTCCTCCTTTGCTTTTCACTTCTCTTTTTTTCACAGCTATTAGTAAGGCCTCCCCAGACAGCCATTTTGCTTTTTTGCATTTCTTTTCCATGGGGATGGTCTTGGTCCCTGTCTCCTGTACAATGTCATGAACCTCCGTTCATAGTTCATCAGGCACTGTGTCTATAAGATCTAGTCCCTTAAATCTATTTCTCACTTCCACTGTATAATCATAACGGATTTGATTTAGGTCATACCTGAATGGTCTAGTGGTTTTCCCTACTTTCTTCAATTTAAGTCTGAATTTGGCAATAAGCAGTTCATGATCTGAGCCACAGTCAGCTCCTGGTCTTGTTTTTGCTAACTGTATAGAGCTTCTCCATCTTTGGCTGCAAAGAACATCATCAGTCTGATTTCGGTGTTGACCATCTGGTGATGTCCATGTGTAGAGTCTTCTCTTGTGTTGTTGGAAGAGGGTGTTTGCTATGACCATAAACAGCTGCTAAACTGAACTGAGCCCCTTTGAAATCATTCTGTGATCTCAAGGTAATCACTTCAACTTCCTTAGCCTTGATTTACTCTTCTGAAAAACAGGGATGGCATTTCAGTAATTTCAATAGTTTTCAATCCTAGTTGTACGCTAGAATCACTTGGGGAATCTTGAAAAACTATCCACCGTGCTTGGGCTCT
The DNA here is from genome assembly GCF_049115385.1 of Moschus berezovskii. Taxonomy (NCBI): domain Eukaryota; kingdom Metazoa; phylum Chordata; class Mammalia; order Artiodactyla; family Moschidae; genus Moschus; species Moschus berezovskii. The sequence continues at coordinate 10,218,135 of NC_142461.1, read as the reverse complement.
GGATACAAACCTCTGAAGGTCCCAGGCAGTGGTAGTTTTCCACAGCTTACCAAGGATTCCAGTGTACAACCATGATCACTTGAATCTTACCAATTCCAATCAATATACAATCACATATACATTCAAATCTCAGTTCCACCCCTGCCATGGGTTGAATTGTGTCCTCTGCAAAGATTTTGTTTCTAACCCCCAGCACCTGTGAATGTGGACTTGCAGGGTTATTGAAGATGATCAAACTAAGATGAAGTCGTTAGTGTGTTTGTGTGTTAGTCACTCAGTTGTTTTCCACTCTTTTGTTGCCTGCCAGGCTTTTCTGTCCATGGTATTCTTCAGGCAAGAATATTGGAGTGGGTAGCCATGCCCTTCTCCAGGGGGCTTTCCCGACCCAGGGCTCGATCTGGGGTCTTCTACATTGCAGGCAGATTCTTTACCATCTGAGCCGCCAGGGAAGTCCAATAGGTCTTTAGGGTGGGCCCCTAATCCAGTGTGACTGGAAACCTTGTAAAAAGAGGAAATCCTGGACCCAGAGACAGAGGCCCAGGGAGATCACCAGGTGAAGACTGGCATTATCATGGAGCACCAAAGATTGCTGCAAACCACCAGAAGCTAGGAGGGGTACCTGGAAGAGAGTCTTCCTCAGAACTCTCAGAAGTCCTCTGCTGACCCCTTGACTCCAGACCTTTCATAACCTCCAGGATATGAAACAATAAATTTCTATTCTTTAAGCCACTCACTTTGTGGAACCTTGTTACAGCGGTCCTAGAAAATCAACATAACTATTTTCATACTGGCCAAGGAACTCTCTTGACTTGTTTCTTCATCTGCAAAGCTGGAAGCATAATCATGGCTCCACATCCTGGGCTCCATTCTAAACACTTTACACAGATTATCTCATTTAGTCATCACATATACTTTACTATTGGCTTCCCTGGTAGCCCAGTTGGTAAAGACTCTGCCTGTAGTGTGGGAGACCAGGGCTCGATCCCTGGGTTGGGAAGATACCCTGGAGAAGGAAATGGCAACCGACTACAGTATCCTTGCCTAGAAAATCCCATGGACAGAGGAGCCTGGTGGGCTGCAGTCCATGGGGTTGTAAAGAGTCAGGCACGACTGAGCCACTAACACAACATACTTAACTACAGCAGCATTAGCAGGGATAGGTACTCCTGTTATCTCCACTTTTTCAGATGAGATAGCTGTGGAACAGAAGTTAAGTAATTTGCTGAAGGTCACATGGTAACTAAATGTCTAAGACAATAAAACATCATTTACATTTCCTGGGAAGTCTCCATGAGACTGTGAAGGTGGATGTGAACAGCGCTTTGTAATTAGCAGAGCATTTTACCCTTTTTAAAGTTAGAATCTCTGTAGATGCTGGACTTTGGCCATCTCTGACTCTTCCCTTCTCTTTCGACGCGATACTTCCTTTCCTCGGCGACAGGGGTCGCTGCATCGCGCGGGCACTGACAGGTCCTTCTAGCCCGGAGCGCCGGCTGCTCGCTGGTGCCTATAAGTGGCAGTACCGGGCTCAGTAGACAGCAGTCAGCCGCCGCCGGTACCAGGGTCGGGGCTGCAACTGGAAGTGGAGCTGGACGCGGAGCAACTGAAGCTGGGCCGGGGGCGCAGCGCAGCACCGCGCCGGGGCCGCAAGGAGGGGCGTTTCGCTGCTGGCCCACCGCGAGCTGCCCCCAGCCCGCGCCAAGGCGCCCTTTCTCCAGGCCGCCTGCCTCCGCCTTCCGCCTCCCTCCATTTCCCCGGAATCTCAGCCCGGCGCGCCTGCACCCCGGTCCTTCTTTGGGTGGGGAAGCTCCCGGCCGCTCTCTGGCTTCACTCCTTCCTCGCAGCCTGGGCTCTCAGCTCCCTTTCTTCTTTGCCTGGACTGGGTCCCACCCCCTTCGAGCCCCTTCGTTTAGCTCAGGCTCTCTGCTCCTTCCCTTAGCAGGAGTCCCAGCAGCTCAGCCACTCTTCTCAGCAGAGGGTCCCCGCCTTCCCTTTTCCTTGCCTGGGGTCCACCCGCATCCTATTCCTTCCTCTGTCCCTAGGGTGCTGCCTCTCCCCGCCCCCACCCCCTCTCCCAGGCCTGGAGTTCCAAACCCTTTGGTCTCCTCTTACGGTCCTAACTGGGTCCTGGTCCCTCTTCCCCAGTTTGGCGTTCTAGATCGGGAACCCAGCCTTCTTTCCCCCTCCAGAGGACTGCTTCCACAAAAACACATCTCTCAAACATGAACTTTGCCTAGAGACTCCCGCAGTCTCTCCTGCCCCCTCCTGCTGACCCCTTGCTACCTATGTCCCAGGTCTTACTGTCATTTTGCTAAGGGTCGGGGCGGGGGGCTAAGCAGCGGGATGCTTCTGTGGTCTGGCGCCAGTGGCCTCCCTCCGCCTCGAATCTTCCCTTCGTTGCTTGTGGTGGTAGCCTTGGTGGGGCTGCTACCCGTTCTCAGAAGCCATGGCCTCCAGCCCAGCCCCACCGCCAGCACCATCAGAGGCTCAGAGCCGCCCCGGGAACGCTCAATTGGGGATGTCACCACCGCCCCACCGGAGCTCGCCCCCGAGAGCCGCCCTGTTAACCATTCCTTCGCTGAACACAGCCCAAAGGCTCGAAAGGCCTTTCCAGTCCTGGGCATCGACTACCAACACGTGCGCACACCCTTCGAAATCGCCCTCTGGATCCTACTGGCCTGCCTCATGAAGATAGGTAAGTCCACCTCGCCCCCGATGCTTCCGCTGTCACCTAGCTGATGAGCCTGGTGCCCATCCTTACCACTTGAAGCTGCCCAGGAGTGAGGGTCCTGTATAGCAGGCAGCCTCCATCCGGCCATCCTGATGCTTCTCAAACTTGAGCTCTGCGGTCTCCTCCCATGGGAGTGGTGTATTGTTCGCAGGAGAGAGCAGGAGTGGAGGATGCTTCTGGTCCTAGGTACCTTCAGTGAGGCTCCCAGGCCTGGCAGGTCTCCTCTGGAGCCAGGCGCCCAGCTGTGTGTGTGTGAGACAGGCGTGTCTTCAGCAAGCGACACAGTCTGCTCTGTCACCAGTCACCAGTGTAATTACATGCTTCATGGAAGGCTGTTTCAGGACGGAGGATCTTTCTACTTGGTTTGCCTAAGGAGTTTGAGTAGAGTGGGGAGTGTGTGTGCTGGAGACTTACAGGTGTGGTGGAAGATGAGGCATCACTGTATTCTCCCCTTCCTTCCTTCATCCCTGGAGTGTTATCCGTCAGCTCTGCCTGCCCAGGCTGGTCAGGAGCCCCTGAGTCAGTTTCCTGCCCGGGAATGCCATTCTTTATACAGTTTATGGGACAGGGGGCCTTGGGAATTCCTGAAGTCTGGTTTGAGGCGGGGGAGGGAGAGTGGAGGAGGGTCAAGCTCACCTCCAGGTTGCACCCTGCTGTGTCTCAACGTGCTGTCCAGCCGGGCCAGTCATGGTGGGCCTGCCTGCTACTCAGCCAAGTGGGAGAGGGACGGGTGGAAAAGCTCAGGATGTTCTAATATGAAGAGACTTTGAAATGTTCTTTTTGGAAGAAGGAAACAGAAAAATGGTTCCCCTCCAGAGGCTTGTCTCCCTGCTAGGTCTGGGCACTCTGTTCTGCTGGGTGATAGATGCTGGAGATGCTCCAGCTGATAGATGCTCCATATGCTGCTGGAGCTCCCCAGAGCCTGCCCAACCCAGAAGTCCCTGGAAGTGGTGTCCTGGGGGGCTTTGACATCTGCCTTTGCCTTTTTAGCCCCCAGCCAGCTGTGGAAGGCACTAGGGCCTGGGACTCTGCTGGTTTGGGTTTGGAGAGTTTGTGATTCTTGGCAGGAAGCCTTGCAGCTCTCCCAAGGACACGCGGGAGCTGAGGGCGATGCCAGGCTGGTATGAGGCAGGCTCTGGGACATGCTGCAGGAGGGCTCGGGTGCTTTTGTCGTGACGGATCTAGGAGCTGGCTTCCTGATTCAGGGCTTTGGTGCTGTGACAGTGGCAGGCCTGTCCATGGGGCTGGGCCACCAGCACCTATCCCCTGATGGCAGCCCGGAAAAAAATCAAGGCCGGGGCGAGGGGAGTCGTGTGTACTGATTCTGACAAATACATGACCTTGAACAAACTGGGCTTTTTTCTGCAGGTCTCGCCCACCTGTGAAACCGGCAAGAATCTCTAAATTTGACCATATCCATTGAATCCTGAAGCCCCTGTGTCCTAATTTGTTGTAAGAAGCTGAAGTGACTGATGTGTCATTTGCCTGTGTGAGACCAGGAAGAGGCCTCGCAGGCACTATTTATAAAGTGCCCTCCTCCTCTCTCCAACCCCGTCACCTCCCAGCCGCACCTGGCATTGTGTTAGGGTATGGGGGGGGGGGCGGGGAGGACTAGGGCACACGCGGTGAGTCTCAGTGACTTCTGGTGGGTCGACAGCATGACTACTAAGGTCTTACTCTGGGCAGTCAGGAGTCTGTCCCTGCAGGCCTGACTCCAGTCCCAATGGGACAAGGTTTGGCCTGATTTGTCCCCACCAAAACTGTGCCGGGTTCCCGGGCAGTTGGTAGAGGTGGTGCCATGACACGGGTGTCAGCCTAGAAGTTAGGAAACTTGGCCTTTTGTCCCATCTCCCTTGTGACCTTGGGCCAGTGACGCCTCTCCACTTGTCAGTTGATCTTTGTGGCTTCTTCCAGGTCTGACATTTCTGCCATTCCACTGACTTGGGTAACCCTGGCAAGTCATTCAGCCTTGGGCCATAGTTTTCCCATTGTGAAAGTGAGGATGCTGGATATGATCTCTGAGGGCCTTTGCAGTTGCGAGAGACTGTGTCTCTACTTTGACAGGACGTTTTTCTGCCTCTGGAAACAGAGGTGCCCTCGCACCTGGCCATCCTGGGAAGAGAGTAGAGAGAAAGGTGATCTTAAGGGTCCCTGTTCAGGTGGCCGAAAGCGAAAGCCCATTTCCCTCTTTTTGTTTGGCTGTTTGTTTGTTGGCCACACAGCTTGAGGGATCTCAGTTCCCCATCCAAGGACTGAACTGAGGTTGCGGCAGTCAAAGCCTGGAATCCTAACCACTCGGCCACCTGGGGACTACCCCTGCCCCTTTGCAGTGTTGAACTGAGGTTGGCACCACTCTGCCCCTTACCCTCTCTGACTCTCAGTTTTCGCAAGTATAAAAAGGGGAAAATACTACTATCCAGTTATAGTGCTGCTGACGTGGTGAGGACAGAAATTAATGCACGTAAAGCCGCCTTTGTGCTTACAGGAAGCGCTCAGGAAGGTGCAGCCACCCCTGTTGGTAGTTTAACCACCTCAGGTAAATGCCTCCCCACCTCAGCCTCCTAGAGCCTTCCTCAGAGGCTGGAGGATTACAGATCTCTTGGCCTAGGCTGCCACCAGGAGCCCTTCCTTCCGGTTTCAGGAAGGACTGAAAGTCAGTCCCACCGACTTTATTCTTCCTTTGGCTTTAGCAGGTCCTGTGGGGAAGGGACATGGTACCAGCTGACTCTGAGGGGGTGGGCTGGGGGACTGAGGCCATGCTCCCTCTCTACTACACTCTGGAGCCTTGGAGTTCATCTTGGGGTGTTGCCTCTTCTCTTAGCGCTCCAGCGTAGGTAGACGCCCTGTTGGAGGCCTCATTCTGTCATCTGTGACAGCTGCTTCCCTTGCACGTCACCTCTTCTTTAAGAATAGAAGGTACTGTGTGCCATTCTCACTCTTGTCCTGGTCGTGGAGCAGAGCCGCAGGTAGATACTGGCGGAGGGTGGATGGCATTAGAGCCGAAGATTAAAAAAATTCTTCACCAGGGAGATTATCACCCATGGCTGATTCATGTCAATGTATGGCAAAAACCACTACTACTGTAAAGTAATTAGACTCCAATTTAAATAAATAAATTAATTAAAAAATAATAATATAGTGATGCTATGAAAAAAAAAATTCTTTTGGCCTCACAGGCACAGCATGTGGAATCTTTGTTCCCGACCAGGAATTGAACCGGTGCCCCATGCAGTGGAAGCGCAGACTCTTAACCCCTGGACCTCCTGGGGAAGGCCGTAGAGCTGAAGTTCTAGAGGAGATGATTCTGGGTTCTTTCTGAGTGACTCAGTGGGTGACATGGGGAAAGTCTCTTCCCTTCTTGGGCCTTTTCTCTCTCTCTGACAGTCTCCTTCTCCAGGGGCTCTTCCCAACCCAGGGATCTAACCCAGGTCTCCCACATTGCAGGCGGATTCTTTACCAGCTGAGCCACAAGGGAAGCCCGACAGTCAGGGATTCTTGCCTTTTTCTTTGTGAGGAGGGCCTAGTGATGTGAGTGGGGGGTGAGCCCATTGGGAGAACTGTGAGAATGACTCCAACCCCAGGGTAGGACCACTCCGCATCCCACCCCACCCTACTCTAGGGTTTGGACCCTGCATGAATCCCGCTTTGTCTCTCTGTTTACCTGGCTCCCAGTCCTGTGTGTGTTTCAAGGGAGCTCCTTGCTGTAACCCAGCTCTCCACTGGCACCCTACACAGTTGTTTACCCACGTCCAGCTCCTGGCAGCCCGTGAAGCAGGTATTCAACTCGTCTCCTAACCACAGACACACACACACACAAAAGCCTTCCTTTGTCCCTTCACATCTGACAGCTTGTCTTGGTTTTGGTCTTTTCAAGGTGCGTTCTGCCATGTCCTTCTCAGAGCGGGTCTGTGAGGAGGGGAGCTGGGGGTCATTACTGCCCAGCTCACATGTGTGGACATCAGACCCAACAGCTAGTTTCCTGTGTAAGACTAGAAAGCACTCGCTTCTCTCACTTCTCAGAAGGAGAGAGGAACAAATTAAAGGTCACCTTGAAACTGTCCCTAGAAGCCCAGGTGGAACTCTCCAGAAAGGAAAAGATGACCTTTTTCTCTTTGGGAAGAAACAGCAGAATACCCGCGGGACAGTGTGGGGAGGTCAGCTGGGGCCTGGGAGGGAGGTTCAGGTAGGAGACCTGGGTCCCCAGGCGCCAGGGCACTTGGAGGGCCTCTGCTGGTCTTGTGGCCTGGACTTCACTCAGCTGAGCCCCGACATGATGCCCCTCTCCTCTCCTTTCTGCCCCTTGCGGCCGCTCCCCCTCCAGTTCTGGTGGGAAGGACAGACGAGGTCACGAAGTCCGGGCTCTGCCCCTGGTACCTGCATGACCAGGCACCTGGTGTCTCTGAGCCTGACTTGCCTCATCAGGAGGGTGAGGATGCCATCTCTTTCTTCCAGCATCGATACAGAGGCCGAACGTGGATACCCAGCATGGAGCCCAGCGCTATGGTGGCTTTTCAGGGCCTGTTCAGGTTCCTCCCCTTTGGGCGGTCTTCCCAGGCCACTCCAGCCCACAGCCGTTGCTTTCATTTCTCCCCCAAAGCCATATCCCTTATTGTTTATCCACAACTTTGGCGTCCGGCCTAGCCTGCCCTGTGACATCTCTTCTGTTGGGGGGCTGTGTGTTTTAAAAAGAATTACCATTTATTGAGTATCTGCAGAGTAGTGTCAGGCACTTTCCAGAAGTAATCTCGTTTAATTCTTACTAAAATTGGATGAGATAAAGGCTATCTCTGTTTCACAGATGAGGAAACAGCTCAGAGGGGTTATCTGCTGTGATGTGGCGCTGCCGTTCTCTGTTTGAGTCAGGGCACAGCCTCCTCTCAGGGTACAGCTGCATCTCCCACCCTCCGTTCCCCTCAGCAGATGCCCGGGCCCCGTAGGGAGTAGCTGCCCAGCTCACCGCACCTGCTAGCGGGGATTTTAGTACTCCCTGTAGGAGCTGGCGGCTTCCCAGGTGGCTCAATGGTAAAGAATCTGCCTGCCAATGCAGGAGATGTGGGTTCGATCGTTGGGGCAGGAAGATCCTCTGGAGAAGGAAATGGCAACCTACTCCAGTATTCTTGCCTGGGAAATCCCAAGGACAGAGTAGCCTGGCGGGCTACAGTTCATGGGATTGCAGAGTCAGACACGACTTAGTGACTGAGCACGCACGCCTTAGGGGCTGGCACTTGATGGCAGGAGCTCTCTCCCTCCACTGAGAGAGCCATCGGGGTTCTGTGCTGGCATCCTCTGTGTCCGTGAGTCTGCATGTGTGCGCCTGAATCCCGCAGCCGGGCTGGATCCCTTGTCCTCTGCTAGCGACCCTGCCTGCCATCGCTTTGCTCTCTCAGCGGTCTGACCCAGCTTGCTTCTTCCCTGCGTGGACAGGGGAGGACCAATTAGAGGATCGTTTCCTTTTGCCAGCAGGGGTTGCTAACCTTGTGATTACCATCTCTTGCCTCTGGGTGGGAAGGGTGGCTGCTTTGGGTTACCCTTGAGGCCCAGCAGGGTCCCCTGAGAGGCAGCCTCTGTGTTGAGAGCAGGTGGCACAATTGTCTTTAGCCCTTTAAGGCAGGTGGAGTTTGGTACTAATTCTCATTAGTATTGTAACTTGTTTCCAAAGCACTTGCATATACACTATTTAATTCTGGTCTTCTCGATGGTCCTGAGGGCTAGAGTAGCAGGTGGTGCTTCTGTTTTTGTTAATATTTATTTATTTATTTGGCCACACTGGGTCTTAGTCACAGCACACAGGGAGCTTCAGTTTTTGTTGTGGAGTGGAAATTCTCACTTGCGACATGCGAGATCTAGTGCCCTGACCAGGGGGCGAACCCAGACCCCTTGCATTGGGAGCATGGAGTCCTAGCCACTGGATCACCAGGGAAGTCCCTTGCAAGTAGTACTGATGCACCACTAATGACATCTGATGTACCAGATGTCATTTTACATCTAAGGAAACCTCAGGTGGATCACTTAACAAGTAAGGACTCAGGCCCCAGACTTATAACCCAAGACCCTGTCCTCTTTCCTGCCTGGTCAGGTCATTGTGAAGACAAAGGGTGACTGGAGGTCCCAAGAGGCTTTAACAAGAGTAAATGACCAGACATACCGCTGTTGGTAACTTGAACGGTTGACAGGAGGGACAGTTTCCTCTTGGAGGAAGGAAGGGCTAAAGGAGCATGGTGGTTTGGGTTGCTCTGGAGCTCAGGCCACCTCAACTCCAAGTTCTTGATCCCTCAAACACGCCCAGTATTTGTATGAAGAAAGAGTGTGAGCATGTGAAGGCTGACTCAGCCGTGGGGTCTGTCCTTCTCCTAGTCTGTGGAGCAGCAAGCTTTTGAAATGGAGAGTTTTCCCTTTCCCTTGATGTGTTGTAGTCCCTCTGGGCAGAGAAAGGAGAGGCAGAGGAGTGAATTACAGCAGAAAACATGCTGGATGGGGCAGAAGAGGGAAAGTCAAGAGACCTGGGATCTGGTTCTAGCTTTTTGCTGCCTGACTATGTGACCTTTTATGCAAGGCTCTGCTTCTCTGAGCCCTCATTGCCTCATTTGCAGTATTTATGTTAAATACTTGTTAATTATGTGAGCCATCACATATCAAGCTCCTGTTTGAGACACTGTGTCAGATATTGCCCAGCTGGAAAGCACTGGGGTTGAAGCCCAGATCTGTGTGACTTTGGAGCTTGTGTTCATCATCATGCCCTTTCAGTTCAAAAGTTTTCTTTTTCCCATGATCATTTTAAAATAGGGAATGAAGGCATTTCAAGTCTTGGCTGCTCTCTGTGGATCATTTCTTGGGTTTGGGGGGGGCGTGTAAAACTGTGTGTCCCTATCCCCCACAAAGTCTCACTATAAAGCAAATAGGCCTTCTAGGAGGTGGTGGCATTCAGAAACATGGCGGGGGGGGGACCTGGGCTCCCTTTGGAACGCCAGCCTGTGTGCAGCTGGCTGGCAGGCCTGCCTCTTTCCCTCCCCCCTACTGTCTCCTTCCCTGCCCCCCTTTCCTTCCGTGGTGGGGAGAGAAGGCTCACTCAGCAAACCCAGGACCTGGGTTATCCCTGAGTCATCCATCGCCTGTGTGGGCCTCCTCCTGCAGCGCTCACTCCCCCTGCAAACATCTGAGTCAGACACGTCTCCCCAAGGTTGTCTGCACACACTGCGCTGGGCCTGACCATCTCTTTAGATGCCGACGAACATCAACTGGTACTTTAAGGCAGCCCGTGATTACATGTGGGTATTTTTAATCTTATAGGCTAATCTAATTTTAACTGAACTAGGTTTTGAGCTGGGCTCGGATCAGTGGGCTGTCTCCACCTCCTTCCCCGAGATTGTGCTGGCTTCATTTCCTTCCCTCCTAAAGTTCTATCAACACATGAAGCCAGTTTGGGGGTCTGTTAGGTCAGACAGACATGACCCCTGAGTTCTGACACTGACTTGATAAGAGCCTGGAGTTTCCCCAAATTACCCAGGCAAGCACTTTCCTGAAAAGATAGTGTCCTTAAGCAGGTCTGAGTGAGATTCAGAAGAAGTCCTATTCCTTCCCAAGTCCCCTTCCCGGTCCCTTGGGGGGGACACTTGCCTCCTAAGCCCAGACTGGCCCTTCCACAGCACTGGGCCTATTTGAGACCAAGCCACAAAGGCAAAGAGGTGACATCACAGGCGTGTACCAGCAGAGTCTATAAGCTCACAAAAATAAGCAGCAGCTAACACTTACATAGCACTTCTGTGTGCCAGACAAACTCACAGAGGCTCTGGTTTGGGCTGGCCAGCCAGGACTGAGGGCAGCTAATTAATTCATCTGTTCCAGCTGAGGTCGTAGAGGGAAATGAGCCGAAACCGACCAGCAGGCTCTGAGCTTGGCGGCCCATCAGGGAACCAGGAAGAGTGGGAGACCCAGGCCCGGCTCACCGGGAGCTTCCAATCTGCTTGGAGAAAATGTGCTGAGGTCTGGACGCACTCCTGGCAGAGGCAAAGTTCAAGGGAAGAGGCAGTCCCCTGAGAGCACAGATGGTTAGGGAAGGCTTCTCAGAGGAGGGGAAACTTGAACCAGTCTTGATGGAGAGGAATTAGGGAAGCAGGCAGGACAGAGAGAGCTATTCTTAGTATGTGATTCCTACAAGAATGTCAGCCCATTGAGGGCAGAGCCTTCGTTTGCTTTCTCCTCTGTGCCTGGCATGGACGAAGGGCTCCGAAAGATCTGAGGGGACAACTGAGTGTATGACTGACTTCCATGTAGAGATAGTGTCCGTGGGAAGCGTTTGAGGCAGACAGGAGACCCACCTGACACAGAGGGATGTCAGGCGTCAGCCAGCCCGCGTGGAAGTGCCTCCCCCCGCCTCGCCCATCTCCCTCTGCTTCACGCTAATGGAGGGTCTGCAGGGGCATCCTCTCTGAGCTGGGTGGGGTGTCTCTGGGAGAGTCTGGATCCATTTGGTTTGCCCTCAATTTGTATAAGTAAAAGCAAGATACCAGAGCTTCCTCAGGGAGCCGCCAAGAGCCCTAATTGAATTTAGCTTTTCCCGGTAAGATTCCTCAAGTCATCAACCGCACCATGACTGTGAACTGATGAGACCAGTGGCCATAAACTGTGCAAAAAGGCAGTCTCGCTAATTTATAGTTTACCCGGACAGGAGGACTTAAGGCTTCTCTTTGTTTCTCTTTGTGTGTTGGAGGTGAGCTGGGGCCAGGATCTCCTTTCGGTGGCAGATTTATTTTTATAATTTGAACACATAAAGCACATTCATGGTAAAACAAAACAAAAATAAAATCCAGCAGTAGAGAAGGATATTAAGGTAAATGTTAGCTTCCTCACTTCTCTGACCACCTCCACTATCACGCTCCCCAGAGGTTACCCCTGTTAACTTTCTTGTTCACCTTTTCAGAAACTCTCATGCATGTATGAGTGTGGGAGTGTGAGGACAAATTTAGCTTTTTTTTTAAAGTGTATTTTTAAGAATTTGTTATTTCTTTTTGGCTGTGCTGGGTCTTCATTGCTGTGCAGGCTTTCCAGCAGCGAGTGGGGGCTACTCTCTGGTTGCAGTGCACAGGCTTCTTATTGCTGTGGCTTTTCTTGTCGTGCAGAGCACAGGCTCGAGAGCTGGCAGACTTCAGTAGTTGCGTCATGTGGGCTCAGTAGTTGTTCCTGGGCTCTAGAGACTAGGCTCATAGGCTTAGTTGCTCCGTGGCACGTGGGATCTTCCCAGACCAGGGATCAAACCCATGTTTCCTGTATTGGCAGGCGGATTCTTTACCACTGAGCCACCAGGGAAGCCCCCAGATTTAGTTTTTATAAAGCCACTGTGTAAGGAAAAGAGCTCTAGGCTTGGAATCAGGGACTGGGTCTAGTCCTAACTCCGCCTCTTTCTATGAATATTGATCTGTGGCACATCATTTTGCTTCCCTGGGCCTTAGTTTCCCTGTCTGCCAGTTTCAGTTGCTGAAAGACTCTGGGACATTCCAGTAGGAAAGGCAGTCGTCGCAGGGGAGCTCCTGCTCTTGTGAGGCCTGGGCTAACAGGCTCTTGGAGGGAGATTTCTGCAGCCCCATTGTTCTGGGGAATGGCCCACTGCTGTCATGAACCCTGGCTTCAAAGCACAGAATCCTCATATTCATGATCGTGGTCGTTTCCAACTCTCGTTCGGGGTTATGGGGTTAAATAAGTGGGTCCACAGAGAGCTGGCTCTCTTGCTTGGGGAGAAAGTACAGGTAGGAACTTGTGTGGCTCTGTCTGAGATGCTGAGGGGCTCAGAGAGGAGGAGAAGGGATGAGGGAAGGCTCCCTGGAGAAGGTGATCTTGAGCAGTGGGCCAGATGAAGAAGAGGAACATCACTTGACCGTAGTGGGAGGCTTGCTGTTAGACGGGATCCTGGCTTAGGTGAGAGAAGGGACTGGGTGACCTGCTTTTCTTCTAGGATCTAGGTTTCTAAGAGTCTTTCTGAGTCCTTGATGGAGTTTGGGGGCCCATGGTATCCCGCCAAATAGTCTACGAATATTTGTGTGTTTTTATTGATGAAGAAAGCCCCTAGTAGCCACAAATAGCAGCAGGATCTATTCTCCGCACTCCTGCCCCCGCCAGAAACATTAAGAGCTTTGACCCTTTGTCCTGTGGGAATCTGAAGACAAGTAAAGGACTTTCCTCAGATGAGTGTGTGTTAGTCGCTCAGTCACATCTGACTCTTTGTGACTCCATGGACTGTAGCCCACCAGGCTTCTCTCTCCATGGAATTCTCCAGGCAAGAATACTGGAGTGGGTAACTATTTCCTTCTCCAGTGTGTCTTCCTGACCCAGGGATCGAACCCAGGTCTCCTGCATTGCGGGCAGATTCCTTACTGTCTGAGCCACCAGAAGTGGTAGTTAATTCTGTCCTCAGTGGGGTTTGCCTGGGGAACTGCAGAACTCCTTCTAGGCACGGGGAATGAACCCCATTAGAATAAGCAAGCTGTGTCCTGGGAGAAGAGAGGGGAAATGACTCTGTAAAGTAGAGGAAAGCTTTTTTGGATTGGGGATCAAAGCAGACAAGAGAGGCCCCTCTTGCCCAGTGTAGGCAGGCAAGGTACTATGTTCATTCTGCCCCTTGATCTGCTGGGTCTCCAGGATGAGCGCTGCTCATACCCTGGGAGGTCACTCAGGCCTTCTGCCGTTTTTCTGTTTTAAGTGGCCAAGGCCCAGACAGTCCTCTGAGACTCTGTTAGGTGAAACAGCTACCTTGGAGGCAGTAGAAACATGGCCTTGCCTCTGAAGGGGATAAGCTTTGAAGGCATAATACTAGGCAGTCTCAATTGGCCTCTGCTGTTTCTTGGATTGAGGACCGCAACCTCCTGCTCTGACCCTGCTTCTGGGAGTGAAAATAGAGAATATTATTCTACCTGTAGGATATTAGAGGTAGAAAGAACCTAATCATAGCCTGTGGCCCCCAGACCCAAAGGGGAACTGGAGATGTTTTGATCCAGTCCTCTCATCTCCCCATTAAGGCGCAGAGAGGATGTGCCCAGTGTCACATGAATTCATGGCAGAGGGAGGACTTTCCCTGTTTGGTTAACTAACCCAGGGGTCTCTAGGCAGTAAGAGCTGGACCAAGAGGAGGGGCCATGGTCTTTGGCCTGGATGTTGGTATCTGAGCAGTGGCAACTCTCTGCATGCATGCTTAGTCACTTCAGTTGTGTCTGACTCTTTGCAATCCCATGGACTTAGCCCACCAGGTTCCTCTGTCCCTGAAATTCTCCAGGTAAGAATACTGGAGTGGGTTGGCTGCCATCTCCTACTCCAGGAGATCTTCCCGACCCAGGGATCGAACCCATGTTTCCTACAGCTCCTGCATTGGCAGGTGGATTCTTTACTGCTGAGCCACTGGGGAAAACTGGTAGCTCTCTGCTGCTGCTGCTGCTAAGTCGCTTCAGTCGTGTCCAACTCTGTGCGACCCCAAAGACGGCAGCCCACCAGGTTCCCCCGTCCCTGGGATTCTCCAGGCAAGAACACTGGAGTGGGTTGCCATTTCCTTCTCCAATGCGTGAAAGTGAAAAGTGAAAGTGAGGTCTCTCAGTCGTGTCCGACTGAGTGACCCCATGGACTCAGCCTACCAGGCTCCTCCATCCATGGGATTTTCTAGGCAAGAGTACTGGAGTGGCTTGCCAGTGCCTTCTCCGGGTAGCTCTCTAGTGGGCCCTAAAAGCCTAAGGAAGGGCAGCTTCCTGCTGGACTTTCTATCAGAAGAGCTGTTCCTGGCCAGGAAGCCATTTGGCTTTGTCCAAACAGGTCCTTGCCGGAGAGCCAAGTGCAAGCCTTGCAACCCAGAAGCTTCTGCTCTCACCCATCAGATTCTTCAGACCTTTGACTCCTTTACAAACCAGCGAAGAGCCTGAGAGCTCTGCTTTTTATTGGATCTTTGCCATCAGTCCAGGGGATGAGATCTTATCTCCTGGGGCCAGGGCCCACAGGAATCTGGATGTCATACCATGTAGGCAGGATGCCAGCATGGAGGTAGGGCCAGCTCACCCCACTGAGCCCAGCCCAAGACTCTGAGTACAGCTCAGTGCGGGGGGTGGGAGCCGGCACCCTACCATACCCTCTGGGCCTGCCTGACTGGTGGAACTAATAAAGACGCACAAGAACTGCTGCTTTCAAGGAGCTTAAGGCCTCGTCTGAGGAATTCAGTGTAGATGCAGAAGGGTCAGGCAGTAGAAAGTGGGTGTGAGTCGAAGTGCAGATAGAATTCTTTGAGGGTAGAGAGGAGGCGGGAAGACCTTCCTGGGACTTGCCCAGCGGTCCAGTGGCTAAGACCCCATGCTCCCAACACAGGGGGCCCAGTTTCGATCGCTGGTCAGGACTCTAGATCCCACAAGCCGCAGCTAAGACCTGGTACAGCCAACTCAATGGACATGAGTTTGAGAAGGCTCCAGGAGTTGGTGATGGACAGGGAAGCCTGGCGTGCTGCAGTCCATAGGGTTGCAAAGAGTTGGACACAACTGAGTGAACTGAACTGAACAACCAAAATTAATAAATAAATATTAGAAAAAGAAAAAAAGGAAGACCTTCCTACCTTGGAGGACCAAGGAGGCTTCATGGAGTTGACTGGTGAACTAGGCCTTGAAGAACAGGTAGGATTTAGATGAGACGCTTGAGTGAAACAGGGCTGACTGGGCACAGCCCAAAGCTTCAACTTGGGGCAGGACTTTCAGATTGCAGAGAGTGGCCCAGAGCAGTTTCCTCAGGAAACATGGTGGTTAGGAACAGAGGCTTTGCAACTTGACAGACCTGGGGTCAAATCTTAGCTCAAATCTGTAGTGACTCGGGCAAGTCACTTTCCCTGTTTGAGTCTCAATCTGATGATCCCCAACATGGGGATCTTCCCAGGCGGTGTGAGTGGTTAAAGAACCTGCCTGTCAGTACAGGAGATGTAAGAGGTGCAGGTTTGATCCCTAGGTCAGGAAGACGCCCTGGAGAAGAAAATGGCAACCCACTCCAGTATTCTTGCCTGGAGAATCTCATGGACAGAGGGGCCCAGCAGGCTACTGTCCATGGGGTCACAAAGAGTCAGACACAACTTAGCATGCACGTGTGCAAACATGGGGTAATGCCTGGCAGGGGTGTTGGGAGGATTCAGGGGGAGTACCCTTGTAAGATGTGTGGCATAGAGTTTGACACATTCTGAACATGAAGATCAGTGGTGGCACTTAGGAGTCCTTCTAGGATCAGGAGGAGGAGAAACAGTGTCTTGTTTTCTGTGACCCCTGACTCTCCAGCAACTGAAAAATCACTCAGCAAGACTTCCTGATCCCGGCTGGGCATCCAGTGCTGCACCAAATGCAGGGGTGAGGTGGCTGCGGATAAATAAAATTTATTATTTCAGTGAAGTGGGTAGAGCGCTTTAGAGCATGCATCAGAAAACCTTTTGGAGAGATACTGTCATTCTCCTTTATACAAACGAGAAAACTGAGGCCCAGAGCGCTTGGGTGACTTGCTTAGGATCACATAGCCTGACTGTGGCACAGCTGAAGCCAGGCCCAGGGCTTCCCATTCCAAGTCCTGTGCTGTATCTCCTACGTAACAGTCCTTTCCCCACCTCGCTGGAGTAGCAAGACTTATCACTTGAAGCATTTAATGAGCAAAGTGAGATTTTGTATGACAGTTTGATATGTAACTATAAAAGCACTAAATTTTGCAGAACAGATGATGATTTTTAAAATAGACCCAGCTCTGATGAGGTGCCAGGTGATCTGTGCCAGTGTTAAGGGCAGAAGATTCTGCCTCTTCATAACTGCCTCACCTTGTTTGAGCCTCAGTCTCCACAAGCAAATGGGATAATGTCTGTAAAGCCCCGAGCACATCATAAGTGCTCAGAAATGGGAGTTACCATCGTCCTGTAGCATTAAAGGAAGAGGAGGGAATTCCCTAGTGGTCCAGTGGTTAGGACTCCGTGCTCTCACAGCTGAGGGTGTGGATTTAATTCTTGGCAGGGAATTAAGATCCCACAAGCTACAAAGTGTGACCAAAAAAAGAAAAATTGTTTGAAGAGGAGAGGGTGAAGTCTAGCAGTAGAGGGTGATTTTGGGTAAGGGGGCTGGAGGACGTTGGGGTAGGGCTGACTGTCATCGTGACTAGGATGAGCATGGAATGAGACCATGAGCTGAAGTGTCTGAGTTTGATCATCAGTGGGGAATCAGTCCATCCTAAAGGAAATCAGTCCTGAATGTTCATTAGAAGGACTGATGTTGAAGCTGAGACTCCAATACTTTGGCCACGTGATGCGAAGAGCTGATTCATTTGAAAAGACCGTGATGCTGGGAAAGATTGAAGGCGGGAGGAGAAGGGGATGGCAGAGGATGAGATGGTTGGATGGCATCACTGACTCAATGGACATGAGTTGTGTAAACTGAGGGAGTTGGTTTTGGACAGGGAAGCCTGGCGTGCTGCAGTTCATGGGGTTGCAAAGAGTCGGACACAACTGAGTGACTGAACTAAACTGAACTGGGAATGGGGAGAGACACACTCAATTAACACTGATTCATGCCTGATAAATGCTGTGCTAAAGATGGAAAGATGAATAAATATAATCCCAGCCTCACGGGAGAGGCTGGTGTGTAAACAGGCACTTGCCATGTGCTGTGAAGTGCCACAGCAGGGCCCTCAGAACTGTGGGTGCATGGTGGGAGTTGGGTGGCGGGTGATGGATCAGGAAGGCTTCCTGGAGCTTGACGATTAAGCAGGAGTTTGCTCATCTTGCATGGAGGGGGTGCTGGGGCAAGGCAAGATGTGGGTGATGCGGAGCATAGATGCCGGATGCTGCGGAGTCATCGACTTGTGCTTTTGAAACGCATGGCGCATACTTCTTCCCCTCCACATCATCCCCAGATGTGCTTCATCCACCTGCCTGGCTGGGCAGAGAAGCCGAGCCTCCCTGCGGAGTAGTGAGCAGCAGGGATGGGTGTCCTCAGACACAGGCGGTCAGGGAGGAGCTGCCCTTGAGTGAGACCTCCCGGGTGCCTGGCCTTGTGCTGAGGGCTCCACGCAGCCTGTCATGGTCTGAGTGTCACCACAACCCTGAAGGTTGCGAGTCTGGTGTCTGCCTTTATCCAACTTACAGCTGCCTCTGGAAAGTGAAAAAAGGGGACGTGCTCCCTGATAGCTGCCGTGGTGGTGGTAGTTTAGTCACTAAGTCGTGTCCAACTCTTGTGACCCCATGGACTGTAGCCTGCCAGACTCCTCTGTCCATGGGATTTTCCAGGCAAGAATACTGGAGTGGGTTGCCATTTCCTTCTCCAGGGGATCTTCCAAACCAGGGACTGAACCCAGGTCTCCTGCACTGCAGGCAGATTCTTTACCAACTGAGCTACAGGGGAAGCCCCTCTGATAGCTGTGCTGCCTGAAGCCCAGAAGGACTTCAGGGAGGGGAGAAATGAGGCTGGAACGAGCCAGGGTCTTCGTGCCACTGTCCTCACCAGACCCTCATGTGGTGGTGGTGGTGGGGAGTGGCAGGTCAGTTGAGGGTCGCAGCACGTGCTGCGGGCATGGGTGGGCAGCTGAGAGGAGGCCCAGTCAGCTGGGGGGAAAGTCTGGGCTGGGGGTCGCTGAGAAATAAGATTGGGTAGGTGGGCTGGGCTGGATTGCAAGCATCTAGAACTCCAGCCAGGGGGCTGCTGACTCACAGGCCTCTCTGGCTGGTAGGACAGACGGCTCCATGGGTCGAATGGAGCCCCTTCCTACGTTTCCACCTCTGTCTAAGCCACGACGAGCATCTCTAACCCAGTGACTCCAGCAGTCTCCTGGCCCACCCGCCTCCGCCTGTAATCAGCCCTCTGCAGAGCAGCCGGTGCGGTTCATTTAGAAGTGTAACCCGCAGCATGGTGCTTCTGTGTTTGCTGACAAGTGCTCAGTCATGTCCGACTCTTTGCAAGTCCGTGGACTGTAGCCCGCCAGGCTCCTCTGTCCATGGGATTTTGCCAGGCAAGAACACTGGAGTGGGTCACCATTTCCTCCTCCAGTTCCTGTGTTTAAAATCTTTGAATTGCTTCCTGATGAACTTGGGATAAAATCCAGGAGCGGTGTGGCCCATCTATCCCTCTCCCTGCTTCACTCGCACCAAGCTTCTTGGGTTCCTCAAAACCAACCAAGCCTTCCTTGCCAGACCTCTTCCTCCATGGGGCTGCGGCTCTTGCTTTCCCCCTCCTGGAAGACTGCTTGGAGACGGCCACAGGCTGGCTGCCTGGTTCAGGCTCTAAATCAGGTGTCATCTCTTCAGATAGGCCTTCCCGGCCACCTAGCCTAGCATGTGGCACCCCTCACCACTCCCCACCCCGGCCCACACGCTTCTGGGTGCTGAGGTCACATCTGGGAGCAAACTGAGGAGGCTTCTGACTTCAGGGTGCTCGCAGGCCAGCGCAGGGTTTTGGACAGTGGACACAACGTCAGGCTGAAGAAAAATAGTGGCCTGAAGAAAATAGATAGGAGAAAGACGTGCTGCTTCGGATGGTCAGTGAAGCCCCCTCTAGGGAGCTGGCTTTTGAGCTGAGCACATGACAAGAACGAGCCTGTCTGTCAAAGATCAGGGCCCCTGAAGAGAGCATGTTTGAGGAACCTGGGGTGGAGTAAGAGGGAGGGGGTGGTGTGAGCACAGAGAGGAAGGCAGCGCCAGACGCTGCTCGGCCCTTGGGCCTTGGGTTAGGCACCGGGTCGGGTTCTGGATGCGCTGCCGCTGAGCTGGGCTGGGCCGCGTGGACCACTGGTCTGACCTGGGGAGGGATGTGGCGAGCACCCTAGGGATCAGAGATGGCTCCCAGAGCTGGCCCGGGCTCTGGGCTGGCCACAGCAAGCTGAGAAAGCAGGACCCTGGCCCAGGGCTGTTCTGCCAGGTCTGCGAGAACAGGAGCAGAACTTGGGCCAGGAGCAGGAAGGAGAGCCCTGTTCAGAGAGGGGTGGACCGGGAGTGGGAGGCGGGTGAGAGCACGTGAGGGGCCAAATGAGGTGCCTGGCTCTGCTGGACTCCCAGCCCAGCCCTGCACCACCCCCCTCCCAGGCAGGATGTCACCAGACCTGTCATGTGGGAGGCGTGGCACTGCTGAGCCCCAGGACCCTGACATGCCTGTTCCCGGCTGAAGCCTGGGCCCACGTGGCCTGGGGAGTTATCAGGCCCAGAAAGGGCTGGCCTGGAATCAAAGAATTAGACTCAATTGTTGAGAGGGATCCTAGAGACCGAGTTAGGAGTTCAGGAGGTGTAATGGAAAATGATAAGGGCAGTGGGGATTAAGAGGCCTGGCCTCGAGTCCTGGCTCCTGCTCGCCCAGCTGTGCGGTGACTAATGGGCGGGTTGGGAGGGTCGGTCACGGTGCTGTGGGGAGCACCCAGCAGTGAGAGCTCATCGGTGTCTGACCCAGCCCCCTGTGTCAGAGGAGGAAGCAGAAGGCCAGGGAGGAAATGGCTTGCCCACAGGCCACAGGGGGTGGTGGCAGAGCTGGGTTAGTTCAGGTCTCAAGCCCTGGTCTGGAGCCCTTCCGCGGTGGTGGGAGTGGGCCTTCTCTCCTGCTGGGTTCCATCTGGGACCATCCTCTGTTCCTTCTGCAGGGGTGAGCCCGCTGCCCCCGGCATCCCACCTTCTCGACTCGCCTCTGAGCACCTACTGTGTATGCATCTGCAGGGCTGTGTGGGAGACGGCTGACAGTTCTGTGTGGGAGATAGACATGTAAACAGCTTAAATACAAGGCAGGCCGAAGTGACACCGCACGCTGCAGCGTGGGCCTTGGTGGCAGACGGGCTCCATTCTGGCGCTGTCACTTAGAACGGAGTGGCGGTGGGGCCCGAACCGGAGTCGGGCCCCAGTGGAAAGGCCTCTGATTCACAGCCGAGCAGTGAGGACGGTGGTACAGTGGCGGTAATTGCAGAGGCTTGGGAGGGAGGCGTGACCACCTTCAGAGCATGACCAATGGCCTGTGTTTAGGACGAAGGCCCTCCTGGTGGGTGGAGAATGAACTTGGTGAAGTTTTCCCCCATGTTCTTGGCTCTGGGAATGTTCTGCCTCCTCCCTCCATGGATAATTATCCTTCCTAAGAAACTGATCAGATGGGAAACGGCAGGAAGTGGTTTGGGACAAGGACTGTGTAGGAGTTGGGGGGAGAGCAGAAAGGATGTCGCAGGAGAGGGGATCCGTGCCAAGCAGTAGGAGGTGGCTCCCTTTGAGGGGGGTGGGGGAGCCTGGGCAGGCTGGAAATTTAAAGCATAGGGCGGTGGCTCTGGGGAATCCAGGTTCCTCAAAGCTCCCCTGCCCCTGGTCCCTGTTGGGGAAAAAGGTGAGATCAACTGGCAGGGTCTGGCTTTTCTGAGTCAACAGGAGCTGGGGTCCTGATGGGTTTCCTAGGTGGCACTAGTGGTAAAGAACCCACCTGTCAGTGCAGGGACATAGGAGGTGCAGGTTCAGTCCCTGGGTAGGGAAGATCCCCTGGAGAAGGAAATGGCAACCCACTCCAGTGTTCTTGCCTGGGAAATCCCATGGACAGAGGAGCCTGGCGGGCTACATTCCATAGAGTTGCAGAGTTAGACATGGCTGAAGCGACTTAGCACTGAGTATGGGGTCCTAATGGGAGAATGTGAGGTAGCAAAGTCGGGTGGCTGGAGCACTGGGCCAGGGGTTTGAGCTAATCCCAAGCCCACCTCTGCTGCTCAGCTGTCCTTCCACATTTGAAATTCCATCATTGTAGCCCAGGGCCTATTATGGCAGGTGGGTGGGTGTGCGCAAGGCTTCCTCTCCCTGCATGGAGCACTCCAGCCCTCCCAGCTCCCAGTAGGCTCGAGACTTTAGTTGTGGCCTGGCCTCTGCTCCCTTCGGGCCTCGCGGGTTAAACTGCAGCCCTCAGTGTGCTGAGCCTTCCGGGAGCCGGGCTCCACCCACTTGGTGTGAGCAGGTGACTGAACCACAGTGACTGGTGGTTAATATCGAGGAGCAAGCCGATCTTGAGCCCAGGGGCAAGGCTGCTTCTGCAGAGAGACACAGGGACTCTTTGAGGAGATTCAGGGCATCCTTTGGACAGTCAGGGTTCAGTGTGGCCTGGCGGCTTAAGGTCTTCAGAATCCAGCAGACCTGGTTTTGAACCTCAGCCCTATTCCCTTCGAGCTATATAGCCTTCGGCTAAGGACCTGTGTGACCTGTGAGCATTCTTTTTTTCTGGAAATAGTTCTCACCTGGGTTTTTTAAAAAACCTTTTCCCCCTCTGTTTATTTAATGGAGGAGTAATGTACATCCATGGGGCTTCCCTGGTGGCTCAGGGGTAAAGAATCTGCCTGCGGTGCAGGAGATGCAGGAGACACTGGTTCAATCTCTGGGTTGGGAAAATCCCCTGGAGGAAGGCATGGCAACCCACTCCAGTATTCTTGCCTGGAGAATCCCCATGGACAGAGGAGCCTGGCAGGCTACAGCCCATGGGGTGCAAAGAGACATAACTGAAGCCACTGAGCACGTATGCACCTACACACGTACGTACAGTAGATTACACTGATCTTAACGTATACATACAGCTTGCTGATTATTTACAAATGTTTGCACCCAGACAGAGGACATCTGTGTACCCCCCAAGTCCCCTCTACCTTCCCCAGTTTGTGCCCCCACATGCCCCCGAGAGAGCCACCATTTTGACTTCGTCATTGTCACTTGGTTGTACCTGTTCTTCAACTCCATATACCTACAGTCAGACACAGGTACTGTTTGTAGCTGGCTTCTTTTACTCAGTGTTTCCTGGAGGTTCCCCTTTGTCTTTGCCTGTCCCAGCGGTTTGTTCTTTCTGTAGCTGTGTGTGGTATTGCCTTGTGTGAGTAAGCCACAGTTGATTCATTGTCCTGTTAATGGGCATTTGGGTTGGTTCCCTTTTTTGACAATTATGAATAAAGCTGCTATGAATATTCTTATGCACCATAGGGTCTTTGTGAAAATTGAGATAAGCAATTACAGCAACATGTTTAATACTGAGATTTTTTTTTTAAGTCATTTATTAAAAAAAAAAAATTTTTTTTTGGCTGCACCATGCAGCATCCAGGGTCTAGTTCCCCAACCATGGATCAAACCCATACCCCTACTTTGGACCACCAGGGAAGTCCCCCTAATACTGAGTTTTGACTTAGATCTGGTGCTCAGAAAATTCTGCCACATTTTTGTTGTTGTTGTTTGTAAAAAGGAAAATAACAAAAACAAACCAACAGACACTACATGAGTATTTAAAGAAAAATATGCAGGTCATATCCTTTTTACTGCACCTCTCCTTACCCTCCCTGCTCCTCAGAGCCACCCCCCACACCCCCGCTTAGAACCGATCACTCTTCACAGTTCAGTGTGTCTGCCTGGACTTTTCCCTACAGTTGTGTGATGTTCTTTTGAATAAAAATAGTTTCACAATAATAATCATGCTGTCCATAATCTTTTGTGACTTCACTTTTGTCATTAAATCTGATCTTTTAAGAGTCCCCTTGTCCGCCTCAGTGGAGCAGTTTCCAGAGAGACAGGCTAGGTGAACTCTTGAACTGGTCTCTTGGGCCTTCCACCCTAGCCTGGCCCGGCTGCCCTCAACTTTTCTCTGTGGAGCCCAGGGTGCCCGGTCTGGCTCTGTTGTGCCCTGTCTGAACATGTTCTTGGGCATAAGTGCCTTGAGCTTTGTTTTTTTTCTCTCTCTTTGACTTAGGAGAACCCATACTATTCTCAGAAGGATGCCATGATGTTTACATGAGACCAAGTATGGGGAAAAGACAAAGCAAATGGAAAGTGACGCCTGTGTGCTGGTTATTATGTAAAATCAGCTGTCAGCGTTAGAGGAGGCCTCTGAGAAGCTAACTCAGCCCATCATCCAACACATTGAGGAAACAGTGGCCGGGGGAAGGTCACAGAGCCAGCAAGTGATGGAGCCAGACCCTAACCGAGGGAGGTGTTGGAGCTACAGTGTCCCAGGGCCCCACCCCACCCCCGCCATTCCACTCTCTCTGGACCAGAGCTTGGCTCTCATCAGTCCTCTTCCTATCTGTGGGGACTCCCTGCTAGGGAGGAAGGGTGCTCTAGAAAATTTCCCAGGCTCAGTCTCTCCCCTGGATCCTGGCTGAGGCCACTGGGCTCTAGAAATTCCAGGCAGTGGTCTGGTTCCCCACTCTTCCCTGGTTCAGGAGTGCAGAGCTGCAGGAGGGTGGGGGGCAGAGGAGCCTTGGATGGGAAGGAGACACAGCTCTGGTCTGGGACCCGCAGACTCAGGGCTCTGTAGCTCCTGGGGCTCTCCATGGGGCTCTGCCCCGTGGAGCTCACTTCCTCCCCCTTAGAAGCCAAGCTAGCACCCCTGCCCCTGTCCTCTCAGACAGACAAGGCCTGGATCTGAGTAGTCAGCTTGTATCTCAGTGTCCAGGTCTCTTGAGCCTTCGCCCTCACAGCTTCTGCAGGAGAGTTGTGGGAAGTCTCCCAGGCCAGGGAGATTACAGCCTAGGCTGAGGTCAAGAATCTGGAAGCAAAGGCCTGACCAGCGTGGGCTGGGCCTCTGCCTCACCACCCGGCTCCTTCCCAGGAAGTGTTTAGTGTGATAAGATACCGGCCCAGGTGGGCCCCACTTTGCTTGGTGTTGCCGCCTGCGGTGCCAGGCACACAGTGGCGGAAGTGACTCCTGTGCTCTGGCTCCCGCCTGTCTAGGAGGCACAGCTCATTATGAAAGCACCCCGGGCAGTGATATCAGGGAGCCGGCCGGCCCTTCCTTGGGAGTGCCCTGTTGGTCCAGGGTGGAGCTTAGGGACAGCCTCTGAGCTCTGGTATCTGCCTTCAGGGTGAGGTCGTGGAGTGACACGTGTTCTAGTGGCAGTGACTGGTGACGTCACAGGAGTCCGGCCCAAAGGGTAGGAGGCACCTCTCCCTGGTGCCTGAGCCTTACCCTCCAAGGCCCTCTCTGCCTTCCTCAACTCGGTGGGCCTCACCTGACCCTGTGAGGTGGCTGGAGGTGTCCCCACTTGTAAAGGAGGACCCTGCGGTCTGAAGAGGTAAACTACTTACCCAGGGTCACACGCACCAGAAAGTGGAGGAACAAGTGACTTTGAAGTGTAGGAAACCAGAGTGAAAGAGCCCTTGAAGTTCCCTGGTCCTTTCCTTTCAAAGGGGAGCAAACCCAAGGCCCTTCGTTTGGGCAGTGTGGGGCCTGGCATTCAGGGACAGTTTTCTGTCCTTTCCACTGGTAACAACAATAGTTATTGCATTCCAAGGCCCCCAGCCTGCTCCTTGGAACATTCTGAAATGGTTCCTGGAGAAGGAAATGGCAACCCACTCCAGTAGTCTTGCCTGGAGAATCCCAGGGACAGAGGAGCCTGGTAGGCTGCCGTCTATGGGGTCACACAGAGTCGGACACGACTGAAGCGACTTAGCAGCAGCAGAGATGGTTCCAGTGAGGTCCATCCTTCAGAGAATTGAGAAAACAGTATCCATATCGTTTTCTCTGTGGCTCAGATGAGGAACCTGGCTGAGAGCCACCCTGGAGGATGAGCCACCGTCAGCTCTGGAGTCAGCCTCCTGGGCTGGAATCCTGTTTGGCCCTGCCACTCACCAGCGAGGAGGCCTTAGGCAAGTAACCTAGCCTCTCTGAGCCTCAGGTTCCACATCTGGGAATGGATATGACAGGGCCTCCCTAACTGGGTAGCTGTGAAGGCTACGGAGCCCTCAGTGAGGCTGTCATCATGAGCATCCCCGTCTCCTGGGGAAGCTGGGCCACTGAACTGGTTAGAAAACCAGGGCTCCACCCGGAATTCCAGGCCTATTGTCTCCCACCCCACAGGGGCTGCTCCCCCAGCTCCTGCTGCCCCAGACACCCCCACTTATGTCCCATGTGAAGGGTCATCCGATTGGCTCTGCCCAGGGGGAAGCAGGTGCTTATGGAGCCTTTCTCTATGCCTTCCTGGGCATGGTGCGCTGCCTTCTATGGGATGGGCTGGCGGCAAGTAGACAGCTCGGCAGCCTCTCAGTCTGCCTGGGCCCTTGCCCTTCCGTGCCTGGCTCTTCACTAAAGGATTCCCTGCCTGCAGCCAGCCGCATCTGAGGATGTGCGCAACCTGTGCCCTGAGGCCCAGAATGACAGCAGGTAGCCGGTATGCGTCCTTTCCTATCCAGCAGCTTGGCTTGAGGGCAGAGCTCAGCCTCCCGGATCCGGCAATCCTGGAATCAAATGCCAGTTGTCTTGCTGGCTGGCTGTGTGCCTCCTGGGCCAGTTCTTTAGGTGCTGAGCCTCAGTCTCTCCCCCCAAAACATGGGATCAGCGCCTGTCTCGGATATTGCTGAGGCAAAATGAGAACACACAGGGCTTGGTGTGAATCTCCCTTCCTGTGCTGGTGGCAGCTGAAGGGCTGCAGCGCTCCCCTCCTCCGAGGCAGCACGCACAGGCCCATCCCAGGACTGGAGGTGCCTCTGCAAGGGTCCCATTCCTCTTCATCAGGGTACCAGACAGCTCCTGGTTCTCTCGCAAGCAGAGCAGATGCAGAACAAGGGCACGTGGGTGCTGCCAGGGGTCCTGGAAGGAACCAGAGGTCTAGAGTAGGTGGGTGGCTCACCCCTAAGGTCACACAGCCAAGGAGTGACAGAGCAGGCCGTGAACTGAGGCTTCTGCTCCCAGCACAGCGGGACAGAAAGCCAGGGCTCAGAGATGGAGGCAGCCTGGTTGAGCTGTGGATCAGGAGTCAAAGAAGACTAGCTCTGGGGCCCTGGATTAGGTCCCTTCGCCTCTCTCTGCCTCCGTTTCCTTTGCAGAAGAAGGATGGCAGTACCTCTGTAGAGAACTTTCAGGAGGATCAGGCAGTTAATGTGGACAAAGCATCACAATGGAGCACTGGGAAAGGGTAATTAAAAAAAAAAAAGGTGGGAGTCGTGTGAGGGGTGGTACCGTGTTCCCAGTGAGGACAGGCTTTGGGATGCTGAGTCCTGGGTGTGGAGCCTGGTGCTGCCATCACATTGCAGTGTGACCTTGGCCAAGTCCCTGCCCGTCTCTGGGCTTCCTTCTTGGCATCTGTGAAGTGGAGGGGTCAGATTGAGATGGTCTCGAGAGGCCCTGCCTTCGGTGACCTCCCGTGGCTTTTTTGCTGCCCCTCTTCTTCCCCAGGAGAGGCCCGACGTCACTTTGCTGTTTCTGGAGCCCCGGGCCTTCCTGGCACCAGGACTGAGGCCTGCAGCCGGCCGTGTCCTCGTCTCTGCAGTGTCCTCTAAAGGGCAGCCTCCTCTGAGCATGCTTGGCTCTCCCATCCACTCCGTATGTCTCCGGGCTCCTGGAGGCCTGGGGCGGCACACTGTCCCCGGTGGAACAGGGTAAGGAGGCTGGGACAGGCCTACCCGCATGCCTTCTGTGTCCCCCTCCTTGCTGACGGTCAGCCAGCTGGGCTGTTTTCAGGATAAGCGTGTGGACACTTTCAGGGCAGACCCCAGACAGGTCCTCAGGCATCTTCTTAGGGGGGAATCTCTGGCCTCCACACCCCAGCAGCCTGCCTCAGGGATACGGCTGCTGAGGGTCCAGGGAGCCTGGGTCTGCACGGCCCAGCCACATCCCCAGCACCCCAGATCTGTGTTCAGGTACCCTGGCAGGACGCTCTATGGGTTTTATAGGGGATGAGAAATGGACCCAGTTGGGGCTCTAGAGGGCCTCTCTTCAGCCTCCCCTCAGCACCTCCAGAAACGCCTGCCAGCGGGGCTCAGCCTGAAATTGATGCTGACAGGGACAGAGCACCCAGCTCTGCTTCGGAGGGGCTGCCCCAGAGTGTGTCCCCGTCTCCTGGGCGGCTGTGCTCTGGTGCCAGCAGGCCCTCTCCGGCCTGGGACTGGGGCACAGCGCGGGGACTGGGCCCTCTGCTGAGCTCTTTCTTTGGCAGCCCCTTGTTCAAGATGTATCATCGCCTCGGACCCTCAGAACAGCTCTTTGACGTTGACATGATTGTGAACCTCGCTTTTCAGATGAGGAGACAGAGACTCAGAGGGGCGAGTGCCTGCAAGTAGGTGGCAGAGCCAGGAAACAGATTGCTGGGTTCTCAGGACCAGGCTCCCCGCCTCCCTGATTTGAGTTGAAGCTTGAGACAGAACCTGGGAGTGACTTCCCTGTTTGTTTTTCCAGCATCTCCCTCCCAGCCCACTCCCCCCCAGCCCACACCTAAACCACCTCCCCTGGCCCAGCCCTGCTTGGAGCCCAGGACCGATCCCTCTGCTTCAATCTCCCAGGGAGCTGGCTGCTGGGCCCCCCGAGAGAAGCTGCCTCTGGCGCAGACCCACCGCCCGACCAGGGTGGGTCCTGCTCCCACCAGGGCCTGACTATGAGGCTGGGCAGTGATGACCGCAGCTCCCTGGAAGTTTATTTGGCTTTTTTACCTCCTTTTCTCACAGCCACCCTGTGCCACAGTGTTGTTGCTAGAGACGCAGGAAGCGGGGGTTCAGGGCAGTACCATGATTTGCCAGAGATCACAGAGGAGTCCTGGTTTAGAGCTGGGACAGAAGCCAGCACCCTGGTTGGCAGCCAGGACTCTTCATGCCGCCCCGTGCCGCCTCGTGCAGTCTTGCTCGCTGTGAAGACTGCTCTGGCCCAGACTTCGTGCTTGTTGGCATGGGCAGAGATGGTAAGCGTTGCAACGCCCCGGTTTTGTCCATCAGCAGGGCTCACCGGTCAGACGTCAGAACTGGAAAGGCTCTTGTTATGCCTCTGAGGAAGGGAGAAAGGCCAGGGCTTGTTCAAAGCACCTAGTGAGGTGGTGGCAGGGTCTCGACTGGAACCCAGGTCTGCTGATCCCCAGCCTGCCTTTGGCTCAGGTGCTTCTCCTCTCCCAGTGTAACTTTCTGGTCTCTTCAGGCATTTGGATGTGAGATGGGGGCTAGGGTTCATCCATCTGTCAGAATCTTCCAGAAGCCGGGCCAGCTGCCCCCAGAGCCTAGACTTGCTTGCTGGGCAGTTGGAGAGCTCTGCTTCACCCCAGGGTGCTGAGCCTGGGGGCAGTACCATCTCCCACCTCCCTCCTCAAGGGGCTTGTAGGCAGGACTTTTTCACCGTGTCTGTCAAAGCCCTCCGGTAGCTCTGCCTGGTCCAGCGGGTTGAATCAGAGTTCCCTCTCCAGGGTATATAAGGCCTTTCATAGTCTGGCCCTGTGTGAGCACTGGACTGGGAGTCAGTGGTCTCGGCTTTGTGACCTGGCTTGGCTGCTACCCAAGTGATCTTGGGTCAGTGTCTGGACCTCTCTGAACTTCTGTTTCCTCATCTGTTGTCTGCGTGCCCTGGGTTTTAGTGAGGACCAGAGGAGAGGCTGCTTTATGACCACTTCTTCAGATGATTGTTTCCTCCTTGGCCTTCACTCTCATTTGTGTCCAGTAGAAGCCCTCCACCCACACCACACTCATTCCGTCTGTCCTGCCTTTCTGGACACTGGGGCTTTGCCTGGAAGGCCTTCCCTGTGCCTCCCTAACCCCAGCCCTTCCTTCAGGCTCAGGCCAGTTCAGCTAGCGCTTAGTGTTCACACGCTTAGAGCCAAAACTGAAGATTAGGTTCAATTAGGACAGGAATCGTGCCCTTGGATAGTCATGCAGTCTCAACAAGGAAGTTTGATCCTTGCTCAGCGCCAGGCTGTGTACTGGGAGGGGGAGTCAGCAGTGAGTAGGACAGGGTCCCTGCCCTTGAAGAGCAGTCTGGAGGGGAGACGGCCAACCAGCCCCGTGGTGTGAGCAGACTCTCTCGGTCTGCTCCGGACTCCCGTGTCTGGGTCTCATGCAGTTCTCGCATCAACCTTGTCAGGTCACGAGGCAGAAGACCATCATCCATTGAGCAGATACTGATGGTGAGCCTACGGCCTGCCAGGCACAACTCTAGATGCCAGGGACACGACAGAGATTGCGGCTGTCTGCCCTGATGGAACTCACATTCTGGGTCACGGGGACATCAGTAAGTGCTTACAAACGGTCAGGAAGTGCTAAATGCTCTAAGAACGATAAAGCAGGTTAAGCAGAGAGAAGGGAGGGTATGGGACCTGGCAGAAAGGAGGACCTGCCATTCGCCTATTCAGTGCCTATTCACCTATTCAGTTTCGGGCAGAGGTGCTAACAGGTAGAATCATGTTTGCACTCAAGAAAAAGCAAGGAAGCCAGTAGAGCCAGAAGGGAGTGAGGGTTTGCCACTGGCTTGGATGTGGGTTGTGAGAGGAAGAAAGGAATCAGGATGATTCCAGGGTCTGGGCCTGAGCACCTGAGTGATGCTGGGGCGGTGGGCACTGCTGGAGGAACAGTTTTGGGGGTCAGTGCAGCTCCCGTGCCCTTGTCTCCCTGAAGGTCCGTGCCATGCACACCCAGACACACTGGTCTCAGGGTTCCCCCCTTCTCCCCGCTTCCAGACTCCTCCCCATCTTCTCAGGCCCACTCCAAGCTCTGAGAGGTCATCAAAGAGCTCTAGTTGAGGAGTAGCCAGTCTCCCTTCTTTATCGCCACCCCAGACGCCGTGAAGCACAAGTAGACTCTCGCCAATCGAGCTAGGAGGAGTGGAAGGAGCCCGGATGCCCCGCCTGGCCAACCTGCCCCACCAGAGTCCTGGTCTCCCTTCGCAGCTCCCCCTTCCTCCCCTGCGGCCGCTGAAAGTGGGGCGCCCGGTCTTGCTTTTGCACGGCTGTTGTCCTGGAAGTGGTAGAGTTTCTCTTTGTGTTGCTTTCCTGCCGCCATCTCTCTGTACTCCCCCTCTCTCTATCTGAGTGTGGTGACATTGTGAGCAAGTTCAAGTTATATATAAAGGACTGAATTGTTAGGCTTCTAAGCTGAGTGACTTGCAACTGGGACTCTTAATACCAACAGGTATTTGGTACCCTCAATTTCAGTTTTCTCTTAAGTTTGCATTTTGCAAACTATGCCCTACCCCCACCAAAAGGAACAGAAAAGAAAAACACAGATTTCTCAGGGCTCTAAGGTTTCTGGAAATAGAACCTCTCTTGCCAAGCCTCCTGTTTTCTTCCCCACCCCAGGTATGGGGCAGACTGGTGCTTGGAGCTCCTGCTGCTGTCTTTGAAGTCCTGAGAGGAACTGGCAGGAGTCATGACAGGTCCTGGGCATGAGGATGGGTGGGAAGGGCAGGGCCCCTGCTGGGGAGCTGCATACCTGGGGCATCAGGAGATGACGGGGACAGTAGCTTGAAACCAGACTAACCCCTGGTTCTTTTCCAGCTCGAGCATCCTGTGCTTTCCTCTCCTCCACCCTCCTTAGTTGAAATCTGGGGAGCCCAGAAGGGTCTCCTTTGCAAGGGATGTGACTCAGATTTTTCTGATGCCTGTGGTACCAGAGTATCAGGAGAAAGCAGAAGCTGAGGCCCTCTGGTCTCCCTGCCAGCACAGAGGCATGGCCTGCCTGGGGCTCTTAGTGAAGGATCTCAGAGTGTAAGAAAGCAGGCTTCAGCCTGATGCCATTGGGGCAGTGCATCCAGCACATGATGGCACAGGCAGGGCCATACTCACAGTGAGGCTGATCCATGGAGGGGGGCCAAGGGATGGGGACTGGAGGGTGGGGTCAACCTGGGTCTGAAACGCTGTTCAGTAGCCCTGGCTCTCTGACCTTGGGGCATATTAGTGGTCATCCCTCTGACCTTCTCTTTACTTACCTTGAAATGGGGACGATAATAATGCCTGCTGCCAGAGGGTTGTTGAGAGAATTAAACAGAGTGCTGCGGTGTTTAGTGCAGTCTCTGCTCCACAGCAGCCAGTACAGCGCAGTGTGAAGAGTATACCATTTACACAGATATTTTTCTAAATGTTTATCTAGTCAGGCTGCCTCGGCCCTCGCTGCAGCACACGGGGTCTTTGTTGCGTCCTATGAGATCTTTCGTTGCCTCGTGCAGGCTCTTTTTTTTTTTTTTTTTTGTGCAGGCTCTTTAGTTGTGGCACGCGGCCTAGTTGCTCCATGGCATGTGGGATCTTAGTTTCCCAGACAGGGATCAAACCCGTGTCCCCTGCATTGCAGGACAGATTGTTAACCACTGGACCGCCAGGGAAGTCCCTACACAAAAATTTAAGACTTAAGAGACACAGAAGAGTTTGGAAGTGTATATATCTGTCTGTTTCTGGGGTTAGGGGATGGTGGATTGGATATTGAGAGAGGAGGATCAATGGCAGATAATTCTCCTTTGACTTAATGCACTTATATACTTTTTTGGGGAAAAAAAAAGTTTTAAAGGACCGTGGGTTTCATTTAAAATCACCAAAGTAATATATTTCTATTTTGAAAAAAATCAAAAGTAGCTGGTGTGTGTCACATGGTCCCCCATCAGGGACCCACACCAGCCTCTACCCTACCCGCTCCGACAGGCTGCCTGGAGGCCTTTCCTTCGCCAGGCCCTCCCGCTGCCTGCTGGAGCTCTGTATCTTGTCAACACACGCAGGCTGTTTACTGCCAGTCCCCAGTCCATGTCCCTACCCCCCCTGCCCTGTGTGAGTCATCATCCACCTCCCTGTATGGGGACACTCCATCAAGCACCTTGCCTGTGGGGGTGGGGAGGAGCTGCTGGAGGGAAATTTGTTCAGTAGATGTTTATGGGGGGCTTCGGTGACTGGGGAGGCTGGACTAGGTCCCTGGAGGTGCTGCCCCAGTGCAGGGTGGGGGAAGGGTGGAGGTGGGTACCAAAATGAGTCTTTAGACCTGCAGAGAAGTCTGGTGGGAGTGAAAGGCAGGGCAGGAATAGAACCTAGGTCAAGGCCAGGTCCAGGCCTGAGGGTCAGGGGTCCCTCTGAGCCCTGCAGTTTCAGCTCCAGTCCCTTGACTCAGGTCCTGGCACTCCTGGCTCCTCCAGCTGTGCCAGCGCCTCCCTCACTTCCAGTCTCATTTCCAGGCTGGTTGGAGGCCTCAGAGTCCTTGGAAGGCTTTGCAGATGCCACCCTCTCTGTTCCTTTGTTCCCCCATCAACCCCCTGCCCTCCAGACCCAACTTCAATCCCACATCCTTTAGGAAGCTTCCATCATCCCCTTAACTCACTTATCCCGAGCGTCACTTTCGTGGGGCCCAGGGCCTTTTGCTGGGCTGCCAGGGGGACGAGAACACCAGCTACAGAGCTCCCACCCCTCAGTTTGCAGGAGTACCTGACTCAGCCTGGGCTCTCAGGGAAGGCTTCCTAGAGGAGGTGACACCTGCACTGGGTTTTGAAAGGTGGGTAGAGCTGGGATTTGGGGACTTCCAGCAACTGGAGTACAGGGGTTGATCGGGACGGGAGGTTAAGGGCTAAGGATTAACCAACCCAGAGTCCTGATCACAGCCTCTCCTGTCAGGTCTCCAGGTGGGCCCGGCAGTCACAGCATCCCTCTGCTTATTGCTTTCAAGTCTCCTTGACCCCGCTGCCCACTCCGGCCCATTTCTGTCCTTAGTTCTCATTTATTGATCATCTCTGAAGTTTGTTTGCCCCATCACAAGGTACAAGGTACCTCTGTGTCCAGTCCCTTGATTCTCACTTGTCTACACACGAGGAAACCGAGGCCCATCTGTGGTCTCATGATTTGCCAAAGCCTCCTGATTACTAAAGGGCAGAGCTGGGCCTGAAACCCACGTTTTGATCTGACTGAGTCCTCTTTTCCCTATGCCTCAGGGAGCTTCTGTGTTCTCCACTGATTTATTAGCTAATTTCCCACCCAGACTGGGTGTTCGCAGAGGGTGGGACCCTGTGTCCCTGAGACAGGGACTGAAGCAGGCTGGAGACAGACGCGCCGTCTGGAAGAATGATGGGGGAAGGCGCAGAGAGAGACCGGCTCCCCTGCGCAGGGCACGACTCCTTCCAGGTGCTTGGGACACGTTTACTTTTGGCTCTTTTGCAGGGGAGGCACGTTGCAGACTTGACTTCTCTTTCCTCTGGTGCTCACAGGCTTAGTTTTCATTGATGCAGCCTGCCACAAGGACGAGTGATGGGGAGACCTGGGTTCTGATTCTGACTCTGCCACTTCCCAGCTCTGCAGCCTCGGGGAAGTCACTTCACCTCTCTGAGCCTCGGTTTCTTCATCTATTAAATGGGGGTCGGGATATGAGATGAAATGAGAGGAGAATGTGAAAGTCTTGCATCCAACCCTCTTAAGTGTCCAGTAAATGGTTTTCTCCTTCTCTGTGCTAGAGATTATATCTTAAAGTGAATTATGATCTTACTGGGTGGGCAGATTTTTAAAAAATTGTCTTCTGTGGGCCAGAAGCTCTAAAACACAGTTACCCTGGTTACTGGGTACTCAGGTCACTCATCATCACCCCAGTGACAAGAGGGATCAAGACTCAAAGACACGTGTAACAGGTACTGTCCAAGTGTTTTATATAGACCATCTCATTTAATCTTGGCAACTCTCATGTTTGGATATTGGCAAAGGCTTGGTGAATTCAGCCTTCCTATTTGTCTTTTTCTTCCCTTATTTTTCATTCATCCCATTATCCATACATCCATCTGCGGGGTACTTGTAATACAGACCCTGCTGCTGCTGCTAAGTCGCTTCAGTCGTGTCCAACTCCATGCAACCCCATAGACGGCAGCTGACCAGGCTCTGCCATCCCTGGGATTCTCCAGGCAAGAACACTGGAGTGGGTTGCCATTTCCTTCTCGAATGTGTGAAAGTGAAAAGTGAAAGTGAAGTTACTCAGTCGTGTCCGACTAGTAGCGACCCCGTGGACTGCAGCCCACCAGGCTCCTCTGTCCATGCGATTTTCTAGGCAAGAGTACTGGAGTGGCTTGCCATTGCCTTCTCCGGGAATACAGACCCTACAATGGCTTTTTTCTTCCTTCTCTCTCTGGCAAGCTTCTCGTGATCCTTCAGAGCCTAATTCAGGTGATCCCTGCCCTGGGAGCATCACCTTCTCTTGAAATCTCAGAGTCCCTTCCACCTCCTTCCTCTTTCCCACACTTCACATCTGAAAGTGTTTTGTCTCAGTTCATAAATCGTCAATGCCCACTCTATGCTGACAGCTGGAGACCCAGATGATTAAAAAGTTCCCACCATTGCAGAGCTTAAAGTGATGACCATCCTAAACGATGGCAAGTGCAACAGGCCATGATAACATAGAGTGATTCGCGCTAAACCTGGTTTAAACCTGGTTTTGAAGATTATAACAATAACAGAACCACTTTTTGCCAGCATTGAGGGTCAGTAGTGTTTGCCATTCTTTACCCTGATTAGGTTGTCTTGGGCTCCAGAAACCTGAAATAGGCTTTTACACAGACGAGGACACTGAGGGGAGGAGATGTAACGTGCCCAAAGTCACCAGACTAGTCAGTGACTGCATCCGGCTTGTAACCCGGGGCAGAGTGGCGAGTGCCATGCGTCTTTGTCTCTGCCGGTCTGGCTGCAAGTCTGCTGAGGCAGCGGCTGCTGGACCTCAGAGCTAACTTGATGGTGGGAAGAATCAACGCTGAGAAGAAATCTGACTCGCGAAGAGTCAGAGCCCCTCCGATTCTCCTCCTGCCCTAGGAGTTTAGGGGAAGACTGATCCCCTTCCGGCTGAGAGGGGGCAGCCTTAGACGATGGAAGGGTTCCCTAAGGTCTTTGCTTGAGCGGAAGAACAGCAGCGGCGAGACTTCCCTGGAGAAGAGCTCATGGAAAGAAATACCACCTCTGGTCCCCTGGGAACCACTTTGGGGCTCTTCAGTCCTGGGTTCTGATGCACCCCTTAGAAACAAAATAAGAATAAAACCAGGGATAATGTGGCAAGTGGCTGAGAGCCCAGAGTGGCGCCAGACTGCCTGGATTTGAGTCGGTTGCCAGCCACCGGACTTCGAGCAAGTTGCTTCGCATTTCTGTGCCTCAGTTTCCTCGTCTCTAAAATGGGGTGGTGGTGGCTGTGTTGGCCCAGAGCCCGGTGAGGTGCAGGTGAGTTAGACACAGCAGAGCAAGCTGCTGTAAACTGCTGAGCACCAGGCTCTCCTTGGGAGGGATCACCTTTCGTTACTGTAGCAGAGACTGGTTGCTGGGGCAGTTGAAGAGGGAGTTAAAGATGGAATCATTGTGCAACCAGGAATCCCTTGGGACCTGGCCGAGTTGCAGCCCCAGAGCAGTCCTCAGGCCAGGAACTAGGGCGGCAGAGCCCCTTGCGTGCCCCTGGGTCCCTGCTGGCCCAGCTCTGGGGGGCCAGGGAGGCCCCTCTTCCTGGCACTCCCCTCTGACCGCCAGGCCAGGGGAGAGATGCAGCAAGTGGAGTTGAGATAGCCCTTCACCCTGGCAGCCAAGGGTGACGTGGGACGGTCTTGCCTGCCTGCTGCACGGCGCCCAGTCTCAGCAGGTGGGGACGGTCTGGGATGTAAATAAAACGTTCTCACAGTGAAGCACAGAGAGGCTGCCGGGGACCGAGAGCCCCTAATCAGTCTGCAACTGAGTCCCGTGCCGGTTCAGTTTACCTGTGTGTGTCTGTAAGACAGAGAGGGCGGGCAAGTGTGAATGTCTCAGAGCGTGCGTGGCAGAGACAGTGAGAATGTAGGTGATTGCGTGCATGGATGTGTAAGAGAACGAGTGTGTGGTCAGAGTCTGTGTGTGAGAGTGTGTCCGAGAGTGAAAGTGTGGGGAATGTGCGTGAGAGAGCATGTGAGAGAGTGTGCGTGTCAGTGGGCAGCCTGAGCGTGTGTCAGAGCCAGAGCGAGTGTGTGTATGTTGTGCCCCCTGTTGCGCAGCTGCCACCCACGCCGGACAGAGTGAGAAACACCACTCCCCTGCCCCCGCCTCTGCACCTGAAAAGGGAGGCCAGCCCCAAACCATGATGTTGAATTCCAGACCTTCTCCTCCTGTCCTTGCTCTGGGAGGTCTGGGGGCTCGAGCGGTCCCTGGACTTTAGCTTCACGGGTCCTCATGGGGGGCCGGCCGTGACCTGACAAGTCACCACCCTCTCTGCGTCTCAGTTTCCCCAACCGTGTGATGGAGGATCTAGGTGGCTTCTGAGGTCCGTGTCGGCTCTCAAGGATTGGGTCTGAGTCTGGTGGCCTCTGCCCCGCCCCTGACTCCATCCTGGTGACATCACCACTGTCACAAGTTCAGGCCCAGAAGTTTTGCCTCATTTCGTGGCCTCTTGGGGTCCTGCCTCTGTGCTGGGTCCTGGTCAAGGGCCCAGAGGCCCACTGTCCCCCCTTCACTTCACTCAGTTTCCGGGGTGCAGGGTGGGGACAGTGGGTGGAGTCAGGGCCTTGGGAGAGGGACAAGTCAGAACAGGCCATCAGGCCCCCTTCCTCTTTGCCTGATGACAGAATCCGCCCCTCCCCGAGAAGCTGCTTTCCAGTAATGTGCAGCCTACTCGCAGGCCAGGAGCCAGGGTGGATCCCAGACTTTCCTCCCCTCCCCTCCCCTTGCCCATCAGGGCCCGGGATTCTGCTCCCGGAGAGGCAGGGCTGACACAGGAAGACCTGGGGGGATTCTGCTCCAGGGACAGGGCACCAGCCCCCGGTACTCTGGGGACCAACTCACTTGAAGAAGTGAAATGCTCTGAGCTAGAGTCGACCTCCTCCCCTGCACTCTGGGGAGGCTACTGAACCTTGCCAAACCTCAACTGTCTCTTCTGCAAAATGGGGACAATACCTATCCCACAGGGCTAGGTATTGTGAGGACTAAAGAGGTGACATGTGCCTGGCTCCTGGTGCACCTTTAGGAGTAATAAGTGTTCTTGATGTTATTGCTCTTGGAGTGTTACACACACACACAATCATCCCTCTGCTCCCACAGTGGGCTGAGGCTTACTGGTTTCTGGTCCATTGCCTGGCACTTCCTGCAACCAGGAAAGCTCTGTGGATTGGATGGATGGCATAGAGGGTGGTGAGGCAATTTCAAAGCCTAGCAGTCTAGGTGGAGGTGAATGCTGTCCTCCACCCACCCTGGGCTGCCTCCTTAGACGTGGCCTACTCCTGTGGCAGCTCTTGTTGCTCAGCTTTCTGGGGTGGGGTGGGGTGTTGAGGAGGTCAGCTGGCTGGGTTTGGCTCCCCCAAACCCCTATGCTGTCCTGTCTTCCCTCAAGGCAGATACAGGTCCCAGGCGTGGTGCCATTGTCCCGTTTCACTACTTCTGCCTACATTGTCTGACCTCGTTGGGTGTTGGGGAGAAAGAGGAATCCAGATCATGACTGTGGGTCGAAGGTTATGATGGGGGACACACCAGAGGACGCCTGCTCTAGCCCAGGCAGGCAGGGGTGGTCAGGGAATGCTTCCTGGAAGAGGAGGCAGGCAGAAGGATATGGTGTCAGCCATATACAGGGTAGGTAAAGGAACAGTGTTCTGGACAGGCAGATTGGACTAGGCCAAGTTCTGCAGGCCAAAGAGGTTGGGCGAATTGGAAGGAGCTTGTCAAGGTTGAAACATAAGAATACACAGTGAGGGGAATTCCCTGGTGGTCCAGTGGTTAGGATTCAGTGCTTTCTCTGCGTGGGCCTGGGTTTGATCCCTGGTCAGGGAACTGAGATCCTACAAGCTGCATGGCGAGGTAAAAAAAAAAAGACAGCAGGGAGCATGAGACATGAGCAAGCCTGATGATGAAGGGCATGCTGAAAGTTTGGACTTTAATCTTTAGAGCAAGGGAGACTTGGACTCAACCTGACATAGCCCTTCGCAGTGTACCAGCCATGTGAACCCTGAGGGTTACTGAGAGACAGTCAAAGATGGACGGGTGTGGCAGGGTAAGAGTAGTGGACTTTTCAGCAAAAGTGGTGACTTTCTTTTTTGGCCTTACCACCCGACATGTGAGATCTTAGTTCACTGACCAGAAATCGAACCCACACCCCTGGCACTGGAGTGGTTAAGCACAGAGCCTTAACTACTGGACCACCAGGGAAGTCCTAAAAGCAGTGACTTTTGGTCAAGTCTGTTTTGAAGTCTCCTGGCCTAGGATGGAGATGTGTTTTTTTTTCCCAACATGATTCGATTGTATCTCCTGGGTGCTTGGCCCTTTGACAGGCTCTGGGCCTGGATGGTGTACTGAGTCCTGACTTGTGGCTGGCACCACCCAGATCAGTACCTGAGAGCAGCAGGGCTCTGGGCCTGGGGAGGGATGTTCCTCTTCCTTCCCAAGCTTCTCCAGGGGTAAAGAGAGAAGAGGCCTGGCCAGACAGGTTATAGAGATTCACGTGGGCCCTGGCCAAGCCCTTTGCATTTTCCGATCAGTAGATACTTGTTGAGCACCTCCTGTATCCCAACCCTGGGGACATAATCGTAAACAGAGATGGAATCTGCCAGAAGAGCGTTTACAAGCTAAGGAGGGGAGGAGAGCGAGAGCTTCCACCTCCAGCAAAGTGTCAAGCAGACCATCCTAACCAGGCAGACCTTGGGGGTTATGTCCCAGGTCTTCTCCACCCACCTCCCTACCCAAATCAAACCAGAGACCCATGAGCAGCTTGAGGGTGGAGCTGGCATTGAGAGGGGCCCTCTCTGAAAGGGATTTTTGCCGCTTCCCAGCTCAGAGTTTGGAACCAAGGGGGCCAGCTGCAGAGGGTGGCCTGCTGCTGCTGCTGGCCAGGACCTGGCTTGGGGAGACAGCTGGTGGGTCTCAGGCAGAGGGGCATTTTCACCTTAATGGGGAGAAAGGAGGGGTTGATTTAAGAAGGGGGAGTTTGATAGAAGCTGGTGGGGTCAGACCTGGGTTCTGTCCTGATTCTACTACTGATGAGCGGTGTGACCTTGGGTGAGTCCCTCCCCCTCCCTGCGCTTCAGTTGCCCCTTCTTTAAAGTGGATGGAATTGGGTGAGAAACAGGATGGCAAACAGGTTTTGTCTCACGCGCAGAGCCCATTGATTGCTGTCGGCTTCCTGAGCATCTCTCTGGGCTCAGCGGGAAAGCAGGCGAAGCTGGGATTGGAAGTCGCTGCGTGCGTGCTGCACGTTTGCAGGCCCCAGGCAGTGTGGTCCCCAGCTTCCTTCCTGCGCTGATCGTCTTTGATTCCACTGTGCTCCTTCCTGTCTCCTGTGTCACTTCTCCACCAACCATTGTCTGCCTTTTGCTCCAGCGCCTCCGTGATGGGGAACTTGATGTCGTCCCTTAGACAGAATTCTTCAATTGTTATGGCTGGTCTTGAGCTTGCATCCGTCTCCGTGGACTTGTGCCTGGACAGATGACTTGGGTTCAGGTGTTAGGTAATGCCCTCAGGATTGCAGATTGAAGTTGTGAGAGGGGAAGGACCCCTGCCCTAACCTGGGCAGACGGGGCAGTCAGGGAACTGGGTGGTACTTGGAGCCTCGGTAATCAGTGTATAATTTCTGCTTTCTGGAGGCATATAGACCTGCTTCTTTCTCCTACTTCATGACAGTGACAGAGAGCATCTGTATTCCTTTGAAAAAAGCACTTCAACAACATCATCATGTCGTTTATACATCACTTAGTTTGTATAAACATAATCCATAACTGCATGATATTAGCCTGTGAGGCTGGTATTATCAGCTCTAGGCAAGGAGGCTGAGGCTCAGAGAGTCAACAGAGCAGCCCCCTGAGACCAAACCTGAGCCCCTCTCCGTCCTGCCCCAGCCTTCAGCCCTAGCCTTCTGTTCCCCTGGCTCCCCTCAAGCCCACGGCCTTCCGTCATCTCTCCCTCTGCAGGTTTCCACGTGATCCCCACCATCTCGAGCATCGTCCCAGAGAGCTGCCTGCTGATTGTGGTGGGGCTGCTGGTGGGGGGTCTGATCAAGGGCGTGGGCGAGACGCCCCCCATCCTGCAGTCGGAGGTCTTCTTCCTCTTCCTGCTCCCACCCATCATCCTGGATGCTGGCTACTTCCTGCCGCTGCGGCAGTTCACAGAGAACCTGGGCACCATCCTGATCTTCGCCGTGGTGGGCACGCTGTGGAACGCCTTCTTCCTGGGCGGCCTCATGTACGCCGTGTGCCTGGTGGGCGGCGAGCAGATCAACAACATAGGCCTCCTGGAGAACCTGCTGTTCGGCAGCATCATCTCGGCCGTGGACCCCGTGGCCGTGCTGGCTGTCTTCGAGGAGATTCACATCAACGAGCTGCTCCACATCCTTGTGTTTGGGGAGTCCCTGCTCAACGATGCCGTCACTGTGGTGAGAGGCAGGGACCATGCCCTGGGGTGCACAAGACCCAGACCCAAGTCCAGGTCCAGAGTGAATCCCACATCCCCCCGCTCATGAGAGTAAGCCAGCATGTATCCAGTCCTGCCTGCCGTGTGTGGCCATCATGCTGGGCACCGGCAGGGATTATCTCAGTTATGCTCCTGACTATGTTAAGAGGTGCTTCTTAGTCTCACTTTGCAGAGAAGGAGTCAAGCTTAAAGAGGTTAAATAACTCAGTAGAATAGATAGAACTGAAATTGGAAGCCAGGTCTGTCTGACTGCAGGGCCTGAGCTTTTGGCCTGACCAGGTTGTATGCTCTGTCCCTGATGCACTGTGATGTGATCTTGATTAAATGACTTATCCTCTTTGTACCTCAGTTTACCCTTTATAGACCAGTTAGTCTCTGAGGGGCATTTTAGCTTTCTTGGTAGCTGTGTCTTAAGCTAGGGCTTCCCAGGTGGCTCAGTGGTAAAGAACTCACCTGCCAATTCAGGAAATGCAGGTTCAATCCCTGGGTTGGGAAGATCCCCCGGGGGAGGAACTCACACCCGTATTCTTGCCTGGGAAATCCCATGGACAGAGAAGCCTGGTAGACTGTAGCCAAAGAGTTGGACATGACTGAGCATGCATGCATGCACGCACACACACACACATACATACACACACGTCTTAAGTTAGAGTTTAATTCGTGCAGAGTTTGGGGGCAGCATTCATGGAAAGGAACCTTGTCTCTAAAACCTCCAGAAGGTGGCAAGTGAAGTGGGTCAGTCTGGGTTGGCCACTTGCTTACTGTGTGACCTTAGGCATGTGACTGTACCTCTCTGGGCTTCACCTTTGACAGCTGGGATGTGGCAGAGTAGTTAGTGCTTTCCTCCCAGGTCCAGCGAGGAAAGACACCCCCACCGCAGGGTCTGCACGTGGCAGGGCTGTGCATGTTTGCACACACCCTTCCTCCCA
Source organism: Moschus berezovskii (assembly GCF_049115385.1). Lineage (NCBI taxonomy): Eukaryota > Metazoa > Chordata > Mammalia > Artiodactyla > Moschidae > Moschus > Moschus berezovskii. The sequence continues at coordinate 10,176,462 of NC_142461.1, read as the reverse complement.
GCCGGCTTCCTCAGGAAGCAGGTACGTGTGTGTGCACACACATGTTGTGTTGTGCAAACACCTGCATCCCCCTCCTGGCTGGACCCCTCAGAGAGCAGCCGCCCACACGGGAAGACTCATGGACCATGTGCACGCCCTGTGCATGCTTGCACACGCACTCCCACCTCACCCAGCTGCCCAGGAAACCGCCCCTCAAAGAAGCTACCGACAGTCGTGGTCACCTGCTGACAGCCTCGGCTCCTCTCCCTCTCCTTCCCCTGGCACCCCCGTCAGCTCCCCATGAAGCCGGGGGAGCCACGGGCTGGCCCATCTGTCCTGTCTCCTTGGGCACCCGCCCTTGCCCACGGTTGCCATACCAGCCTGTTTCCCCATCTGGAGCAGGGACCGTTGTCCTGAGCCCGCCGTCCTCCCAGGACTCTGGCCGGAGTCATATTCACTCATATCTGCAAAAGCAGTGGGTGCCAGAGATGACGCCCTCCCCAGAGGATCTGGGTGTATGTTGGGGTCCAGGCTGGCACTCTTGGGGAGCAGTGGGGTGTGGCTGCAAGAGTGGATGCCCCATTTTGGCCACCGTGGGCCCGTGGCCGTGCCTGCCCGAGACAGGGGCAGTGGTGGTGGTCATCGCTGGTGTTCATTGCGTGCTTCCTGTCTGATCATGTATTGTCTCATCTAATCTGCACAGACTCCATGAGGTTAGCACGGTGATTTGTCCCAGTTTTTCAGGTGAAGGAACTGAGGCACTGGGAGATTAAGGAACTCATCCAAGATCATAGTAGCTGATAAATGATGTAACTGGGGTTCAGATCTACACAGTCTGAGTCCAGAGTCCAGATGCTTAGCACTATGCTACTCTGCCTCTGTAGTCCCAGTGACAATGGTGCCAGGCCAGAAATGAGGACCTTGCCCTCTGTGCCTGCCCCACTGGCTCAGGCAGTGCACTTTAGGGACCTGAGCATTTCCTCAGGCCACGAGTGGGTTTAGGTAGGCTGTGTCCAAGCACATGGGGGACTGGCCAGTGCTTGGCATCTCCCCTCCCTGCCTGTCCCAAGTCAGGCCCTTTCTAGAGCTCTGGGCATGGGTGTGAATGCCCCATTACCCAGATGTTAGGGCTGAAGGCTGCCCCAAGCTGTGTGGCCTCAGGCCTTGGCCCTGGAGCAAGGGTGCCCTGCTTCCACGTGTGGCCCAGGTACTGGGGGCTTTGGAGGGTTTGTCTCGGGGACCCTGAGGTCTTCTTCCCCACTCCCTCTGCACTCCGTCAGCCTGGACACTCCCCAGCTGGTTTCCGGGCAGAGCTGTCTAGGAGCAGGCTAGTCAGCCAGCACCTAAGAGGAGGTAGATAGAACCTCAAAGCTGGATCCCCAGGGAGGCCCATCCACTGCTGGCAGGGACCAAGCTCTGGGCCCAGTTCTGTTGCTCCCAGGCGGGGGTTGTGGGGGGGTCCTCCGGCACGTCACTTCACCATTCTGAGCTTTAGTTTAGCAAGGGAACAAGCATCTTTAGCCTTCCTACCTCATGAGACTGTTGTGTGGAAAACAGGATGACCATAATCAAAGGGCTTTACAGTGTATGAAGTGCCACTTAAAGTCTGGTGGTGATGTTACAATGACCGTTTATTTCCCCAGCCCAGAGGTGGGAAAGCCGTGGAGAACCTCTCGTTCCATAGCGCCTGAACTCAGTGGTTCATTGCAACCCCCTGGGGGCCTTGTTGAACAGAGATTTCTGGGTCCCACTTCCAGACAATCCAAGTAGAGTATGGGCTGGCCAAGTATATTTTTAGAAAGCTTCAGCAGTTAAGCTGTTCTAGTTCAGTTCTAGTTCAGTTATCTGAACTTTCCCAGCTTTGTGCTAAAGCAAAGACCGAAATCCAGGCAGGGACGTGCACGATGAGTTTGGTGAATAGCAGCTAATGCTGTGATAGGCAATTTGCCTTCATTAACTAATTGAATCTCACAGTAGCCCTGTGAGGTCGGTACTATTGCCCCCATTTTCTGGACAGAAAAACTGAAGCACAGGGAGATTGAGTCATTTGCCCCATGTGTACAGCTGGGGAGCAGCAGAGTCAGAATTTCAACCCACGTGGTTTGGCTGCAGAGCTGTGCTCTTTTTCTGCACAGCCTGCTACAGGCCCAAAGACCCTCTGCCACCTCTTGGCCATGGCCAACAGAGGGGACAGAATTGCCCTGGGTGAACCCCAGGAGCCATGGGACAGGGTGCCCACCCTCCTGCCGACCAGCCTGCACACCCTTCCCAGGTCCTGTATCACCTCTTTGAGGAGTTTGCCAACTACGACCGTGTGGGCATCGTGGACATCATCCTCGGCTTCCTGAGCTTCTTCGTGGTGTCCCTAGGAGGGGTGTTCGTGGGCGTGGTCTACGGGGTCATCGCAGCCTTCACCTCCCGCTTCACTTCCCACATCCGCGTCATCGAGCCGCTCTTCGTCTTCCTCTACAGCTACATGGCCTACCTGTCGGCCGAGCTCTTCCACCTGTCGGGCATCATGGCGTGAGTCTGGGCGTGGTGTTGGGGGGCTCCGCCAACTCAGATCCCCCCAGGCTTAGAGGATCAAAGGGAGCTCCCCAGGGCCCAGCCCCCCGGATCCAGGATTCAGGTCTCAGGGCTGCCCGGAAGCATGGAGTTTAAGGTTCTGGAAAGCCTCACCCCAGCTGTTTCTTTTGTTACAAAGGGAGCCCCTTGGCGGTTGCCAGACGCAGGCACTTGTGCCCACTGCTCTTCTCAGCAGCTCTAGCCAGGGGCGCGAGGCTTCCCTTGCTTTGGGGGTCCTGAGGCCCCAGCTGCACCTTGCAGTTGGGGTTGGGCTGGGGGTGGTGGGGAAGTTGAGTTAAGGTGCTCCCGCTAGGGGAAGTCCCTGGAAGTGCCAGGGCTGGATTGGGGGACGGGGATGGGGGGTGACAATGAGGAGGCTGGGCCAGTGGGAGTGGAGCCCAAGTGTGGGTGCCAGACTGGGAGGGCTTCCTGCAGGGACCCCCCCAGGTGTTAAGGGGACACCACACTCTGGAGGATACATCTGTGGCCAGAGATGTGACCCCTGTCAGGTGGAGAGGCTGTGTGGCCTCAGGGAGAAGGCCCAGACTTAGGAGCTGGGCAAAACTTTTCATGTTCATGTCTTAGCTCTGCCACCCCATGGCAGTGTGACCGTGGGCAGGTGACTTTGTTTCTGCACATCTCAGATCTCTCATCTGGAAAATGCCAGAATATGCCTGCGTCTGCAGGGTTGGCTGAGAGGATTGAGAACAGGGGTTGGAAGCCCGCCGGGGCGTCTGACCCATGAGAGGAGCTCAGGTGCCCAGCCCCTGCTCGCCTCCCTGGCGCTGGAGGCGCCCTTGGGAGGGTGCGGCTCGACTCTGAACCCCACTCCCCGCTCTTTCCTCCCGTCACCCCCAGACTCATTGCCTCGGGCGTGGTGATGCGCCCCTATGTGGAAGCCAACATCTCCCACAAGTCCCACACAACCATCAAGTATTTCCTCAAAATGTGGAGCAGCGTCAGCGAAACCCTCATCTTCATCTTCCTGGGCGTCTCCACCGTGGCCGGCTCCCACCACTGGAACTGGACATTTGTCATCAGCACCCTGCTCTTCTGCCTCATCGCCCGAGTGCTGGGTGAGGGGCCGGGCCCGGGGAGGGGTGTGTGCGTGGCAGGGGGTGTGTGCGCATGGCAGTGGGGTGCATGCTGTGTGTGGAGGCGGCGGTCTTGGCTCCAGGCTGCTCCTGGTGCCCCCACAGGATGGGGGGCTTCCCCATTCCCGCTCCCCGCAGCTCTGAGGCCCTTGTGTGTGCTGGAGGGGACAGAGGGCCGCGCTCCCGGGGGGAAACAGCCTTGGTGTGCGGGTGGAAGAAGCCTCAGCAACCCTGGGACTCTGAGCCAGTCAGTATCTGAGGAGGGGACTGAGGCCCCCAGGGCCAGATCTGTGTTCAGGTCTGTGGTCTTTGCACCACCTCCTCCCATGCGTGACTTTGGCACTTGCGGAGTCTTCTGCAGAGCCTCCCAACTGCTGCTGCCAGCCCCGGGGCACACCTGGGCACCAGGCCTCAGGCCCTTGGGCATCTGCTTCACCTTCTGGATACACGTTACCTCAGTGACCGTGTGGCTTCTGCCCGTGGATCTCACCTCCTCTCTGAGGTTAGGTCTAGGTGTGGCACTTGATTTGCTGCGCTGTCTTAAAAACCCTTTCATCCTGGGCCTCATCCTCTGGAGATTCTGGGGCTATGGGGTTGAGATTGGACTCCGACCTCCCTCTGCAATTTTTTTTTTCCCCTGGCCATGCTGCACGTGCAATCTTTGTTCCTCAACCAAGAATCGAACCCGTGCTTCCTGCAGTGCAAGCGTGAAGTCTTAACCACCGGACCGCCAGGAAAGCCCTAGCATTTTTAAACAACTTTTTATTACAGAAAATTTCAAACACATAGAAAAGTAGGCCCCGTGTACCTATCATATTTAATAGGTATCAACTTGTAGCCAGTCTTGTCTCGTCTCTTTGCCTGGTACCCTTCTGCCCTCCAGCCCCTGGAGGCCTCTGTAATGTCTCTAAAGTAGACACAGGTTGAGGGACCTCCCTTAAAGACCCACCCAACTCTCGGATTGAGGGATTAGGAGCACCTTGGACTGAAGGCCCTGAGATATGGGTTAGCTGGGCGGGTTTACCAGTGGAGGCTTCCTCCAGACAGAGAAAATCTCCCAGCTGCAGAAGCCATGAGGGGCTGGGACAGTCTGACCCCTCACTTCCCCTCCCTGGCAGGCGTGCTGGGCCTGACCTGGTTCATCAACAAGTTCCGCATCGTGAAGTTGACCCCCAAGGACCAGTTCATCATCGCCTACGGGGGCCTGCGAGGGGCCATCGCCTTCTCCCTGGGCTACCTCCTGGACAAGAAGCACTTCCCTATGTGTGACCTGTTCCTCACGGCCATCATCACCGTCATCTTTTTCACCGTCTTTGTGCAGGTGCTGGACAGGGCGGAGCAGCCCTGCCCGGGGACCCCGACTCTGCCAGGAAAGAGGAAGCACATGACCGAGCAGGGCGGGGCAGCGGGGAACATGGGTTGTAGTTCCAGCTCCACCAATACCTCGTGCGGCCCTGGACAAGCCACTCCGCCTTTCTGGGCCTCATTGTGCTCAATTGTAAAGGGAGAGTTTGATCATGCATCATTGTGGGGTGATGCTGCCCAGCTTAGTTAGGAGCCCAGGTAGCATTAAGAGGGGTGGGCCCAGTCAGCAGGACCAAGAAGCTCATGTAGGGTTTTAGGGAAGTGGTTTAATATCTTAGGGTCCCAGTTTCTACATCAATCAAATGGGGACAGTAGCACAACATGGGGCCTGGAAAGGTGAAAAGGTCCCTGAGCTGCACAGTAGGAGGTCATTAGGGCTCTGCTGCTGTCAGTGTGACCCCAGAAGGATTCTCCTCCCATCTCTGGGTCTCAGATCCCCATCTGCGAAGTGAGGGGACTGAACCAGATGACCCTGAAGAATCCTTCCAGCTGCTGGCCGTGATTTCTGTGCATTTGAACAACCCAGGCTTAGCTGAGAACCTCAGCCACCCCTTGAGTCCCTGAGGGAGCCCAGCCTGAGATGATGTAAATCATTTCTCGTTGTCTGGTCCGTGACTTTGGGCAAGTGAGAAATGCTTCATCTGTGTGTTTGCCTACGTGTTTCTCTACCACCCGCTCCATCTTTCCTGGGTAATAGCCCTGGACAAGCCCTCAATGAGAAACATCGTTGCCTTCCCCAGAGAAAACAGTGTAGAGCAAACTTCCTGGGGCTGGACTTGTCTTCTGTCTTTTAAAAGGAGAAGACGCCGCCTCTTTGATCATCTTGCTCTGCTTCCATCTTCAAAAATATTTTATCACCTTGATTTTGAGTTGTATACGCCGATGGTTTACTAAGCCAGTTTTTAATGAACGCAGCTTTGAGGTAGGGACCTCCCTGCCTGAGTTTGAATCCAGCTTTACTACTTCTGTGAGACCTTAGGGAGTTGCTTATCCTCATCTGGATAATGGGGACAAGGGAGGGGTCGTTGTAGGTACTGAAATGCTAATTCTAGTAAAAACAGCACTGGCCCTGGCACTTGACAAGTGTGCAGTTAGATTAGCTACTGCTGCCCTTACTAGGTCCTTCTGGGTCAAAAACCTGCAAGGGGGCCGGAGCAGAGGTGGTCCTCCCTGTTAGGTGACAGAACACATTTGTGGTGGAACTCACACTTGAACTCTGGCCCGGGCTAGCTGACCTGTGTGTGAGTCCCTTGGCTGGATGTGAAACCTCTGGCCATGTCTTTAGGAATAAGTGGGCTTACTATAAGCGCAGCTTGGATGTTGGGAGATTGGGGACGTCAGAGCAAAGGGCATCCCAGGCTCAGGGACCTTAGGGTGGGGGACCTCTGTGGCCTCCCTGCCAGGGTGGCAGAACTGGAGTGCCTGATATCCGCCCGCCCCTCCAGGGCATGACCATTCGGCCCCTGGTAGACCTGCTGGCTGTGAAGAAAAAGCAAGAAACGAAGCGTTCTATCAACGAGGAGATCCACACGCAGGTACCAGCAGTTGGGCCTGGGCCCTGTGTTGCAGGAGGAGGCTTAGGGAGATAGGAGTAAGCGAGGCCTTGCATCCACGTCCTCAGTCAGCCTCCCCTCCCTGATCCAGTGCTGGGGTGGCCCTTCCGCCTCCTGAGGTCACCGTCACCCCATAGGGAGGGGTGGTGTGAGCAGCCAGGAACCTGAGGAGGGGGCGTCATGCCGTCTCTGCCTCTTCAGGACCCTGTCCCAGGTGCTGGGCACAGGTGGGTTCAGAGAAGAGGGTTCAGCCGGGCCCCAGTGGCAGAGGGCTGGAGGGGGCCACAGCGGTTCAGGATGAGTGGGGTGTGGGCGCCACCTCCTGGCTGCTTCTGGAACTACAGGACCGGGTTGAGCAGAGCGGCGCTCGGGTGGAAGGTGGGGGCCCATTCAGGAGTCTTGGTCCAGGAGGAGCCCAGTAGTGAGGCTTGACCTGGCCCTGGGCACGTTTCAGTTCCTGGACCACCTTCTGACAGGCATCGAGGACATCTGTGGCCACTACGGTCACCACCACTGGAAAGACAAGTAGGTGGCAGGCCTGGTGGGCAGGAGGGTGGGGAGGGGCAGGTAAGGGTCTCCCCCTGGGGGCCTGGGCATCTTCCCACTGCAGGAGCCAGCTTCACCCATCTCCTCCTGCCTCCCACCAGGCTCAACCGGTTTAATAAGAAGTACGTGAAGAAGTGTCTGATAGCCGGTGAGCGCTCCAAGGAGCCCCAGCTCATCGCTTTCTACCACAAGATGGAGATGAAGCAGGCCATCGAGCTGGTGGAAAGTGGGGGCATGGGCAAGATCCCCTCGGCCGTCTCCACCGTCTCCATGCAGTGAGTGCTAATGGCCAACCCCAGCCGCTTCTGCAAGCCACACGCTGACCCCTCAACACCCACCTGGAGAGGGCCCCTGGGTCATTCCACCAGGCGGGCAGATCACACTGAGGACCAAAAGCTTGGTGCACTCAACTGGATCATCCCCAGGGGACCCTTCTGGCCCGGCCCAGCCCCCAGAGTCCCAGGAATTCTCTAATCTGTGCCCCGTTATCCCAGGAACATCCACCCCAAGTCCCTGCCGGCTGAGCGCATCCTGCCAGCACTGTCCAAGGACAAGGAAGAGGAGATCCGCAAAATCCTGAGGAACAACTTGCAGAAGACCAGGCAGCGGGTGAGGGGCTGCTTCCCGCCCGGCCCGCTTCACTTACTGCAGAAGAGCCCCCAGCCCCCACACCACTCCACCCTCCTCCGCTCCTTGTGCCCAGAGCCACCCCAGTCCCTCCAGGCCCAGCTTCCAGGGCCTGACTGGGCCTGCCTGACAGCTGTTCCTCCCACAGCTGCGGTCCTACAACAGACATACACTGGTGGCCGACCCCTACGAGGAGGCCTGGAACCAGATGCTGCTCCGGAGACAGAAGGCCAGGCAACTGGAGCAGAAGGTGTGTCCGCAGCTGGAGCCAGCTCCTACCTTTCTCTGGGAACCTGGGCTCTTCCTCTGCCTGCACCACCACCACCCAACCCTCTGGGAGACAGAGCCACTCCCATCTGGTGTTTTAGCCTCCTCCAGTGTTCTCGCCTGAAAAATTCATGGACTGTAGCCCTCCTGTCAGGACTGTAGCCCTCCAGGCTCCCCTGACCATGGAGTTGCAGAGTCAGACACAACTTTGCAACTGAACACACACACACACACACACACCCATGTGTTTCAAAGACTGAGCCCCAGGGAAAGTTCCAGAAAGCTGCCTTCTCTACCTCTTCTCCACTCAGAGCAGCAAAGAGGCCCCCCTTCCCCACTGTGTCCTCAGGTATCAGATCTAGAAGAGTCTATCTATGTGCTCTAACCTCTCATTTTCTAGTGAGAAAACTAGGCTCAGAGGAAAGGAAACTAAGGCTCAGAATCAGAAAGCAAGACACACATGCCTTCATTCATTTGTTCAGGAAAATATTTGTGGAGCTCTCCCTAAGTGCCAAGCGGCAGAGTTGCCTCGGTGAATCAGATGGTGAATCAGCCCAGTCCCTCCCTTACGAGCTTCTTCGCACACAGTGGCCCCCAGCAGAACCGGAAGTGCAAGGGGCTCTGAGCATCTCCAACAAGGAAGTGGTCAGAGCACGCTTAGGAATGAGAGTCCCAGGGGAGGGAGTGTGGGCAGGGGAAGGGCCAGGCAGAAGGAAAGCAACTATGCTAGGTTCCTGACCACAGACTGAGGGGGCTCAGCTTTCAAGGAAGCTTGTTAATGGGCGTTAAAGGTTTGGGCTTTCTTCAAAGCACGGAGAAGTCGTGAAGGGTTCTCAGCAAGGGAAGCACATGGGAAGAGGTGCGGGTAAATTACGGGGGTGGCGGGGGAGGGGAGGCGCAGGCAGAATTCAAGGGACGTTTAGGAGGTCGGAGTGGCAAGACTTGGTTACCAGTTTGAGGTGGGGCCCTGGGGAGAGGAAAAGGAGGCAGAGGTCACGTCTGGCCTTTGATTGGAGTAGGCGGGTGGTGGCTGAGGGGACACTGCAGAAGGAGCTGGTTTTGAAGGAAGATAAAAATCTGAGTTCAGTCGGAGCGTGTTGCACTGGGAATCGCGGGGGTTGTCCAGGGCCTGGGTGACATTCCTAAGTTGACTGTGGATCTGTCCTCAGGGGCAGATGAGGGCTGGAGCTAGAGGCTGGGCCGGTGTCCCCATGGGAGAGGTGAGACAGTGTGGGGGTGTTCACGGTCACCCCAGAGCTCGCCAAGAGGCTGGGCCAAGCCCTCAGAACCCAGCACTGACCCAGGCTCGCCACTGGCATGGGCAGAGAGGGCGCGGGCACCCCGGGCACACAAAGGAGGGTGTGCGGCCACCGGCCCGGGGCGCCGTCCAGAGGGGCCGCCTCTGCTTACACCCCCCACCCCCACCTGCTCTTCCTCTGTCAGATCAACAACTACCTGACGGTGCCAGCCCACAAGCTGGACTCGCCCACCATGTCGCGGGCCCGCATCGGCTCAGGTAAGGCAGGCTGCGGGGGTCCCTGGCGAGGGGCCTCGAGGCTGGGCACGGGGCCACTGTCTCCTGAGGATGAGGCTCCAACAGGGCCCGGGCCTCAGAGAGCCTGCAGGGAGGATGGGCTTCTCCCGCCCTGCCTTCCTCCCAAGCCGTGAGCTCCTCCTATATCAGGTGGAGCTGGGGGTTCACCAGAGGGGGGCCCCCAGAAGAGTGGCCCTGCCATCCTCCCCAGGGACAGAGTGCTCCATGGGGGGCTCACGCTGAGGAGCTGGGTGCCTGTGGGGAGGCCAGAGGGGGCCGCACTGTTGGTCTCTCTCCAACGTGTGGGGGACCAAGGCAGGCCTTCCAGGACGGGGGACTCGGGTGGGAGTCTGAACTCTTCTTCCGAGCAGGGACTCCTATGGGAGCCCCAGGGCTGAGCAGGGGAGCACAGTCCTACCTTGGAGAGCGCAGTCCGAGGGGAGGAGCAACTATTGGCCAGGTAACAGGGCTCGTCAAAGGCCCGTGTGGAGTGATTTGAAGCATACCAAGATCACTGCACTCACAGGCAGGCTCTGCGGGCAGAAGTGGGCCACGCACTGGGAGAGGCTCGGGGCCGGAAGCCAGCTCATGCCTTGCTCTTGGTTTGCAGACCCGCTGGCCTATGAGCCCAAGGCTGACTTGCCCGTGATCACCATCGACCCGGCCTCCCCGCAGTCGCCTGAGTCCGTGGACCTGGTGAACGAGGAGCTGAAGGGCAAAGTCCTGGGGCTGAGCCGGGATCCGGGGAGGCTGGCCGAGGAGGAGGAGGACAAGGAGGACCCTGAGGGGGGCCTTACGATGCGGACCAAGGAGCCCTCATCCCCGGGCACCGACGACGTCTTCACCCCGGCGCCGAGCGACAGCCCCAGCTCTCAGAGGATACAGCGCTGCCTCAGTGACCCAGGCCCCCACCCGGAGCCTGGGGAGGGAGAGCCTTTCATCCCCAAGGGCCAGTAGCACTGGGGGGCCAGCGGGCGGTGCCTGTCCCGCCACGGACTCTCCCACCAGAGCCAGGGCTGCTGGCAGGGAGGTGGGGGTTGTTCCCCTCGTCCTTCCCGACCTGGACTGGCCCCGGCCCTCCCCCACCGCATGGCAGCTGGGCCCACAGCCCCCACCGCAGCACGGCTTCCCCCTGCCTCCTGGGAAGCACCCTCCCTCCAGCCAGAACTGCCTTCCTGATCCATCCATCAGAGGCGGACCTGCCTGGCTGTGAGGCAAACCCTGCCCCCTCCCGAGCCAAGCTCTCTCTCTACCCCGGACCAGGGCCTCTGGGTCCCCTAGACCTCCGCAGGGCCCCCTCCCATTCTGTCACCTTGCTCATTCAAGTCAATCTTAGTTTCTAACCAAAGAGCCTCTGGCTCAGCCTTGGTCCCTCCTGGGAAGGGAAGGAGCCAGGGCCTCCCTCGGCCTAGGCCGGGCCCTCCATTAACAGGGAAGAGACTAGGGGACCAGGCATCGGACTTGGGGAGGGGTCGGGGACCCGTGACCATGCCATCTTCCTGACGGCTCTCACCCTGGCCACCTCACCCGACCTGTCCTTACTCAGAGCTGCAGGCTGAGGGCACCTCTGAGCTCTGTCTGGAGCTGGAACTCAGCTTCTCCAAACTGGGCTCCAGCGGGGACCACTGGGCCCTTCGGGGGCTGCTGATCGGAGCTCCGGAGAGTGCTGCCTTTTATCTGTTTTGTTTGTTCACACTTCCATGTGCGGTTCTATCTGCACAGAGGGCATTCCTGTTTTTAAAACATTTTTGAAAACACCTGCCTGGACAGAACTCCCGCCATCCTACTCCAGAGCATCTCTCATCCTCATACGTACCTGTCTGCCCAACACTGTTCCCCAAATCAGTCCTCTGTCCACAGGGCTCTGATTTCAGAAATGACCTCACCACCCCCCATCCCCAACACACACACACGAACACCCCAATCATGCCTTTCTCTAACTCATAGATGCTGGGCCTCCTGGGACCTTCTTTCTCTTGGGCCTGACCCTCAGCTCCTGCTGGCCTGTTCTTTCTCTCCTCCCGCTCCCCGCCCCCATTGGCCCCTGGAACCTCTCTTGTAAGCACTGCACTCAGCTTGCTACAGAGCCCTGTCCTCGGGGGGCGGGGATGTCCCCTGAGTATCTCCCACTGGTCAGGGCTGGTGGGTGAGCGGAGTCCTGGGCCCCCAGAGGCCTTTGCTCATAGAAATACACTCCTCCTCCCATGGCCACCATGGGCCAGGCCCAGGCCTAGTGGTCTCTGCCCTTCTCTCTAGGGTACTCCTTTCCCCAGGATCGTGCAATAGTCAGAGCACCCCCCTCCCCAGTGGACTGGGCAGTGGGCGCTCATCTCCCCCTCCTCTCCATGAAAGTGCTGTTTTGGGCAGGAGTCACCATGCAAGGGTGACGTTGACAACTGTGTTCAAAGCCACCACAGCTGCTGCCGCTCTGCCGCCTGTACAGAAGAAACCGAATCTTTTTCATATTCTAATAAATCCATGTGAGTTTTTGATAGAGTTGAGGGCTGCTTCCTGGGCACCAGGGACTTGGGGGAGGAAGGTGGCCCAGGCACCTGAAGGACTTGGCTCAATGGCCGGCACAGAGAAACAGTCCATGTCAAGTGCTGGTGTGCTGATTCCCGTGGACCCAGCACCAGGGATACAGGTGTGAGCAGAGCAGGAGGCTCCCAGTCCTCAGGCTCCTTCTGAAGAAGAGCAGCGTTCATCAGTCCTGCCAGGAGGGCCATGTGTGTGTCTCTGTGTGTGTGCGTGTCTCTGTGTGTGTGTCTGTGTGTATGTGTCTCTGTGTTTCTGTGTATGTGTCTCTGTGTGTATCTATGTGTCTGTGTGTGTGTCTGTGTGTATCCATGTTTGTGTGTATCCATGTTTGTGTGTATCCATGTCTGTGTGTGTCTCTGTATGTGTGTCTGTCTCTGTGTATCTATGTCTGTGTGTGTGTCTGTGTGTGTGTGTCTGTGTGTATCCATGTCTCTGTGTGTCTGTGTGTGTGTGTGTATCTATGTCTGTGTGTGTCTCTGTGTGTGTATGTGTGTCTCCATGTCTGTGTGTGTGTCTGTGTGTCTCTGCGTATGTGTGTCTCTGTGTGCTTCTGTGTGTGTGTGTGTGTATCCGTGTGTGTGTGTCTGTGTGTATCCATGTCTGTGAGTGTCTGTGTCTGTGTGTGTGTGTCTCTGTGTGTGTGTGTCTCTGTCTCTGTGTGACAGGGGAAGGGGGGATGTTGAGCAGGACTTTCCTACATGACATCCTGGGAGAGAACTACAGGCTGAGCTGAGGTTAGCCTGGTGAAGAAAGCTTCAGCGAGTTCCCAAATATTCTAACTGGGAGCTGCACGTGGGAACACCCTAGGAGCTGAGGAAAGGCTGGTGTGGCCGGGTCAGAGAGTGACAGGCAGGGAGGTGAAGGTGGGACCTTGCAGCCCACGGTCAAGATTTTGGTTTATGCTACAGGCAAGGGAGAGGCTCTCCATTGTAAAGTGGGAACAATAACCCCTGGATGGAACATGCTCAGGAGTGTAATGGTCTCAGCACAGAGCCTGGTGGGCTTAGTTCAGCTGAAGTTGGATCCATGAGGTGCACTTTCTGGAGCTGACCACCAGAGGGCAGTGAGTCCTTGGCACACACCCCAGGCACCCTTGGGACCTGCTTTGTGGAGGATAGCATCTCCTTTGCCCAGACTTGGGACCTGTGAATGGAGCTGGTTTGATCCATAAAATCTGAAGTGATGGGTATCAAAAAGACCATAGGGAGGGACCACAGCATCCATTCCTGTAACAGTGTCCCAGCAAAAAATGGATGGAACACTCAAAGGGTTACTAAAGAACCTTCAACTAAGGAATTCTTTACAGAGGTGTGGGCAGGGTTAAGGGAACTTACCAGGGATGGGACTCAAGGGGATCACACTACAGGAAGCTGAAGGGCAAGAGGAAGAAGTTACTTCAGGGAGGGGGCTGCCTTGCTGGAGCTGCAGCCACAGGGATCAGAACACAGCCCCTGCCAGGCAGGGAGCCAGAGGAGAAATGCTCTGACTTTGATCCTGCTGGCGCCTCCCCTTGGTCAGACACACGGGAAAGGGAAAGGCGGTAGCTAGCAACTTCACCTGGAGAAGGCAATGGCAAGCCACTCCAGTACTCTTGCCTAGAAAATCCCATGGATGGAGCAGCCTAGTAGGCTGCAGTCCGTGGGGTCGCTAAGGGTCGGACACGACTGAGTGACTTCACTTTCACTTTTCACTTTCACACATTGGAGAAGGAAATGGCAACCCACTCCAGTGTTCTTGCCTGGAGAATCCCAGGGACGGGGGGGCCTGGTGGGCTTCTGTCTATGGGGTCACACAGAGTCGGACACGACTGAAGTGACTCAGCAGCAGCAGCAGCAACTTCACCAAGCGTAGTTCACACGGATGAGCCTTCAGCAGTGGAACAAGGGGAGAGTGGATTTAGAGAAGGCAGAGCCATTCCTTTTCCTCCCCCTCACCGTTCACTGTCGTCCTTCAGATGAAAAATGTGTGTCCCTATTGCTTAATGGCTACAGAATTTCTGTTTAGAGTAATGAAAGAGCTTTGGAAATTGATCATGGTGATGGCTGCACAAATGCCGCTGATTGTTCGCTTTAAAATGGCTTGTTTCATGTTATGTGAATCTCACCTCAATTCTTAAAATTAAGGGTTTATTAAAGAAAGCTCATCCCTAACAGGAAAACAGAACAGTCTCATCAGCTCACCATATCCTTGTCTTACCACATCATTGTTATCTCAGTCACACTCACCGGGAACCTAACTCAGTCATCATCAAGGCTCTTTCAACAAGACAGTAGAGGAGGGATAACAGCAGAAACCTGCTCCAGTCCCCGCTTTTGGAGCTGGTCACGAGACCTGTGCTAGCAGTCATGCCTTCCTCCTCCCACCCCTTCCATGGTCCTCTCACCAGCTGCCAGCACTTTGGCTGGTCTGGTCCTTTACTGTGTGTGTCTGTGTGTGTATCTGGGCCTTTACAATGTGTGTGTGTGTGTGTGTGTGTGTGTGTGTGTGTGTGTGTGTCTATCTGGGCCTTTACAATGTGTGTGTGTGTGTGTGTGTGTGTATCTGGGTCTTTATAATGTGTGTGTGTGTGTGTGTGTATGTATCTGGGTCTTTTTAATGTGTGTGTGTGTGTGATCTGGGCCTTTATAATGTATGTACACATGTGTCCTAAGTCTTTATTCCTATGGGATTCAGGTTTGTATTGGTCTTCGGTTTATTGGGTTGCCATTTCCCACTGTCGCTATTAGACATGGGAGATCTGAGAGGCGCTCAGTTAGTCCTCTGCTTCTAGACGTGGCCTTCCTGCCCACCCTCCCTTTTCTAGATTCATCACCCTATCTGGTACACTTGATCCCCTTTCTACATTTGAGTTAAGCAATATACAGAACTCAAAATGACCAGAAGGAAGACTCTACTTCTGACATCTGTGTTCCCTCCAGGCCCATTGAACACAAAGTCGAGAGAGGGAAAGCAAAAATTCCTCCAGGAGGTTATTTGGAATAATAGAAGAGCCACCCTCATTCCCACTGCTTGGTCCCTGGGCCTCTGCATTAGGGCTGTGAGAGAGGCGGAGCCACTGATTTTAAACTTACACTGCATCCCGCATGTCAATAACCCAAGTTGCTGTCTCCCAGCTGGCACTGGAGGTTTCTCTATCGAGTCAGCTGCTTCTGAGCGATGGGACACATTGTGTGTCCAGTGCTTCCATGGGCGAGACCATTGCTCAGTGCCCTTCACCATAAAAGGGAAATAGGCTATGTGTGGGATAGCAGAGTGATGAACAAGCAAGTACAAAAATGACGAGGCTGGCAGAAGCACTAAGGCGGGGAAGGCAAGTCCATGGCAGGAATGCATATTTATTACCATGAGGTAATACATAACTGATCCTTTATGAAGCAAGGGGTCAAGGCACTCAACCTGCCAAGAGATAGCTAGCTGGTCCCTGAAGGGTGGTGGTTCTCAGATTTTTTGGTGTCGGGATCCTTTTACACTCTTTTACACAATAATTTTATTGAAAGGTTATACTCTTAAAAATTGTAAACAGTTTTTGTTTATGTGGGTTTTATCTATTTTACTGGATTAGAAGTTAAAGCGCTAAACTATTTAAAACTAATAAACCCATTACATAGTAACATAACATTTTATTGAAAATAACTTTTTGAAAACAAAAAATGTGAGAAGAGTGCCTTGATTTGACATGTTTGCAAATCTCTCTCTTTTTTAACCATGCTGTGAGGCACAAGGGATCTTAGTTCCTTGACCAGGGATTGAACCCATGCCCCCCTGCAGTGGAAGTGCAGAGTCCTAACCACTTGACGTCCAGGGAAGTCCCTGCAGGTCTCTTTAGAATTTGGCTTAATAAGAGACAGCTGGATTCTCAGATCTGCTTCAGCATTTAGTCTGTTGTATACACGCTGTGTAGCCTCTGGAATATTCCACTATACACTCATGAAAGAAAATACTAATACTGTCTTAGTATTAATAAAGCAGAGCTGACCTCATAGAACCCATGGAAGAGTCTTCCTGGTCCACACTTTGAGAACCATTGCCCCAGGGAATAGTTCCAACCAAGAAGCTCAGCTGGGTCTTCGCTGATGGCAGCCTGAGCACTCAGCAGTGCCCACTGCCTGATCAGATTTGGTGAGGGAAATTTGTTGTGTCTATGTATACTGATTTTAATATGGCTGTTGAAATAAATTACCAAAAACCTAGTGGCTTAAAACAATACAAGTTTGTTACAGTTTGGGAGGTCATAAGCCTAAAATGAGTCTAACTGGGCTAAAATCAGGGGCTTCCCAAGTGGCTCTAGTGGTAAAGAACCTGCCTGCCAATGCAGGAGACAGAAAAGATGTGAGTCCGATCTCTGGGTAGGAAAGATCCCCTGGAGGAAGGAATGGCAGTCCACTTCAGTACTCTTGCTTGGAGAATCCCATGGACAGGAGCCTGGTGGGCTAGAGTCCATAGAGTCTCATAGACACGACTGAAGGGACTGACCCGGGCTAAAATCAAGGTGTCAGCATGGCTGCAGTCCTTTCTGGAGTCTCTAGAGGAGAATCTGTTTTCTTGCCTTTTCCAGCATCTAGAGGCTGCCTGCATTCCCAGGCTTGTTCCCTCCTTCCATCTTTAAAACCAGCCATGGCCAGTAGACTCTCTCTCACCTCACTCTACCCTGCCTCTGACTCTGCCTCCTGCTTCCACATTTAAGGACTCTTGGGATAACACTGGGTCCATCTAGATAATTCAGGAGAATCTCCCTTTTTTTTATTTTTATTTTTCTGGTTAGAGGCTTATTCAACCCTAAACAATCTCTTTCAACTTTATTGAGGTAGCTGACCGCGTCCACGACCAAATCCGCCTCTAAACTGGAATTCAGTTGCTGACCCAGCCTCAGTCTTCTCCAGGGGGCACGGCGCTTTGTCTGTAGGTGTCTCTGTTGGCTTCTCCTCATGTGAGTCTTGCAGGTCACTCTCCCTCCAAACCTTTGGGCCGCAGTCAGCCAGTCTCAGGATGGCTGCAGCGCAAGATTGGCAGGCATGATCTCAGGGGGCCAGTGGAGGTAATCACAGAGATACTGGATGTCCTCGTTGGTGAGGTACCAGAAGAAGTGTCTCCAGGCAAACTGTTCCTTCACGTAGCCTTGCGATTTGAGAGACAGCATGGCTTTCATGACGTGAAGATCAGGCATGTCCTTGTCTGCCAGCTCCGGTTGCTTGGGCATGTGGACATCCTTGGCCAACATCACCCCCTCCTTAAAGAGGAGTTCATAAATGGCAATCCAGTTCTTCTTGGGCATCAACATTGCAACGGCTACTGCATCCAGGGCCTGAGCTGGAAGAGCGAGAATCTATTTTTAAGGTCGGCTGATTAGCGGCTTCAATTCTTTCTTCCTACTTTAAACGCCAATACTTAAACTCCAATACTTTGATGTGAAGAACTGACTCATTTGAAAAGACCCTGATGCTGGGAAAGATTGAAGGCAGGAGAAGGAGACGACAGAGGATGAGATGGTTGGATGGCATCACCGACTCAATGGACATGAGTTTGAGTCAACTCCGGGAGTTGATGATGGACAGGGAGGCCTGGCGTGCTGCAGTCCATGGGGTCACAAAGAGTCGGACATGACTGAGCGACTGAACTGAACCTTAATTTACCCTTTGCCCTGTAAAATACATTCACAGATCCAATCCTAATTAGGATCCTAATCCTCGGATTAGGATGTGGACATCTCTTTATTTTTTATGCTGGGTCTTCATTGCTGCACATGGACTTTCTCTAGTTGCAGCAAGCGGGGGCTACTCTCTGTTGGGGTGCTTGAGCCTCCCATTGCCATGGTTTCTCTTGTTGAGCACAGGCTCCAGAGTGCGTGCTCAGTAGTTGTGGTGCATGGGCTTAGTTGCCCTGTAGTGTGTGGAGCCTTCCAGAACCAAGGATCAAACCCATGTCCCCTACATCGGCAGGCAGATTCTTAGCCACTGGACTGCCAGGGAAGTCCAGGACATGGACATCTATGGCAGGTCATTATTTGTCCACTACACTCTGTACATGGAACAACAGACTGGTTCCAAATAGGTAAAGGTGTACGTCAAGGTTGTATATTGTCACCTTGCTTATTTAACTTATATGCAGAGTACATCATGAGGAACGCTGGGCTGGAAGAAGCACAAGCTGGAATCAAGATTGCTGGGAGAAATATCAATAACCTCAGATATGCAGATGACACTATCCTTATGGCAGAAAGTGAAGAGGAACTCAAAAGCCTCCTGATGAAAGTGAAAGAGGAGAGTGAAAAGTTTGGCTTGAAGCTCAACATTCAGAAAACAAAGATCATGGCATCTGGTCCCATCACTTCAGGGGAAATAGATGGAAAAACAGTGGAAACAGTGTCAGACTTTATTTTTGGGGGCTCTAAAATCACTACAGATGCTGATTGCAGCCATGAAATTAAAAGACGCTTGCTCCTTGGAAGGAAAGTTATGACCAACCTTGATAGTATATTAAAAAGCAGAGACATTACTTTGCCAACCAAGGTCCGTCTAGTCAAGGCAATGGTTTTTCCCATGGTCATGTATGGATGTGAGAGTTGGACTGTGAAGAAAGCTGATCGCCGAAGAATCGATGCTTTTGAACTGTGGTGTTGGAGAAGACTCTTGAGAGTCCCTTATACTGCAGGGAGATCCAACCAGTCCATTCTAAAGGAGATCAATCCTGGATGTTCATTGGAGGGACTGATGCTAAAGCTGAAACTCCAATACTTTGGCCACCTCATGCGACAAGTTGACTCATTGGAAAAGACTCTGATGCTGGGAAAGGTTGGGGGCGGGAGGAGAAGGGGACGACGGAGAATGAGATGGCTGGATGGCATCACCGACTCTGTGGACATGAGTTTGAGTGTACTCCGGGAGTTGGTGATGGACAGGGAGGCCTGGCGTGCTGTGATTCATGGGGTCGCGGAGAGTCGGACACGACTGAGCGACTGAACTGAACTGAACACTATGAATGGCCTCTATCCCTGCCACATGGCCACTCTGTGTGTGGGCCCACTGAGCCAGAACCAGAGTAGCTGGGAAAGGAAGCTGACATCAACAGATCAGGTAATCTTGTCCACTTGACCACTAAGACCCTCCCTCACAATGGACACTTGTGTGAGTTAAAATAGCGTCACCACCTCTGCCCGTTTCAAGCAGCTCATCCATAAATCTTTCCCTTAGACCTCTTACCTCTGCATCACCAATCTTCTGATCTTATTTTCAAGTCCCTGAGCAGCCAGTCAACTTGTTAACCCACTGCTCATGAATCAGAGGGGATCTGTACCTCTGGTCATCTCTCCTTCCATGCAAAATGGACAATCAATGTAACCATAAGAGGATATCTCTTCATCACTGTCTTTTAGAGACACTATGAGTGTGGCTTTAATGTGGCAGTTAATCCATTTGTGGCTGGTGCTAACATACCATGCAGACTCATTTGGAAATCATGTCTGTGCTTTTTCCTCCATGATAACCAGTCACAGCAACTTCCCCAAATGGGGGCTGAGAGAGAAGCAGTGAAGCAGTAAGAGTACCTACCATGGGAATCTGAGCCACCTGTTCCTGCAATTTCCTTGTGCCTCCTGGACTTACTCAGACCTGATCTAAGATAGAATATTGAATAATAGAATGTTGCCATGCATGTCCAATCTGACAAAGGGAAGCATCAGATGATGTCCAGTTCTGGTTGCATGGGTCACTGGGTGTCCTGAAGTTAGGCATTCAGTCTCCACCATGCTCGGGTATGAGCCACGAGCTGTTTTTCAGTGGAGAATAGTTACTGGCAGAAGAGGGCACAAATTAATCCAGAACGCTAAGGGTCTATAACTGTACTGCATCTCTCCTGCTGGAGCTTGTCCATACAGCATATTTTCCTGCCATAAACTTCTAAATTGTAAAGCTCGAGGGACAGGGCAGCTTGCTTTGCAGTCTGGACCTGCTACAGCATCTTATCTTGCCGTGGGCCTCTCTCAAAACTTGCAATATTATGAGTTTTTCCAGTAAATCGGTAGAACAGCATGACCAAATGTAGTATATATTACCTCAAAAATCCACAGTCCCATCAAACATTTTGCCTCTTTCTTTGTTGTAGGCAGTATCAGGTTCAGCAACTCTCATTCTGTAGGAGATGTACTGGCATGCCCCAGACCTCCAGATACCCTAGAAACTTCCCTGACAAGGCATTCCTCTGAATATTTTGTGGGATTTATCATCCTTCCTTTGGCATACATATGCTCTGCTAAGAATCTAAAGTGCTTGCAATTTCCTGCTCACTAGGCCCAATTACCATAATGTCATCAATATAATGGACCAGCATGTTTGGAACTGTATCAAGATGACGAGCATCTCTTTGGACTAGATTATGGCAGAAATCAGGAGAATAAGCAAAGCCTGAGGATGTAGACTGAAGATATACTGCTCTCTCTAATACACAAAGACAAACTAATTTTGAGGATCTTTACTTAGTGGGATAGAAAAGAATTGGGGGTCAAGGATGGGCCCCAGGGCAGAGGTTGTGTTGATTTGCTCCAGTGAAATTTTCATGTCTGGATCCACAGTTACAGCTCCATCCCACCTCGTAGTTACAGCAATCTAGTCATTCCTCAAGACCCAACTGGTTTTTGCACCAGCCAAATAGGTAAGTTAAACTGGGCCTCAGTAGGAATGACCACTTCTGTGTATTTCAGATCATTGATGGTGGCACTAATTTCTGGAATTCCCTTAGAGATGTGAGTATTGCCTTTGGTTTGCCCTCGCTGCTTTTTTGGCCTCACCACAGGGCAAGTGGGATCTTAGTCCCCCAACCAGATATTGAACATGTGTTCCCTGTATTGAAAGCCCTGAGTCTTAACCACTGGACCACCAGGGAAGTCCCCAGTGGTATATCTGTCAGTTAATTGTCAGAATGGGTCTGTGGTCCCATTGAGCTCACTTGGGCTAAGAACAAACTGAAAGCCTTGAACTCATGACTCAGTGCAAGGGTGGACATTTAGAAAGCCTCTAGAATGACTCTGAAGGAATCGTTGATCTCTGGGGGCCACAGGGCAGATAAAGGCGAGGACCAAGTCCAGGCCTTAAAGGTTGCAAAGAGTCAGACACAACTGAGTGACTAACACACACACACACACACCAGGGCTGCAGAACCAATTAAATGTGCAACCCCACCACATCTCTTATGTAAATGGAGGGGCACTGGTTAAGAAAGGATGGGACATCCAGGCATGGGATGGGGACATTTGGATAGAACTTAGAACCCCAACACCTCCTGAATCTTTCTTGTTGGTGAAGGCAGCACCCTGGTTTCAGTCTGAAACCTTCAGACCTTCCTGGCATGAACACCCTGCAGTGATGTCACCTGGGGCCTTTGCCTGATGCTGGTTTTCCTCAGAACACCTCCATCACCTCTCACTACCTCTAGGCCATAATGAGAATTATATCCCATCAAGCCCACTTCAAGGCTTTCAATCTGTTTTGTTTGCTTTGTGTGTGTTCCCGAGGGCAGTCAGATGTAGAGTCAGAAGGCCGCGCCAGCCTTTGTAATCACTGCTGTCACCATAGTGACTAAATGTCCTAGCTACTTGGTCTCCTGACATCATAGCAGTGCATCTCACACCACCACCGGTCATAAAGGCAGTCACTGTGATGTGGCAGACAACCATCGTCCCTCACCCCTGCCAAGGAGGATGTTCGCACACTAATCAGGATGTGTGAGCCACCCATCCCAGAACCCCAGAATCCCAGCCAAGAAGCTATTTCCCAGGGCTATTCTGGTACCAATTATTGTAGCAGTCAGGACACTGGATGGAAACAGATGGCACATTTAAAGGGGTAACTGAAAAGGGCTTGATGAAGGGACGAGATCAGAGTGGTGGGCACAGTTGGAGGAGCTAAGAAAGGCTGCTGCGGTACTCAGGGGCCAGCAGCGGCAGGAAGCTTTACCCCCAGGGAGCAAGGGATGGTTCCTGAACCTGATGAGAGCTGCAGCCCTGGGAAAGGTCAGCCTCCACTGACCAGAGCAGAATGGAGAAAAGTGAAGGGTGAGCCGGTGCTGGTACCTGGAGAACGTCAGACACGAGGCCTCATTTTACAGATCAAGAGATTAAGGCTTAGCTGCCTGTGAGGAATTCAGCAAATCAGCCCTGAGTGCCTGTGTGTGTGTGGTGGGGTGGGTGTGTGGTGGGGGTGTGTGTGTGGTGCGGGGTGTGTGTGTGTGTGTGGTGCGTGTGTGTGGTGGGTGGTATGTGTGTGTGGTGGTGTGTGTGTGTGATGGGTGTGTTTGTGTGTGATGGGGTGTGTGTGTGGTAGTGTGTGTGTGTGTGATGGGGTGGGGTGTTTGTGTGTGGTGGGGTGTTTGTGTGTGTGAGATAGGGTGTTGGTGTGTGTATGGTGGGGTGTGTGTGTGTGTGTGATGGGGTGTGTGTGTGTGATGGGGTGTGTGGAGGTGTGTGTGGGGGTGTATGTGGTGGGGTGTGTATGTGGTGT
The DNA here is from genome assembly GCF_049115385.1 of Moschus berezovskii. Classification (NCBI taxonomy): domain Eukaryota; kingdom Metazoa; phylum Chordata; class Mammalia; order Artiodactyla; family Moschidae; genus Moschus; species Moschus berezovskii. The sequence continues at coordinate 10,153,907 of NC_142461.1, read as the reverse complement.
GTGTGTGTGTAGTGGTGTGTGAGGTGGGTGGTGTGTGTGTGTGGTGGTGTGTGTGTGTGTGATGGGGTGTGTTTCTGTGTGATGGGGTGTGTGTGTGGTGGTATGTGTGTGTGTGATGGGGTGGGGTGTTTGTGTGTGGTGAGGTGTTTGTGTGTGTGAGATGGGGTGTTAGTGTGTGTATGGTGGGGTGTGTGTGTGTGCGATGGGGTGTGTGTGTGATGGGATATGTGGAGGTGTGTGTGGGTGTGTGTGTGGTGGGGTGGGGTGTTTGTGTGTGGTGGGATGTTTGTGTGTGTGCGATGGGGTGTGTGTGTGATGGGGTGTGTGGAGGTGTGTGTGGGGGTGTGTGTGGTGGGGTGTGTATGTGGCATGTGTGTGTGGTGTGTGTGTGTGTGGTGGGGTGTGTTTGTGTGAGATGGTGTGTGTGTGTGTGGTGGGGTGTGTGTGTGTGGTGGGGGGTATGGGGTGTGTGTGTGTGGTGGGGTGTATGGGGGACGTGGTTGGGTGTGTGTGTGGTGGTGTGTGTGTGTGTGGTGGGGTATGTGTGTGGTGTGTGTGTGTGGTGGGGTGTGTGTGTGTGTGTGGTGGGGGATATGGGGTGTGTGTGTGTGGTGGGGTGTGTGTGTGTGTAATGGGGGTATGGGATGTGTGTGTGTGGTGGGGTGTGTGTGTGTGGTGGGGGTATGGGGTGTGTGTGTGTAATGGGGGGTATGGGGTGTGTGTGTGTGGTGGGGTGTATGGGGGGCGTGGTCAGGTGTGTGTGTGGTGGGGTGTGTGTGTGTGGTGGGGGTATGGGGTGTGTGTGTGTAATGGGGGGTATGGGGTGTGTGTGTATGGTGGGGTGTATGGGGGACGTGGTCAGGTGTGTGTGTGGTGTGTGTGTGTGTGTGTGTGGTGGGGTGTGTGTGTGTGTGGTGGAGGATATGGGGTGTGTATGTGTGTGGTGGGGTGTGTGTGTGTGGTGGGGTGTGTGTGTGTGGTGGGCTCTGTGTGTGTGTGGTGGGGTGTATGGGGGGCATGGTGGGGTGTGTGTGGGGGGGGTAGTGGGGTGTGTGTGTGGTGGGCTGTGTGTGTGTGTGGTGGGCTGTGTGTGTGTGTGGTAGGGTGTAGGGGGGTCATGGGAGGGTGTGTGTGTGTGGGGTAGTGGGGTGTGTGTATGGTGGGGTGTGTGTGTGTGGTGGGGTGTGTGTGTGTGTGGTGGGCTGTGTGTGTGTGTGGTAGGGTGTAGGGGGGGCATGGTGGGGTATGTGTGTGGGGGGTAGTGGGGTATGTGTGTGGTGGGGTGTGTGTGTGTGGTGGTGTGTGTGTGGTGTGGTGTGTGTATGTGTGTGTGTGTGTGGTGGGGTGTGTGTGTGTGTGTGGTAGGGTGTAGGGGGGCATGGTGGGGGGTGTGTGTGGTGGGGGGTGTGTGTGTGTGGTGGGGTGTGGGGGGCATGGTGGGGTGTGTGTGTGGGTGGTGGGGTGTGTGTGTGGTGGGGGGGTGTGTGTGTGGTGGGGGGGGTGTGTGTGTGTGTGTGGTGGGTGTGTGGGTGTGGTGGGGAGGGGGTTTTGGTGTGGAGAGAGGGAGGCACAGAGCCCTGTCCTGGAAGGACTGACAGTCTGGGGGTAGACATACTCAGCCTCACTTTCCCATCTGTAATAGAGAATTCCTAATTACTGTCCACATCATAAATTCAGTAAAAGGATCATGCCACTGAGAGCCAGGAAAGCAATTATCCATCAAGACACTTTTTTTAATTTAATTTTTTGGCTGCACCACATGGCATGCAGGATCTTAGTTCCCCAACCAGGGGAACCTGCACCCCCTGCTTTGGAAATGCAGTCTTCACCACGGGATCACCAGGGAAGTCCCAAGAAAGTATTTTTTGAGGGTCCATTTTGTGCTATTTTCCGCACTCAGGGAAAGGACGGGGGATTGGAAGGGACACTCGTAGAGAATTGAAGCTCACCTTCCTCGTGCCCAGCGTGTCCCAGGGAGGAATCGAGGAACGAGGACAGAGAATCGCTTACACCTGGGACGATGCAACACTAAATCAATGCTAGTGCTGCTGCTGCTAGAAACTAAAGCAGTCACATTACACCATCCCGTAGTCCGTTGTGTGCAATAGCATTATGTCTACAAAAACAATATACAGATCTTTCTTGCTAAAAATGAAAAAAAAGAACTTTAGAAATGGGTCTCATTGGTAAAAAAAGAATTAGTGATGTCAAGATACATGGATTGGCTGGAGTATTATAGAAACAGACCACTGCTCTTTCCTGGACAGGAAATAAAAATCCAGCTACTGATAGTGATTGCCTGTGGAGTTTTGAGATTGATTGGAAAGGGGAAAACAGGAATTTGGGGGGATGATAGAAGTGTTTTACATCTTGATCAGGGTGTTATCAAAATTCATTGAATTGTACACTTAGGATGTGTACATGTTACTGTGGGTAAATTTAATATCCACTTTAAAAATTATATTAAGAAATCTAATGCTCAGCCCTCAGCTCACATCCTGGATAACAGACTCCTCCAGTGCTCACTGTTCTGGTGCTACTTGGGAGGCTTCTGGGAACCTGGCTGGTTAGACATCAGCCTGGCCCCACAGCTAGAACAGGGTCCCATTCTCCTCATGTTTGTCAGAATCCCTGGTGACTCAGATAGTAAAGAATCTGCCTGTAATGCAGGAGACCCAGGTTCAATCCCTGGGTTGGGAAGATCCCCTGGAGAAGGGAATGGCAACCCACTCCAGCTTTCTTGCCTAGAGAATCCCATGGACAGAGGAGCCTGGTGGGCTACAGTCCATGGGGTCTCAAAGAGTCGAACATGACTGAGTGACTAAGCACAGCACTGCACACAGTTGCTTTACAATGTTGTGTTATAATAGTTTCTACTGTATAGCAAAGTCAATCAGCTATACATATACATATATCCCCTCTCTTTTTTTGGACTTCCTTCCCATTTAGGTCACCATAGAGCACTGAGTTGAGTTCCCTGAGTGATACAGAGGGCTTTCATTAGTTATCTATTTTATACATAGCATTGGTAGTGTATGGATACTTCCCCATGGCTCAGATGGTAAAGAATCTGCCTGCGATGCAAGAGATCGGGGTTCAGTCCTTGCATTGGGAAGATCCCCTACAGAAAGGAATGCAACCCACTCTGTTATTGCCTGGAGAATTCCATGGACAAAGGAGCCTGGAGCCTGGCAGGCTACAGTCCATGGGCACAAAGAGTCAGACACAATTGAGCAACTAACACACACACACATCAATAGTATATATATGTCAATCCCAGTCTCCCAATTCTTCCTATCCCTCCTTCCCCACCTTGATGTCTGTTTGTTTGTTTTCTATATCTGTGTCTCTATTTTCTGTTTTGCAAATAAGATCATCCATGTGTGGTTGTGTCTTATACGAAATAAAAAATGAATACAGATGCTTGTCTTGTTTCTTTGAGCGAGATGAGTGCTATTAAGAGAACTTCGTGAGCTATTGGGAAATGACCCAGGTGAGATGGAAACACTTGGAGAAAGTGAAGGGGTAGAGATTCAGAGCCAGACACCTTTGAGAGCAGCGGGGGCAGCTTCTCCAGGGCTTTCCCCAGGGCCAGGAGCAGGTGGGTTTGCAGAGTTAGTGGCAGGAAGATGAAGTATGGCAGTGTGGTTGAAGGCTTTAGTTCTCTTAGGAAAGAGTGAGGGAAGTTCACCAAACAAGAATAAGCTTCAAAAGGGAGGTAGAAAATTTGAGGAACAAGGCAAAAGAATAAAACAGTAATCTTGAGAGTGTAGAGAAGAAGGAAATTGTGCTTATTTAGAAAACAAAGTAGAATTTTCCTTGTTGAGTCCGTCTGATGTGTGAGAACAGGAAACCAGTCAGCCTAATTATATGATATTATCAGTGATCTTCAGATACTTGAGCACAGACACCAGAAGGATGAATTTTGCCAAGTAAGATAAAATAAAAGGAAATGAAATGAAAGATGTGATTAGCATAAGAAACCATAGAATTGAGTAGAGATTCCAAGAGAACTAAAGATGGAAGAAGAACTGAGGTCAATGGACTGGATGTCTTCCTGAGAGGGAAGCATTATTAAGCAGGTGTGTATTAGTTCGGGGGAAAGGCAAAGCAGCTGTATAACAAAGATATCCCACAATACAGCAACTCAACAAGTTTTTTTTTTCCCTCATATAACAATCTTGCTCCAGTATTCTGACCTGGAGAATCCCATGGACAGAGAAACCTGGTGGGCTTCAGTCCATAGGGTCGCAAAGAGCAATTTAAGCAACACAACTGAAGCAACTTAGCATGGATGCAACAATCTTGAGATAAGCGGTCCAGGTTGTTGGGGCCACTGCGCTCCCTGCAGTCATTCAGGGACCAGGTCCCTCCAATCTTGTGGCTCTGACATCTCCTAAGCTGTTGTCTTCATCTTCATGATCAAATCATGGCTCATGTTTAGCCCAATGGAAGAGAAAAGGGCATGAAGGGGAATACACCTAAACTTGAAGGCATAGGCTTGAAGGTGACACCCGTCACTTCTGCTCAAATCCACTGATAATAGCGTATTGTGTAGGTGTACCTAGCTATGGGGGAGGCTGCTGCTGTTGCTGTTAAGTCGCTTCAGTCATGTCTGACTTTGTGCGACCCCATAGACGGCCGCCCACCAGGCTCCCCCGTCCCTGGGGTTCTCCAGGCAAGAACACTGGAGTGGGTTGCCATTTCCTTCTCCAATGTGTGAAAGTGAAAAGTGAAAGTGAAGTCACTCAGTCGTGTCCGACTCCTAGCAACCCCATGGACTGCAGCCTACCAGGCTTCTCCGTCCATGGGATTTTCCAGGCAAGAGTACTGGAGTGGGTTGCCATTGCCTTCTCCAAATACAAAAGAAGGAGACAACAGATTTTGATGGACATCTAACAGCCTTCGCCATGGGGGATACTTGAGAAAATGGGCATTGTAATTGTCATATTTGATAGCATAATTTAATACTTTCCCCTTTTTTGAACACTACCTAGCATACCTAATTTTTATGTCATTTAACTAGTTTGCCAGTTAACATCTTAGTACGTCAGTCTTTGGGAGTAAAGTTTCTGGTAAGCATCTTCCCAAAAGCATCTTCCTGAAAAGAAGATATTTTAGGAAGATGTTTATAATGAATAAGCATCCTTGAATTCTGACAAGCTTATGATGAAAAACTAGGCAAAATCTAAGTGAAATAAGTGAGGTTAATCAAGGTCTGGAACTGTTTTTCTCTGAGGTCTTTTGCCATCTGTGGGTTTGATATCTAATGAACTTTGGGTTTAATGGTCTACAAAACTTAGAATCCATCCAAGAAGGAGAAGCTGATGAGAGACCCCAAGGGACCATACTCTCAGTGTAAGAGTGAACCAACAGAAACCAATCCCACACTGCCTCTCACCCCAGGACTAAAAGGAAATACGTCTTGGTTCCAAAAAGACTGGGGAGGGGGAAGAAACCATATCCCTGAGAAGCTGCTTTCTGAACTGTCCCTTATGCAGAATTTCACATCATCTATCATGGTCTCAAATATTCAGATTGTAAATTTATTTAAGAATGATCCTGGGCTGGTAATACCTTTAGCTTCTGATAGAAGCAAATGCCCTCCAAAGGAATGCACCATCATGCAGAGCTTCAAAATTTCAATAAATTGTGTTTTTAAAAATGAGAACTGTTAACCATGCAGACAAGGGAACAAATTATCATGAGTGACCATAGTGGAAAAAATAGATACAATTGATTTTATCACAATCCAGAAGCTCCATCAAGAGAATGAAAAGACAAGCCATACAATGGGATAATACTTGAACACATTTAACTGATGAAGGAGTCTTATATTGAATATATAAAGAACTCAATAAGAAAAGACAAACCCACCAAATAGAAAATGGACAAAGAAATCCAAAACATACTTTACAAGAGAAGGAAATCCAAATAGCCAATAAATACATGGAAAAGTGCTTAACTCCATAATAATCAAGACAAAACAGAAAGTATAAGAAATATTACTATACACACACACCAGTTGGCAAAACTCAAAAGTGTGGCAAGACTAAGTAGTAACAAGGATCTGGGGCAACTGGAACTCTCATACACCGCTGGTGACTATTAGCCCAGCTACTCTGGGGGGCAGCCTGGGGGGAAGTAAAGTGGTATAAACACTCATATCCTGTGACCCTGTGACATCCCCACTGGAAAAAATGCTCTAAGAAGTACATGGATTCTTCATCAGGAGACATGCACCAAAATGCTCCGAGGAGATTTACGGAGCCTCAAACTGGAAACAATCAAAATGCCTATCAATAATAAAGTAGCTAAGTACATTTTGTTTATAATCAAACCATGGAGTATTAAACAGCAATGACAATAAACAAACTAGAACTTCACAATAACATGGATTAATGATAAAAACCCCATGCTGAGAGAAAGAAGCAAACAAAACACAAAAGATATACGAGGAATTGTTCCATTTGTTTAAAATTCCGCAACAGCAAAGTCTAAACCATATTATATAAGGATGGATAAGCCATATAGAACGATGAAACTGTGACACTAGGCAGTGAGTATAGACTAAGTCACTTCAGTTGTGTCTGATTCTTTGTGACCCCATGGACTGTAGCCCACTCTCCACGTAAGAATACTGGGGTGGCTTGCCATTCCCTCCTCCAGGGGATCTTCCTGACCCAGGGGATGAACCTGTGTCTCTTATGTCTCCTGCACTGGCAGGCAGGTTCTACCGCTAGCACCACTAGGGAAGCCATAACGCTAGGCAGAAATAACCTTAAATACAAGAATGATTATCCCTGAGGAAAGTGGGGGATGTGATTGAGGAGGGGCACGTGGGGATTCCTGTGGCCCTGGCAATATTCCATTTCTTGACTTGAATGGTGATTATACAGATGTTTACTTTATAATTGTACATTATACTATGCATTTATGTTTTATGCACCTTTCTGTATGTTTTATTTTACAATCAAGTTTTTAAACAGAACAACTTTATGCCAATGTATTTGAAAATTGAAGCAAAGTGAACAAATGTCTAGAAAACTATTACTTTCCAAAGCCGAATCAAAAAGAAATAAGATATCTGAACAGTTCTGTAACTAGTAACCTATCGCTATGTGACAAATTATAACAAGCTTAGAAACTTAAAAACACACACTTATTATCTCATGATTTCTGTGGGTTAGGAGTCTGGGCACAGGGCAGACACACTGAAATCATAACCACAAAAAACTAGTTGATCTGATCATATGGACCACAGCCCTGTCTAACTCAATGAAACTAAGCCATGCCGTGTGGGGCCACCCAAGACAGACGGGTCATGGTGGAGAGGTCTGACAGAATGTGGTCCACTGGAGAAGGGAATGGCAAACCACTTCAGTATACTTGCCTTGAGAACCCCATGAACAGTATCAAAGGGCAAAATGATAGGATACTGAGTGAGGAATTCCCTAGGTCGGTAGGTGCCCAGTATGCTACTGGAGATCAGTGGAGAAATAACTCCAGAAAGAATGAAGGGATGGAGCCAAAGCGAAACAAATACCCAGTTGTGGATGTGACTGATGATAGAAGCAAGGTCCGGTGCTGTAAAGAGCAATATTGCATAGGAACCTGGAATGTTAGGTCCATGAATCAAGGCAAATTGAAAGTGGTCAAACAGGAGATGGCAAGAGTGAACATAGACATTCTAGGAATGAGTGAATTAAAATGGACTGGAATGGGTGAATTTAACTCAGATGACCATTATATCTACTACTGTGGGCAGGAATCCCTTAGAAGAAATGGAGTAGCCATCATGGTCAACAAAAGAGTCCGAAATGCAGTACTTGGATGCAATCTTAAAAACGACAGAATGATTTCTGTTTGTTTCCAAGGCAAACCATTCAATATTACAGTAATCCAAGTCTATGCCCCAACCAGTAACGCTGAAAAAGCCGAAGTTGAACGGTTCTATGAAGACCTACAAGACCTTTTAGAACTAACACCCAAAAAAGATGTCCTTTTCATTATAGGGGACTGGAATGCAAAAGTAGGAAGTCAAGAAACACCTGGAGTAACAGGCAAATTTGGCCCTGGAGCACGGAATGAAGCAGGGCAAAGGCTAACAGAGTTTTGCCAAGAGAACGCACTGGTCATAGCAAACACCCTCTTCCAACAACACAAGAGAAGACTCTACACATGCACATCACCAGAAGGCCAACACCGAAATCAGACTGATTATATTCTTTGCAGCTAAAGATGGAGAAGCTCTATACAGTTAGCAAAAACAAGACCAGGAGCTGACTGTGGCTCAGATCATGAACTCCTTATTGCCAAATTCAGACTTAAATTGAAGAAAGTAGGGAAAACCACTAGACCATTCAGATATGACCTAAATCAAATCCCTTATGATTATACAGTGGAAGTGAGAAATAGATTTAAGGGTCTAAATCTGATAGATAGAGTGCCTGATGAACTCTGGACGGAGGTTCATGACATTGTACAGGAGACAGGGACCAAGACCATCCCCATGGAAAAGAAATGCAAAAAAGCGAAATGGCTGTCTGAGGAGGCCTTACAAATATCTGTGAAAAGAAGAGAAGCGAAAAGCAAAGGAGGAAAGGAAAGATATAAGCATCTGAATGCAGAGTTCCAAAGAACAGCAAGGAGAGATAAGAAAGCCTTCCTCAGCGATCAATGCAAAGAAATAGAGGAAAACAACAGAATAGGAAAAACAAGAGATCTCTTCAAGAAAATTAGAGATATCAAGGGAACATATCATGCAAAGATGGGCTCAATAAAGGACAGAAATGGTATGGACCTAACAGAAGCAGAAGATATTAAGAACAGGTGGCAAGAATACACAGAAGAACTGTACAAAAAAGATCTTCACAACGAAGATAATCACGACGGTGTGATCACTCACCTGGAACCAGACATCTTGGAATGTGAAGTCAAGTGGGCCTTAGAGAGCATCACGACGAACAAAGCTAGTGGAGGTGATGGAATTCCAGTTGAGCTATTTCAAATCCTGAAAGATGATGCTGTGAAAGTGCTGCACTCAATATGCCAGCAAATTTGGAAAACTCAGCAACGACCACAGGACTCAAAAAGGTCAGTCTTCATTCCAATCCCAAAGAAAGGGAATGCCAAAGTATACTCAAACTACCGCACAATTGCACTCATCTCACACGCTAGTAAAGTCATGCTCAAAATTCTCCAAGCCAGGCTTCAGCAATATGTGAACCTTGAATTTCCAGATGTTCAAGCTGGTTTTAGAAAGGGCAGAGGCACCAGAGATCAAATTGCCAACATCCGCTGGATCATGGAGAAAGCAAGAGAGTTCCAGAAAAACATCTATTTCTGCTTCATTGACTATGCCAAAGCCTTTGACTGTGTGGATCACAATAAACTGTGGAACATTCTGAAAGAGATGGGAATCCCAGACCACCTGACCTGCCTCATGAGAAACCTGTATGCAGGTCAGGAAGCAACAGTTAGAACTGGACATGGAAAAATAGACTGGTCCCAATTAAGAAAAGGAGTATGTCAAGGCTGTATATTGTCACCCTGCTTATTTAACTTATATGCAGAGTACATCATGAGAAATGCTGGGCTGGAAGAAGCACAAGCTGGAATCAAGATTTCTGGAAGAAATATCAATAACCTCAGATATGCAGGTGACACCACCCTTATGGCAGAAAGTCAGGAAGAACTAAAGAGCTTCTTGATGAAAGTGAAAGAGGAGAGTGAAAAAGTTGGCTTAAAGCTCAACATTCAGAAAACTAAGATCATGGCATCCGGTCCCATCATTTCATGGCAAATAGATCGGGAAACAGTGGCTGACTTTATTTTGGGGGGCTCCAAAATCACTGCAGATGCTGATTGCAGCCATGAAATTAAAAGATGCTTACTCCTTGGAAGGAAAGTTATGATCAGCCTAGATAGCATAATAAAAAGCAGAGACATAAAAAGCCAACCAAGGTCCATCTAGTCAAGGCTATGGTTTTTCCCGTGGTCATGTATGGATGTGAGAGTTGGACTGTGAAGAAAGCTGATCTACCGAAGAATTGATGCTTTCAAACTGTGGTGCTGGAGAAGACTCTTGAGAGTCCCTTGAACTGCAAGGAAATCCAACCAGTCCATTCTAAAGGAGATCAATCCTGGGTGTTCATTGGAAGGACTGATGCTAAAGCTGAAACTCCAATACTTTGGCCACCTCACGCGACAAGTTGACTCACTGGAAAAGAGTCTGATGCTAGGAGGGATTGGGGGTAGGAGGAGACGGGGACGACAGAGAATGAGATGGCTGGATGGCATCACCGACTCGATGGACATGAGTTTGAGTGAACTCCGGGAGTTGGTGATGGACAGGGAGGCCTGGCTGCTGTGGTTTATGGGGTCGCAAAGAGTCAGACACAACTAAGCGACTGAACTGAACTGAACTGAACTGAGGTCTCATCTGACGGCTCAGCTGGGGAAAGTCCACTTGTAGATTGACATGGTTGTTAGCAGAATCCAGTGTCTCAAGGGTTGTTGGACTCTGAGCTTCAGTTCCCAGCTGGCTATGAACCTGAGGCCACCATTTGTTTCTTGTCATGTGAACTGCTCCAATACAGCCACTTGCCGCACCAGAGGGTGCAAGCCAAGAAGGCAACAGGAGAGTCTGGCAGACAGACAGAATCTTGGGCTTCCCTGGCAGTCAATGGTTAAGAATCTGCCTCCTGACGGGGGTTCAGGATGCAGAGACACACATGCACCCATGGCTGACTCATGTCAAGGTATGGTGAAAACCTCCACAATATTGTAAAGTAATTATTCCCCAGTTAAATTAATTAATTTAAAAAAAAGAATCCATCTCCCACTGAAGGGGACAGGGGTTCCATCCGTGGTCCAGGAAGATTCCACATGCCTTGGGGCAACTAAGCCCATGTCCAGAGCTACTGAGTCTGAGCTCTAGAGCCTGTACTCTGCAACACCAAAGCCACCACAGTGAAAAGCCTGCTCATTGCAACTAGAGAGGCACCCCGACTCATCGCAACTAGAGAAAGCTCACATGCTGCAACAAAGACCGAGTTCAGCCAAAAATAAATAAACAAATTTTTTTTTAGAAAAAAAGAAGTTACAATCTTGTATAACCAAATCATGGAAGTGACATTCGTCCCCTTTGTCGTATTCTGTCAGTTAAGAGCAAATCCCACACTCAAGGGCAGCAGATTACACAAAGTCTTGATACCAAGGGGCAGAGAATCTTGGGGGTCATCTTAGAGTCTGCTCACCACAAGGGTAAAGGAACCGAATCAACAATTAAATACCTTCCTACAAAGAAAATTCCAGGAGCTTCCCTGGTGATCCAGTGCCTGAGTGTCCGTACTCCCAGTGCAGCAGGCCCAGGTGTGATCCCTGGTCAGGGAACTAGTTCCCACATGGCACAACTATAAAGATCCCTCATGTCGCAACAAAGCCCTGACAAAGACAAATAAATAAATATTTTTTTTACAAAAGAAGAAAGAAAATTCCAGGCCTCCCTGCTAAATTCTGCCTAGAATTAAAGTAACAATTCCAATTTTACATACATCTTTATTCTCACTTCCAATTATTCCCTTAGAATAGGCAAATTAATGGGGCAAGTCTTTTGGTAAATGCTACTGATTTCTTTTTTCCAGGAATGTTGTACTAATTTATATTCTTACTATTTTCCTACATACAATTTCCCCCAAGATTTATTATGAAAAATTTCAAACACATAGAAAAGTTGAAGAAACTGTGCAATGAATGTATATTACTCACCACCTGAATTCGATTGTTAACATTTTGCTATAATTTTATATCTATCCCATTATATATTCATCAGTGCATCTTACTTTATCTAAATTGTGGTAAATACGTATAACATAAAGTTTTCCATTTTAACCACTTTTAAGCGGACAGTTTTGTGGCATTAAGTGCGTTCACATTGTAACTGTCTCCACACTTTTTTCCTCTTGCAAAACTGAAACTCTATACCCATTAAGTAATAACTCCCATTAATCTCCACTCCCAGCCCCTGGAAACTACCGTTATTTCTATCCCTGTGATTTTGACTGCTCTAAGAGGCTCACATGCATGGGATCATAGAGGTTTTTGTCCTTTTGTGACTGGCTTATTTCATTTAGCAAAATATCTTCAAGGTTCATTCATGTTGTAGCACATGTTATAATTTCCTTCCCTTTTAAGCTTGAATAATGGTCTATTGTGTGTCTATACCACAGTTTATCCATTCATCTGTTAATGGATACTTGGATTGCTTCCACCTTTTGACTATTGTGAACAACAATACATCTTATGTTTAATGCATTTGAGTAATTTGCAGGTATCAGTACACCTCATTCCTAAACACTTCACCATGAATAGCACTGACTAGAGTTTAATACTTGCTTGTAGTTCTTTTTTGCCTTTTTCTTATTGAAGTCAAATTGAGGTATAATATTATATGTTACAGGTATACAATATAGTTATTCACAGTTTTTAGGGGCGGGTGGGAGGAGACGGGGACGACAGAGAATGAGATGGCTGGATGGCATCACCGACTCGATGGACATGAGTTTGAGTGAAGTCCGGAAGTTGGTGATGGACAGGGAGGCCTGGCGTGCTGTGATTCATGGGGTCGTAAAGAGTCAGACACGACTGAGCGACTGAACTGAACTGAAACTCCATTTACAGTTATTATAAAATGCTAGCTATATCCCATGTTGTACAATATATTCTTGCACTTTATTTTATACACGATAGTTTGTACCTCTTAATCCCCTATCCTTATATTGCCCCTATCCTGATCTCTCTCCCCACTGTTAACCACTTAATTTGTTCTGTATATCTGTGAGACTGTTTCTTTTTTATTATATTCATTGCTGGTTGTATTTTTTAGATTACACGTATAAGTGATATCCTACAGTTTTTGTCTTTCTCGCATTTATTTCACATAGTATGATACCCTCCAAGTCCATCCGTGATGTTGCAAATGACAAAATCGTCATTCACTTTTATGGCTAAGTAGTATTGCATTGCACACACACACACACTCACACATCTCACATGTTCCTTATCCACTCATCTGTTGGTGGGCACTTAGTTTGCTCCTATATCCTAGCAGCTGTAAAGAATGCTGCTATAAAGAACACTGGGATGCATGGAGCTTTTCAAGTTGGTGTCTTTGTTCCTCTCAGGTGTGTACCCAGGAGCAGAGTTGCTGGTTCATATAGTAGTTCTGTTTTTAGTTTTTTGAGAAACTTCCACACTGTCTTCCATAGTGGCTATACCAAGCTACATTCCAACCAACGGTGTAGGGGGTTCCCTTTTCGTCACACCGTGCCAACCTTTGTTATTTGTTCTCTTTTTGATGACGGCTGTTCTGACTGGTGTGAGGTGACAGCTCATTGTGGTTTTGATTGGAGTTTGCCTGATGATTAGTGATGTTGAGCATCTTCTCACGTGCCTGTTGGCCATCTGCAGGTCCTTTTTGGAAAATCATCTATTCAGGTCTTCTGCCTCTTTTCTACTTTGGAGATAAAATTTAGATTCACTGAAATGCACTCACAACACTTTGTCCACCTGATGCGAGGAACTGACACTGGAAAAGCCTGAGGGCAGAAGGAGACGGGGACGACAGAGGACGAGATGGTGGGATGGCATCACCGACTCGATGGACGTGGGTTTGAGCAAACTCCGGGAGTTGGCGATGGAGAGGGAAGCCTGGCGTGCTGCAGTCCATGGGGTCGCAAAGAGTCGGACATGACTGAGCGACTGAGCTGAAACGCACAAATTACAAGTGTGCCATTAAATTAATTTAGGCAAACGACTATATCCATGTTACGCAGATCATCCTCATCAATATATAGAACATCTCCATCACCCTAGAAAATTCCCGCATGCTCCTTCCTGTGTTGGCAGGTGGGTTTCTTACCCCTAGCACCACCTGGGAAACCGCTAATGCTCCTTCCTAGTCAATTCTCAACCACTCTTGTCCCCAATCCCAAGGCAAACACTGTAATAATTCTTTTCACCACAGACTGGCTGTGCCTGTTCTAGAATGTCATATAAGTGGAATTATACACTACTGTGCTCTTCTGGGTCTGTCTTCTTTCCCTCAGCCTGTTTCTAAGATTTGTCCATGTTTCTTCCATCTATCAATAGCCCCTTCTACTTTACTGGTTCGTATTCTACTGCAAGTACACAGTCAAATCCATTGTGCTGTGGTATCTCATTATGGCTTTAATTTTCACTCCCTGGATGACTAACGATACTGAACATCTTGTCTTAAGCTTAGTGGCCACGTGCCTGTCTTTCTTCGTGAGTGTATGTTCAAACTGCTTGCCCATTTTAAATTGGGTATTTGTCTTTTAATTATTGAGTTTTAGAAATTCCATATTTTCTGGAAATAAATCATTTGTCATTTGTGAATATTTTCTTCCACTCTGTGACGTGTCTGTTCATTTTCTTAAAGATGACTTTTGATGAACAAAAGTTTTACATTGTGGTGAAGCTTAATTTACTGTTTTTTGATAGTCATTGCTTGCTGTGTCCAGTCTAAGAAACCTTGGCTGACCTTCAGATTGTAAAATTTTTTCCTACGTTTTCTTCTAGAAATTTTATGGTTTCAGTTCTACATTTAATTTCAACAACAAGTCATAAGATTTAGGTACTTTTTGCCCTTTTATAGAGGAGGAAACTGTGGCCACAGAAAAACTAAGTAACTCACACGTAGACACACACATATCCACACCTTCAGTAAGTAATCATTGTGTCGGAACTGGAATCCAAGAGGTCAGACGCCAGACCCAAACACTGACACACCGTCATGAACCACTTTTGAAAGGTGCTGTTGGGGAGAGAGGGGACCCAACCAAGCTATTGTCTAAGGCCTGGGTGAGGGGCCCAAGGAAAGACCAGTGAACTCCGTGGGCACTGGCCTATTAGTGTGCATCTTTGGTCTTCACAGAAACAGGAGCTTCTGGGTGAGGAGGGCAGGCTATGTAAGACAAGGCCCAACACTGCCATGCAATAAGTTTAAGAATGGAGGTGCAGGACTTCCCTGGTGGCTCCATGGTAAAGAATCTGCCTGCTAATGCAGGGGGACATGGGTTCAATCCCTGGTCTGGAAGATTCCACCTGCCAAGGAACAACTAAGCCCATGAACCGCAACTGCTGCGCCCACGCACCCTAGGGCTAGAGCTCTGCAGCAAGAGAAGCCCAAGCAGCACAGCTGTGTGTGTTAGTCACTCAGTTGTGTCCGACTCTTTGCGACCTGTGCATTCACTGTAGCCCACCAGTCTCCTCTGTCCATGGGGTTCTCCAGGCAAGAACACTGGAGTGGGTTGCCATCCCTGAATCCCAGAGGATCTTCCTGACCCAGGGATCAAACCCAGGTCTCCTGCATTGCCAGCAGATTCTTTACCATCTGAGCTACCAGGGAAGCCCACAACAAAAAACAGCCCCCACTCAATGCAACTAGAGAAAGCCCGAGTGTAGTAATGAAAACTCAGCGCAACCAAAAAGAAAAAAGCTGTCAGTTGTTTAAAAAAAAAGAAAAAGAATGGAGGTGCAGAGGGGGGATGAGAAAGTCAATCCAACTCTACAATAAGGTTCTACTGCAGGAGGACAAATTGCTGCCCTCCATGGATGAGATTCTTGGCCAGTTGTGGCTTATGGGAGATTCTCAGAACCCAGGACATATAACCATGTAACAATTTGTCCTCCTCTTGGGAAGCAGATGGAATTAACAAACTATGACTATTAAGCAAGTTACGCCAGAAGATAAATTATACATATTGCAACAAGGGGAAAGGGAACATGTAATGTTTGCAAAATTCTTAAGGGAATTTGTCCTTGTCCTGGGGAGAAAAACAAAAGTGCTGGCTTGCAGTTTAACATTTCTATCAGAAAGCTGAAGCTCTTTGTGCCTCAAAGAAGGCAAGAAAGTCATGCTGAGGTGTCACCTCTGAAGCTGCCTCAAGTGATTCAGAGTTCAGAGTCACAGTCTAGTTTTGACCAGTTCCGTCCCCAGGGAATAGTTGCTGAATGTTGCTAGCATTATTTTAGGTCAGGATAACGAGACAGGGAAAAGCACATGAATGGTCTTTGTCCTGAAATTTAAGTCTCTCTGCAATTAGAAATATCAAAAGTAAGCCCTAGTGAATATTGCAATATTTTCTCAAATGTTGGCTAGGTCCTAAAAACAGAGACCTATAGCTCCCTATAGATCAGTTGGTAAAGACTCTTTCTGCAGTGCGGGAGACCCGGGTTCGATTCCTGGGTCGAGAAGATTCCCCTGGAGAAGGAAATGGCTACCCACTCCAGTATTATTGCCTGGAGAATTCCATGGACAGAGGAGCCTGGCAGGATATAGTCCATGGGGTCGCAAGAGTCAGACACAACTTCGCAACTAAACCACTACCACCAAAAGCAGAGAAGGGACACCCGTAGGTGTCCCCTGAATATTGAGCCTCCTTTGAGGTGGACAGCCACCCGGGACAGTCATTCTTGCAGTCTTGGCCCGTCCTGAGGGTCCAGCCACACAGCACCTCCTTGTCATCCATCCTCCCATCTCTCTCCTTCCAAGTCCCTGCCCACTGGCAAGACTGCCATCCACTGCCCAGAGCTGACATAGAGCCTGACCCCAGGCCGCCTCTCCTTCCATGCCAAACAGACACAAAAGGTACTGCTAGAAGCCCTGGAAAGATTTCTCGTCACTGTCGCCGCCGGAAATCAGGCTGCAGCGCCACAGCGATCGATTCCTGGCTGGGGCTGGCTGCTTGCAGAACCATCTGTTAGCAGGCTGTGGAGAGAGCACAGGATTGTCTGCAAAATGACCTCGAAGTCTCATCCTGGGTTGCCTGGCAACTAGCAAGCTGGGACCAGTGGCTCCCGGTCCCCGAAGGAGGGGCTGTGCCTGAAACAGCCTGTCGTGGATGAGGGCGAGGTGGGGCACAGGCCTCCAAGCCAGCACTTCCTCGGAGAGCTGATGCTTAAAGTCAGACCGCTTAGCAGTCACTCATCACCCCATCACCCCAAGGTCATTCTCACACTCCCCTGTGAAAGGGAGAACAAGGGTCCCTGTGCCCCACGGTACCTCCGGCCTCATCAGGGACCTGGTGCCTACGGGTGACCTGCCCATGAGTTCCACCTTCACCTAGTCTTGTGCCAAGTGTCCCCCAGGCTCTACACATGGTGCGGGCTCGAGTTTTCGATCCTTGGGCAGCTGGGCTGGAGGGACCTGCACCTGAGGTGTGGGTGGAGGGAAGGGCGGCAGGAAGCTGGAGAAGGGCCCCCGGGGAGTCAATCACCTGCTCAGTAGCTCTCCTGGGCTTCAGGACGTGCCTGGGCCCAGTCCACCTCCCTGCGTGCTCTCTCCCCTTGACAACAGATGCTGCTGGGCACATCTGACCTTGTGGCAAGATCAGACAGCATGCGGCTCTCGTCACATGGTCCCCAGGTGCCTCATGTCGGGCTTTGAGTCTCCCCTGGGGCCCACCAGCTTATGAAAGGCATGAGCTGTTTCTCAAAAGGAGAACAGTGGCTGGCAGAAGGAGAAACAGCTTTGCACTCAAACCCTGGCTCTGGAGCTGAGATTTGCCGCCTGGGGTTTGTCCTGGGCTCCAGAAGGGCATCTCAATATGCCAGAGACACTCGGGGCCTCAGATGAACCCAGCTTTGGAGCAACTGCCACGTGAGAGAGCAGGGGTGTGGAGGTGGCTGATCCTCCACACCATCCAGCCCCCTCACCATGGCCCAGACAGAACTGTGTCCAAGGAGAGGGCGGCATGGCTCCAGCCTTGGGGATGGATGCAAATTACCTGAGGCTCCAGACTCTTGACCTCTGTCCATGAGCTCCCCTCCACCCCAGACTCCCTTGTTAGGTTAGGTCCCTGAGTTTTACCTGACTTTAGTCCCACGAAGGGACCAGAATGGACTCCTGATTTTCTCAGAATCTACTGGAGGAAACAGAATGACCCTTCATGTTTTCAGACTTGAGAGTATACATCAGAACTCCTCTGGGAGGGCACCTTGCTTAAAACAGCACTGATGTGGGACTCAGGGATACACATTGAACCAAACTCCCCATCTATAATTCTGATTCAGGTAGTCTGCAGATCCACACGGTGGAGTGCCTCAGGGGCAATCAAGCCTGGGTCAAAATCCAAGTTCTCTACCTGAACTGGTTTAGATTCATTGCAGCTATGAGGGACAGATACCCAAAATGATAGAAGACTAAAGAAGAGGGAAGTTAGAAGTTTCTGTCTCTCGTATGAATGTTCAGGAATGTCCCAGGTACTACTGGTATGGTAGTACCACAATCATTAGGAACCTAGACTTTTTCTATCTTGTTAGCCCCAAACCCTCTTTGCCTCATGGTCCAAAATGGCTGCTCCAGCTCCCATCATCATGCCTTCATTTCACCTAGCAGGAAAAATAAAAGGGGAGGAGAAAAGCACAATCTTGTTTAAGGGCAAATCCTGGAAACTAAACAACCACTCTACTTATATTCCATTGGCCAGAACTAGATCTGCTAGATCTGACTAGATCTGCTGCAAGAGAGATTGGAAAATATAGCTAGCTATTTAAGAGTTTGTAAATAGTGGTTTAAGACACAGAAAGAGTGTGTAAAGTAGCTGAAACAAAGAAGGAAATGGTGATGGGAGAGAAAGATAAAATCAGTCAGCTAATACCAGTCATATATGGTGAATACAACTGAACGCCAGTGAATGTTCTAAGCAGTTCATGTGTAACCATGAATTCAATTCAAACTGTTTTGACATAGGTCCTGCTATTCCTTGTTTGTCAAAATGGAGTCATACACTCACTCCAAACCGCACTGACTGAAAGACTAGTCTTGCCAGCTACTCCCTGAGTAACTCTGAACAAATTCTTTGCTGGCAAAACAGAATAGGTAAGCCATACTCAGCTCAGACCAGACACAATTTCCCCCTGAGACCTGGATACATCGTGCGCCCCACACTTTGACCAAGTCAAACTTCTGCCAGCCAGGAAGAAAGGGCATTTGCTTCCCTAATGTTTATAAAGCAGGTGTCAGCCAGGGCACCCCATGAGACTGAGGTAGATTGCCCTCAAGCCCCATCCAGAGGGTTGCTACCTCTGGCTTCTTGCTTCTGCTAGATTCTTAACATCTGTGGATCTTTGGAGCTTGGAGGTGTAATTCCTGGGCTCTGGGACCTCCATAAGGGTCTGCTGTTGGCATAGTGCTAGGCACAAAGTAGTTGCTCCCTAAATGTTTGTTGGATAACAATGACAACAACCATCACTTAACGAGTGCTCATCACATGTCAGGCACTGTGCTCAGAGCTTTGCGTATGTTATGCCATTAGACCCTGACAGCAGCTAAGATCTTCATATTTTCAAGATTTACTTATTTTATAAAAATTTTTTTTTTGCAGAAGAAGATATTTATTTATTTTTTCTTGGCCATGCCAAGTGGCATTTAGGATCTTAGTTCCCTGACTAGGGATCAAACCTGTGCCCCCTGCAATGGAAGCCTGGAGTCTTATTAAACACTGGACCATCAGAGAAGTCTCAGCAAGATCTTCATTTTGCTGATGAAGAAACTGAGACTCACAAAGATAAGGTGTTTGCCAAAGGTCTCATGCCTGGTAAATAGTAGAGTTGGGATTTGAAGCCACACAATTTTTAACCACAAAGCTTGGATTGTCTACAGCCCTCCAACAGCGACCCCTCTCTACCCACATGTACCATGAGAGTCCCAAGAGCCTGGGGTCCAGGCTGCTGGCTCTGTGTGCTGACAGGAGCAGAAGAATGAGTTTTGTCTGGGATGTCAAGGATTCAAACAACTGCAGGAACCTCCTGTCCAGTCTCCTCAATTTCCCCCGTTCCCAGCCCCCACCTTGAATGAGCCTGCCGCCCAGAATGGAGGCCGTTTTCACTGCAGAAGGTGGAAGGCAGGACAAGCCTTTCATCCACAAGGGACTTGGAAACAATTTTCAGAAAAGCAGCAGAGTACATGGTTGAGAGGCGGAACTCTAGCCTGCCACTCCTCAGCTTTGCGAGCTGGTGAGGATTAAATGAGCTAACACACAGCACAGAAAGCCCTGAGAAAGGGGCTAGTACGCGTTCTACCAACAGTCTTCGAGAATTAGTCATCATTATGCCTGTTTCAGCGAAAGCTGGCACCAGCAGAAGCCAACCACCCAGAGAGGGCTGAGTTCCGGCCTCTCTTCTTTCTCTTTCTACATAATAAATTGGCTTTCAAATAAAAAGTGATACATGGTCAACTGATAGAAACTGTAAAATTTTGGATTAAAAACAATCACATGTAACCCCACTCTCCAAAGATCATCTTTCTCTTCTCGTATGGAACTAATACCATAGTGATTTGGTGCTATTTATTTTTTCCCCAGAAAGTGACTGGGATTTGCAGTTCTCCCACCCCCACCAGCATGAGTCACCCTAGTCCCACAGAGTCACCCAAGGCTCTGAGTTTGCTAAGGGGGATGATGGCTCAGAGGCGAGCGAAAGAGGCTGAAGAACAAGCCCTGCAAGTATATTTGGCTTGGCCCCAGCCACCTGGAGAATTTAATGAGCAAAGAGCTTCAGAGACTTTTAAAGGGTGAATCAGAGCTGCCACCTGAGCTCACAACCTTTCAACAGCTTCTCATGGCTCTTTGGAGAAGGCCAACATCTTCCACGTGGCCTCGGATGTCCACCCTCCCCAGCCTGAGTCTGAATCGTGGACTCCATCTATCAGTTGTGTGACTTTGGGAAAGTTATTTAAACCTCTCCATGCCTCAGTTTCCCCATCTACAAAATGGAAATAATAGAACCTACATCTTAGAACTGCAGTGAGGGTGAAATATGGCTAGGTGAAGCACTTAGCACCTGGCGTATGGAAAGCCCTTGGTAAATGTTAGCAGTATAACTCTTACTGTTTTGCTCCATTCTTCCCTTTGCCCTCTACCCTGGGATGCACACCCCAGCAATGTGACTGCAGAGCCCTCACATTTAACCCCTCTGGACACAGCCTCTGACCATATCCGTCCAATGGTGATAAGACAGGGCAGGCCTTCTCCTCAGACGACTTTCCTATTTTCAGAGAGGGTGAAGATGAGGGATATTTCCAGAACCCCCTCTGTCTCATTGACCAGAATTGGGCCCCACACCTGCCCTTAAATGAATAACTGGCAGAGAGGAATGCAAATGTCCTAGTTGTACAAGACCTGGACAAAATCAGGCTTCTGTTAGGTCTGATGGTGCTTCTCAAACTCCAGGTGCGTCGGAATCCCCTGGAGGGTTTCTTACAACACAGATTTCTGGGCCCCACCCTCCAGGCTTGCTTACCTCTCAGGTGAGGTCAAGAATTTGCATTTTCCTAGAGAACTTCCTTCCAGGACTTTACAACACAGGACTTCCCCTGGTGGTCCAGTGGTTAAGAATCTGCCTGCCAGTGCAAGGGACACAGGGTCAGTCCCTGGTCCAGGAAGATTCCACATGCCGTGGGACAACTAAGCCCACAAGCCACAACTACTGAGCCCGTGCTGTAGAGCCCACATGCCCTAAAGCCTGTGCTCCCCAAGAGAAACCACAATGAGTAGCCTGTGCCCCACAACTAACGAGTAGCCCCCACTTGCCACAACTAGTGAAAATTCACGTGCAGCAATGAAGACGCAGTGCAACCAAAAATTAATGAATTTTTAAAAAGAATTTGCATTTTCCCAGATGCTTCTGGAGCTGCTGTTGATGATCCCGAGACCACACCTCGAGAATCCTAGGAGGGGAGGAGAGGGAACAAATGCTTGTTCCTGAGATTAACCTGGCCTCTGACTGGCGCCCCTGGGTCTGGAGATGGCTGTGGGCAGCCCAGTCTCTACTCGGGCTGTGCAAAGACCTGCCCCAGATCTCACGGCCACTGTATTGCTGCGGCTGATTTCTGGTCCGTGGCCTTTATTTCTGCCCTGGAATGGACCCCAGTGCGGGGCGGCAGGGGTGGAGGACAGTTTCCCCAGCTCACAGAGCAGCTCTGGGTACCAGCTATTGTGTGAGCAGGACTTGTACTAAAGACACAGCCCACGGAGGAAAATAGCACAGGAGCGGATCCTGTTCTGAAAAGCCCTGGGGCCTCCCTGACACTGAGGTTCTCAGAGCTCTTCACCGTCGCAGCAGGACCCAGCCAGTTCCTCTCCCTTCCTCCTCGACTTCACTCCTACACACACCTCCCTCCTTGCTGCCCCCCGGGGGCCGTAGAACAATCCTGTTCCCTCCATTCTCTCCTCCCTAGCTCAGCGCGATCCTGCCAGTGGCCACACCCTTGAACTGAGGGCCCAGGGTAGGAGAGTCTGAAAACGCACCTGTGTAGAGCCTGAGTTAAGGGCACTGAGTCTGAGCACCCAGGGAAGGGGGTGCTTCTGATCTGAGCAACCCTGAAGGCGGACAGGAGACAGTTCGGGCCTGGGGGGTGGGGGTGGGGCAGGACTCTGCCTCCTGTGGGCTGAGCAAGGACTGGGGTTTGGTTCTGAGATATCCTGGCCCTGAGAGGGTCCTAGGAATACTGTGAGATATGCTGGGCGGTCGATCTCTCCTGCTCCTGCAGCTCTCAGAATCACTCACGACAGGCTCATGCCTGGAATTGAAACGGAGCAACACCTTACGGTCCTTGCCCTCTCCCCCCAGCCCAACACGTCCTCTGCCTGCCTTCTGTCTGTGGAAAACTTCAGTCAAAGAATAAGTTTAATCGGAGAAGTGAGAAACGCGGAAACAAAGGGAAACAGTCAAAGGAGACCAAACAATAATAATGTAGTCATTAAGCAGTCAAGGACCTTCAGTTCTTCCTCAAGGGCTGTAGATAATATTCTGAGCTACATCGGGTGAGCTGTCTTATGGATGCTGAAACACCAGGTGGAGAAGTTAACTCCATGATGACCAGACTTTACCCATGAGCTGCTGCAATTCCGAGAAATGGCCGCAAAGAAACGGGAACGAACGGACCCTGGAACTGAAGACTAACTGTACCAAAAAAATCAACATGACACTGGTCAGACCACTCATGACCAATTTGCGGATGACTGTCGGAGCTGACTGTGCTGTTTCTGCCTGTAATCACCCCCCATTTCTGTCTAGAAAAGCTCTTGCCCCACTGGTTGCCAGTGGCAGTGCTGCGGCCACGCGTTCCGGGAAACAAACTCACTCAGAAGGACAATGCAGATAGTGGAGTGCAGTTTATTACACCGGCAGGCCCCAGGCAGAGTCCCCTCTTAGCCAAGGACCCTGACCAGTTTTTGTGAAAACCTTATATACCCTAAGTGTACGTGCTCAAACCCGCCTCCCCAAATTCCTTGAAACTAGTCTGAACAAAGGAAGAGAAAGATACAATCAAAGTTAACCCGTGATTCGTCTGTCTTAAGCCTAGGTAGTTAACAGTGGACAATTATCAATAGGCCTGTGGTCATACCACAATAAGCATAATAGAATTTATGATTTGGTTACACAGATAATTAGGGTATTCTTTTAGGCGAGGAGAGTCTAGGTATGAGCCCTAGGGCTCTTCCATCCTGGGGGTCTGGTTTTCCATTTGGTATGTTGTTTCCATAGATACTGGGCATATAGCTCAAAGTCCATAGTCCGGCCCAATATGGAGTCCTGCATTCAAGATGGAGTCTGTTCTGTCTGTTTCCTCCTTCAGCAGGTGGGGGGGGTGGGGGGAGTCAGCCTTTGGACAGATGTCCTTCCTGTCCTCCCCCCGAAGTTTCCAGCATCTGAAATAAAGCAAACTTTCCACCAACCTGGCCAGTTTGTTGGCTTTTGAGCAGCAAGCAGCCTGACCCCACACACTCGGTAACAGACTCCCTCAGGCTTTTGAGCCTCTGAAGAGAGAAACTACTGACCGGGGCAGGTTGCCTCTCGAGCATCTAGAGGCACCATTTGGGGGACAGGAGCTTAGAAAACTCCAGGAGGACAGTATCTTTTTTTTTTAACTTGAAGATAGGGCCTTTAGGGGGCTGTGGTGTCTCTTCAATGCTGACTGCAAGCTTTCGCTAGCTGTGGTGAGTGGGGGTGCTGCTCTTCCTTGCTGTGTGTAGGCGCTAGAGCATGGGCTCAGCAGTCACCCCAAGATATGTGGGATCTTCCCAGACCAGAGATCGAACCTGTGTCCCCTGCACTGGCAGGCAGATTCTTAACCACTGGGCCACCAGGGAAGTCCTTCTAATGCAATCTGATTTTACCTTCTTAGTTTCTGGAAGAATGACTGGGTTCTTTACGGTGAGCTTTGAGGATACTTAGGCCCAGACAAGGGGAGGACCCTCTTGGCTGTCAGCTTATTGCAAACTTTCAATTTCACCCAGAGGAATCCAGATTGGGGACCGCTGTTGTTTATAACCACAGCTTCCTTCTCAGGAGAGTAGATCCTGCTTCTTTAAAAAAAAGGCTCTTTTGTTTGTTCTGAGGCCCCTTATTGGGTTTAGCAAAGGTGGCCAGGTAGCCAAGTTTGGGAGGAGAAGCTGGGGAGGGCCAAATCCCTCAAACTGCTTGGTATGTCAAGTGAGCTGAGCCAGGGAAGCCCCCAGGGGCGGAGGTGGGAGGGCTGTGAAGGAAGGAGGGCAGGTGGAGATGGGAGCAGGCCACCCAGCTCAGGTGGCAGGCAGCTGGGGAAAGCCAGTGGCCACGGCTTTTAACAGGAATGTTCCAGGGTCACTTTCAGTTGGGTGCTGAGCAGTGCTGTGACTTGCAGAGACCTAAATATCTTCTGCTCACAAAGCATCCTGGTATTCATGCTTTCTTGAGAGAAGAAATGGGCTGCATCCTATGTTTGAGTCAATTCCAGGGCAGAAATAAAGGGAACAGCTGCTAGAATTCAGCAGAAGCAGGAAACCAGAGCCACACAATTGTAAGCCTGAGAAAGTGCAGAAGTCTTGGGGACGGGGTCTGAGCCAAACCTATTTTAATCCCGATGAGATGGGAACCCCCAGCCAAGCCTGGGTTCTGCCATCCGGGAAGACTCCGCCCCCTGTTTCCTTACTGAGAAAGCCTGTTGTGTTCAAGGGAGAGGGCAGCGTACCCACCTGGGGTGGGGCAGGGGTGGGGAGGATGGCGACTGGTCAGAGATAATTCTACATGTTCCCTCTTCCCTCTGCTATGATTGGGGTGCAGTAGGCATGTGACCCTGTTCTAGCCAGTGAGCCAGAAGGGGAAGTGGGGCTGGGGGCTTCAGGAAGGATTTTTCTGCCTAATAAAAGGAGAGAGAGCCATTTTAGGGCAAGCCCTGCTCCTGCTTTCTTTCTGGAGATGCTATCTCTGGCTGAGCCGCTGAGCCATTAAAACCAGGGCTTCCAGAGTCAGGGTAAAAAGCACGGCTGGGCTCTGGTTAGCTGGGTGGTCTTGAGAGAGTTACTCGACATTTCTGCCTCATCTGCAACGTGAAAATAATAATGGCACCTTCCTCATAGGGTTGGCATCAAGATCAAATGAGTGAATGCGTGAGCGTCCAAAATGGTTAAGCAGCTCCTGCACATGGTGAACACTAGATCCATGACAGTCGCTACTATTTTTTTAATATTTATTTATTTTTGGCTGTGCCAGGCCTTGGTTGTAGGACTCTGCCACTTTGTTGCACGCAGGCTCAGTAGTTTCCTCCAAAGTGTGTGGGATTTTAGTTCCCCAACTAGGGATCAAACCTGAGTTCCCCTGCACTGCAAGGCAGATTCTTAACCACTGGACCACCAGGGAAGTCTCTGTTATTATTATTTTTATCCGTGGAACCACTGTGCTTGGAACCACTGTAAACTTCTTTTAGCCACAAAGGAGGAAACCCTAACATAGAAGATGGGAAGGTAGAAAGAGGAAAGTATTGATTCCAAAACAAGACCTCTTAAGATAATAAAGCTCTCAACTCTTTAGGCAACATTTAGTTGAATATTTGTTATTTGCAGCCTAAAGCATTCTAACCATTTGTACGTAAAACTTGATTCCCTTGTTGATTTACAATAAGACTAAAACCACTTACTCTATAAGACACTCATATTTATTGATGAAAATACTCACCCTGGAGGCAGACTACGGCAGTGATTGCCAGTTATTCGCAAATGCTTGGTTTCTCCTTTTTTCAAATTTATCTTATTGAAGTATAGTTGATTTACAGTGTTGTGTAGTTTCTCCTTTCTTTAATAAAAATAACTGCTGGACACACGTGCCTAGCTAGAAACTACATTTCCCAGTCTCCTCTGCAACTAGGAGCCATATGCCCAAGTTCTAGCCAAAGGAACGTGAATCGAGTGCCAGTCTTGGAGTTTGCCCTCGAAAGGGTTGGGCCTGCTCTCCCCTCACTGTTCTCTCTTCTTGCTGATGGGACGATAATAAGAGCTGGAGCAGTTACCTTGGATCCAGAGACTGAAGAGCCATTTTTAGGGTAGACAGAATTGCCCCACCAGCCCTGAACCACCTACTTCTGACTTCTTACAAACAAGAAAAAGAAATTGTCTTGTGTAAGCCACTGTATTTTTTTAAAATCACTTTACCACAGCAGATCTACGTGAGATTACAGACTATCAGGTAGAAATTATGGTACAGGGTACTGTTCTGTGATTATTACTATGACCCTATGTATCAGTCAGCTGCAGCTTCATAACAGAACGCCCAAAAGTTAGGCCTTAATACAATAATGCTTTATTTTTCTCATGATTCTGTTGACTGGCTACATTCTTCCGCTGGTTTTTCCAGGGCTTGCTTGTGCAACTGCATTCAGCTGGAGGAATGGCTGAGGGCTGGTTTCTGCTGGGACAGAGAGGGTGGCTGAGCCTCCCTCTTCACGTGGTCCTTCATCCTCAAGGAAGATAGTCCCAGGTAGGTTTCCTCACATGGTGACTCTACGAGAGTTCCAAGAGAAAGCCCCAAAGCACCAGCATTTTTCATATTTGTGTCATGATTGCTGGTACTCCACTGGGCAAAGCAAGTCACATGGCCAACTCCAGAGCCAATGCAGGAGGGGATAGATACCAGAGGCTTGATTCACTGGGTTATTTAGCTAACAGCTCACCTTACCCTATTACGCCCCATGAATTTGGAAGCTCATTAAGGATAATTAGAAACCCTAGTGTCGTGCACACTAGACTCACCTGCGCAGAGACTAATAACCCCCAGGATTAGGGACAATTAAAATTCATTCCCTCATTTGGCCATTCATCACGTTCAGTCTGGAGAAGGCAATGGCACCCCACTCCAGTACTCTTGCCTGGAAAATCCCATGGACAGAGGAGCCTGGTGGACTGCAGTCCATGGGGTCGCACAGAGTCGGACACGACTGAAGCAACTTAGCAGCAGCATGTTCAGTCACTCGGTCATATCCAACTCTTTGTGGCCATTTGGGCTATAGCCCACCAGGCTCCTCTGTCCATGGAATTCTCCAGGCAAGAATACTGTAGTGAGTTGCCATTTCCTCCTCCAGGAAATCTTCCTCATCCAGGAATCAAACCCGCATCTCCTGCATTGCAGGTGGATTATTTACCACTGAGCTATTGGGGAAGCCCAAAGGTCAAAAAAAAAAACAAAACAGTGTTTCAGGTTGTTTATATAAAAATTTTAAATGATAACATTAAAAATTATTGTTGGAAAGAATCAGAACAGAAGGGAAATGCGGGTAGGAAAAAACCAAAAGGTGATAGCAGAAGCAGGGTCAGAACAAAAGCTGTCTGTCTCAGAGGTTCATGCTCCTATTAGGAGAAGGACACGAGGGTGTCTGGAGAGTGCTGAGAGAAGACCCGGGAGATGGTCACGGGTAGTGGAGGGGATGCAGGTGAGGAAGCAGCTTCTCATAGAGCTGTGCCACTTGGTGGGACTCGGGGGAGCTGGGATGGGGCAACATCTAAAGTGTTCCTAGATGGTGCTTCTCACCTTACTGTGCTTTAGGATCACTTGGAGCAGGTTTAACACAGATTCATAGGCCCAGTTCCCAGAGTCTGGACTCGTAGACGGTCTTTGAACCACACTGTGAAGTGACTTTGAAGCCCATTTCATAAGGGGATGCCAGGTTCCAGGTAGGCTACTCAGAGTGGAGGAATAACCAAGAAGAAAGTTTCTTGGGACTTCCCTGATGGTCCATGACTAAGACTCCACGCTCCCAATGCAGTTTGATCCCTGGTCAGGGAACTAGATCCCACGTGCCACAACTAAGTTGAGTTCACATGCCAAAACTAAGTCCCGGCACAGTCAAATTTGAAAAAAGAAAGAAAGCAAGCTTGTCAAATAAGTGAATGGTTCCAGAATCCCAGGAATATTCTAGAAAGGGGAACGGGATGTAATGTGGTCTTGGAGCTCCCCAATATTTCAGATACTTTATTTCTGCCCAGAACAAACCTCTTTCCTGAGTAAATATCACCCAGTGAGATTCTCAGCCCTCAGTAATATTACCCGCTCTAGGGCGGTCCCCCATCCTATAGTGCTATTGCTGGATTCCGTCCCTGCCCCAGCTGCTGCTGCTTGGACCAAGGTTGGGCACCTGACTTAAGCTGCACCACATCGGTTCTCTCTGCCAAGAAGGTGAAACAGAAACAGGGGTCTTTGGTACTGTGTCCATTGATGGCTGTGCTCCACAGGGACAGCGCATGAACCCCTGATGTTCAGATCTGCAGAACTGCCTGGTTCCTGCCCTTCCTGGATCCTGGCTCTTCAGCATCCCTCTAGCCTGTGACACATTCTGGCCATACTTCCACTAAATTCGACTTTGGCTGAGTCAGCTCTTATCCCTGGCCTCCAAAAGCACATTAACTGCTGCATGCTGGCAGAGTGACACGGAATCAGAGTTTGTGGGTCTGAGGTTTTCCCTGTGATCTCAAACTGGGCTGTCCCTAAGAAATGGGCCCATCTAGTCTTTTTCCTGGTGAAAACCATGAGATGCCAAGGGCCAACCAACACTGTTTTGGGAAGAACTGGGGCAGTGCAGGAAAGGCACTTTGTGCTGCAGCTGGAACTCACTGCTGAGATACAGAAAGTAGGAGATCAATGAGGGGCAAAGGAGAAAGCGAGCTCATGGGAAATCCATGGGGCCTGCCCCGGCCACCATCTTCAGACAGAGCCTTCCATAGGATGGAAGGGATGCTTTGTCTGTTGTTGTTGTTTAGTCGCTAAGTCATTTCTGACTCTTTGCAACCCCACGGACAGTAGCGCGCCAGGCTCCTCTGTCCATGGGATTTCCCAGGCAAGAATACCGGAGTGGGTTGCCATTTCCTTCTCCAGGAGATTTTCCCAACCCAGGGATGGAATCCGTGTCTCCTGCATTGCAGGTGGATTCTTTACACACAGAACAGATGCTCTTCTGCTGCTGCTGCTGCTGCTGCTAAGTCACTTCAGTCGTGTCCGACTCTGTGAGACCCCATAGATGGCAGCCCACCAGGCTCCCCCGTCCCTGGGATTCTCCAGGGAAGAACGCTGGAGTGGGTTTCCATTTCCTTCTCCAATGCATGAAAGTGAAAAGTGAAAGTGAAGTCGCTCAGTCGTGTCCAACTCTTAGCGACCCCATGGACTGCAGCCTACCGGGCTCCTCTACCCATGGGATTTTCCAGGCAAGAGTACTGGAGTGGGGTGCCATTGCCTTCTCCACAGATGCTCTCAAGATCACTTAAATAGTTCTTTGAGGCAAGAAAGCATCAGTGTTTTAGGTTTATATTTCTGAAAATTCACTTGAAGGCTGTGGTAGCCAGCCTTCAAGATGACCCCCAGCAAACCCCACCTCCTGGGGGTCAGGTCCTTGTGTAGTCCCCTTCCATGTTAAATAGGCTGACCAATAGGATACAGCAGGAAAGACGGCATGTGATTTAGGCTACTTCATGAAAGACATCATGGCTTCAGCCTCTCTCCTGCATGGATCACCTACTCTGGAAGAAGCTGGCCACCATGCTGTGAGGATACACAAGCAACCCTATAGAAAGGCCCATGAGGGGAAGAACAGAGGCTGCCTGCCAGCCATCAACACCAACTTGCCAACCGCATGGGTGAGCTACCATGGAGTGGGTCCTCCAGCCCCAGTGAAGCCTTCAAGTGAGCACAGTGCTGACTGACATCCTGACCACAGCCTCATGAGAGACCCTGAGTCAGAGCCACCAGTATGTTGCTCCTGAATTCCTGCTCCACAAAGGCTGCATGAGAAAATAAATGTTTATCGTGGCTAAGCTTAGGGGTAGTCTGCGCTAGACTTGGAAAGCAGTCACAAAGGGGATGACAGGGAAAGACTGTGTGGCCCAGACCTGCATCGGTGGGGCCTCAGGCACCGGAGGCAGCCACGCAGAACCCCCACCCCGCCCCCAGCTTCCCCTACGTCAGGGAGAAGTGGAAGGGAGGCTCCTCTGGCAGTTGAGGGAAGGGACCCAAACCTCTGGAAGCAGCTGCTAACTTCCTCATCTTTAAAGTATATCCTGCTTCATTATCACCAGAGACACAGTAAGTTCACAATTCCTCTGATACTCAAAATACCAGGGTCTCTGGGTGCCCATCCTAGCGATCTTAAAAAGCAGAGACATTACTTTGCAAATGAAGGTCCGTCGAGTCAAAGCTTTGGTTTTTCCAGTAATCATGTTTGGATGTGAGAGTTAGGCTATAAAGAGAGCTGAGCGCCGAAGAATTGATGCTTTTGAGCTGTGGTGTTGAAGAAGACTCTTGAGAGTCCCTTGGACTGCAAGGAGATCCAACCAGTCCATCCTAAAGGAAATCAATCCTGAAAATTCATTGGAAGTACTGATGCTGCAGCTGAAACTCCAATACTTTGGCCACCTCATGCGAAGAACTGACTCATTAGAAAGGACCCTGATGCTGGGAGGGATTGGGGGCAGGAGGAGAAGGGGACGACAGAGGATGAGATGGTTGGATGGCATCACTGACTCAATGGACATGAGTTTAAGTAAACTCTGGGAGTTGGCAATGGACAGGGAGGCCTGGCGTGCTGCAGTCCATGGGGTTGCAAAGAGTTGGACACGACTGAGTGACTGAACTGAACTGAACTGATCCTAGCAATAGTGAGAGACATACCTTTTGTTCTCCTGAGGTAAGTCCAAGGATCCTAGAGGATCTACCAGTCCAAAGGAGGCCACCTCAATTGGTTTCTCCTGGTAGAAAAAGAAACCAGAAAATCTAGTCAAGACCACTGAGGGGACCCACTTCTCAGCTGCACAGCCTTCACCCAACCAGAAGTTCTAGCAGTTTCTCAGAGCATATCTGAGAAAATGAAATATTACTTTTCCAAACGCCGGGGACCCTTCCTGGAGGAACAACCCAGGAATGTCCCAACTTGTTAGAGTGAAGAAGATAGGACATTGTACAAGCTTCCTGCAGCAGCAAGCTGAGTCAGGCTGCACACTTCTTGGGAAAGAAGGGAGACTCAAGGTTGTACTAAGAGTGAGGAGACTGTTCTTGGCCTGTCGGGGCTTGCCGATTCCAGGGAAAGGTAAGTCTCTGAGGCGTCATGATTCCTCTTCCCTTTCCCGCCTTCTACTTTTCCACATGCTTCACACCAGCTGCCTCTGCTTCGTTCCCACCATATGTGGCGGCCTGTAGGCCCAAGGGGCCCAGACCAGGCTTTTTCCCTCAGGATCCACTTCCCAAGTGGTCCCACTCTTTACTTCAAAGATTCCTCTTTCAGGAAATTCCTGAAGGGCTTGACAACAGCAGGGCGTGACCTCTGTCAGATGGATGTTACAGTCACTCTGTGGGAGCAGGGACCCTCACCCTAACTCACTCCCTACTGCCATGATGGGAGGAAGACTTTCTTCCACAGCATTGGGCTCTGCGTACAGGGCAGGACCCTCCTGGAAACCACTTCCCAGTGCCCAGTGGGACATACGCGCCCTCTGGTGGCCCCACACCATAGCTTCCACCACCACTTGTGGCCCAGAGCAGATGTGAATACCACAAAGGCCTTCAGGACCCCATCTGCCCACCTCCATCCCTGAGCTGGCTGCCTCTACCCCAGAGCGGAGGGGTCTCAGCTGAGGAGAGAAGTGAGGTCCCTCCAGAGCTCCTTTCTGCTGAGTTGGGATGGCACTGAGTTTGTAGTCATCCCCATTACATTTTGAAGAACTTTCATGACCCTTGGGAAGGGCTGAGGCAGTGACATTTATGCTGCAGGCCTCTGTGAGTGTGAGCTTCCGGGGAAATGGTGAGGTCTAGGGTGGCATCTCCGCCATCCTTGGGCCTCAGTGGTTGGGGGCACAACCGTTCCACACAGTCAGGATGGCCCCAGAATAGAAATCTGCTTTCTCACCTCAAAGATGGGAGTGGTAAGGTCTTAAAAGGAGATTACAGAAGTAAAGCTTTTATTCAAACTCTGATGAGGTAAGTTTTCCAAGGGAAGTAGGCACAGGGGTAGGCAGGGCTGGGGTACAGTAAAGAGATTCTGATTTTTCCAGAATATCAAATGGCTCTGAATCCTGGCAGCAAAGCCAGGCAAGCAAAGACAAGGACTGATTCTCTGGAGAATCTCAGGAACATGATTTGTGGGGCTGACCTCAGGTTTGTTGACTGAAAAGATGACTTCACAGGAAGCTAACTCAGAACCGGCCCTGTGGCATGCTCAAGACACGAAACCTGACTGCCCGAAGCCAGCAGAGGTTGAGAGCCCCCAGCTCCCAGGCGCAGAATTCACTATGGTGTTGCTGATAATTTGCCTCAGCGCCACCTGCTGGCGGACACTGACTGGCCAACTCCTGTTAGAGCTAGAAATCGGTCACCTGGCTCCTCAGGGGAATGGTGCAAGGATGGGGACCAGGATCTCTCCAGATGACCTGCTCCCTCAGGAACCTGATTATTCCAAGGGTTAGTCAAGAAAACATACAAAGTTTGGAAAAGGCAAAAGAGATTCTTGGATGTCCTTTCAGAGGAAGACTGAGTGTCCTCTAATGATAAGCTCATCCTTAGGGGTGTATGCTCTTCATTGCCTTTGACTGACTTTATAACTCTGTAGGGACAGAAGTAATTTGTAGAAAACAGATAATAATGCAAATGATTCCTGCCCATGGCAAGCAAATGATTCCTATTTATAGCCACGCAAAGGAATTCAGTCCAGTAGAGAACATTCTCATTTAAACTACTTTTAACACCTTGCTGGTTCCTTGTCAGTTACAGAGTTAAAGAAAATCTTTGACGCACATTATTATCTTTTTTTGTATGAGGTCATGATTTTACCTTTTTGGAAATTATGCTTTATTAGATCTTTGCTTCTCGAGGAATCTACAAAGTCTCTCAGACCTTCCTTCCTTCCCATCATGCCCCCAACCTGTTCAGGTGGCACCAGCAACAGCATCCTCTGGGTCCCCACTACACCCAGCACTGACTTCAAGGACAAGCTGCCCTGTGCTTCCCTGCCAGTCTCTCCCTCAAGATTGCCGGTGCCCAGGGGCAGGAGCTGGGTGTGATTCTCACTGGATCTGCAGAGCTCGGTAGAGGCTGCTGAATGAATTTATGAATATACTTAGTGTGGGCCACACCCCCTGTTGATGAGAGAGCCCAGGATACTGCAAGCCAGAGGGGCAATTTATGCGCTTAGCCAAACACTTCTCAGCCTCAGTTTCCACATCAGTGCAATGAGGATAAAATTTACCGCATGCTGAAAATACAGATGGGAAGGAAGTCTTAAGTAACTCCTGCATGTTTTCCTTTTGCCTTGCTTGGTTTCTATTGCGACCTCCCACCCCACCCCCAGAATACTAAGAAAAGGAACAGGGTCATTTCCTCTGGCTCCCCACCCTGCAAGGCCTACAGGAAGTGTTCAGTTAAGTATGCCCCACCCCCGACAGCCCAGCCCGGTTAATGAATGAGAAAGGGAAGGGGAAATGGCTTGAGGGGCCAGGGTGCCCATCATCTGGCAGTCAAGGACCGGGGCCAACTTAGAAGCAGCCTTGGGCTCCAATGCTGGGAGGGGAGGGGAGCGGGGTAGTGAGGGGTGGAGTGGTGGACTGCTTACCTTAACAGGGAAACCCCAAGAGAAAATCAAAAGGGAGAGAGAGGCTGGAAGAGGCTCCATGTCCAGACCACAGCCTCAACTCATCCTAACCCACAGGAGCCCACCTGCCTCTCTGGCCAGCTACTCCCCTAAACAGCTACATCTGCTAAAGCCGGGGGGGTGGGGGGAGAAAAGATTTTGCTGCTGCTACGTCACTTCAGTCGTGTCTGACTCTGTGCGACCCCAGAGATGGCAGCCCACCAGGCTCCCGCGTCCCTGGGATTCTCCAGGCAAGAACACTGGAGTGGGTTGCCATTTCCTTCTCCCATGCATGAAAGTGAAAGTGAAGTCGCTCAGTCGTGTCCGACTCTGAGCGATCCCATGGACTGCAGCCTACCGGGCTCCTCCGTTTTCAGTTCAGTTCAGTTCAGTTCACTCAGTCGTGTCCGACTCTCCGCGACCCCACGAATCACAGCACGCCAGGCCTTCCTGTCCATCACCAACTCCCGGAGTTCACTCAAACTCATGTCCACAGAGTCGGTGATGCCATCCAGCCATCTCATTCTCTGTCGTCCCCTTCTCCTGCCACCAACCTTTCCCAGCATCAGAGTCTTTTCCAGTGAGTCAACTCGTCGCATGAGGTGGCCAAAGTATTGGAGTTTCAGCTTTAGCATCAGTCTTTCCAATGAACACCCAGAATTGATCTCCTTTAGAATGGACTGGTTGGATCTCCTTGCAGTACAAGGGACTCTCGAGAGTCTTCTCCAACACCACAGTTCAAAAGCATCAATTCTTTGGCCATCAGCTTTCTTCACAGTCCAACTCTCACATCCATACATGACCACAGGAAAAACCATAGCCTTGACTAGACGGACCTTTATTGGCAAAGTAATGTCTCTGCTTTTTAATATACTATCAAGGTTGGTCATAACTTTCCTTCCAAGGAGTACATGTCTTTTAATTTCATGGCTGCAATCAGCATCTGTAGTGATTTTGGAGCCCAAAAAAATAAAGTCTGACACTGTTTCCACTGTTTTTCCATCTATTTCCCATGAAGTGATGGGACCAGATGCCATGATCTTTGTTTCAGTTCAGTTCAGTTCAGTCGCTCAGTCGTGTCCAACTCTTTGCGACCCCATGAATCACAGCACGCCAGGCCTCCCTGTCCATCACCAACTCCCGGAGTTCACTCAAACTCATGTCCACAGAGTCGGTGATGCCATCCAGCCATCTCATTCTCTGTCTTCCCCTTCTCCTCCTGCCCCCAACCTTTCCCAGCATCAGAGACTTTTCCAGTGAGTCAACTCGTCGCATGAGGTGGCCAAAGTATTGGAGTTTCAGCTTTAGCATCAGTCCTTCCAATGAACACCCAGGATTGATCTCCTTTAGAATGGACTGGTTGGATCTCCTTGCAGTACAAGGGACTCTCAAGAGTCTTTTCCAACACCACAGTTCAAAAGCATCAATTCTTTGGCGATCAGCTTTCTTCACAGTCCAACTCTCACATCCATACATGACCACGCTGGATCATGGAGAAAGCAAGAGAGTTCCAGCAAAACATCTATTTCTGCTTCATTGACTATGCCAAAGCCTTTGACTGTGTCGATCACAATAAACTGTGGAACATTCTGAAAGAGATGGGAATACCAGACCACCTGACCTGCCTCTTGAGAAACCTGTATGCAGGTCAGGAAGCAACAGTCAGAACTGGACATGGAACAACAGACTGGTTCCAAATAGGAAAAGGAGTACATCAAGGCTGTATATTGTCACCTTGCTTATTTAACTTATATGCAGAGTACATCATGAGGAACACTGGGCTGGAAGAAGCACAAGCTGGAATCAAGATTGCTGGGAGAAATATCAATAACCTCAGATATGCAGATGACACTACCCTTATGGCAGAAAGTGAAGAGGAACTCAAAAGCCTCTTGATGAAAGTGAAAGAGGAGAGTGAAAAGGTTGGCTTGAAGCTCAACATTCAGAAAACAAAGATCATGGCATCTGGTCCCATCACTTCATGGGAAATGGAAAAACCGTGGAAACGGTGTCAGACTTTATTTTGGGGGGCTCCAAAATCACTGCAGATGCTGATTGCAGCCATGAAATTAAAAGACGCTTACTCCTTGGAAGGAAAGTTATGACCACCCTTGATAGTATATTAAAAAGCAGAGACATTACTTTGCCAACCAAGGTCCGTCTAGTCAAGGCTATGGTTTTTCCCGTGGTCATGTATGGATCTTTGTTTCAGTTCAGTTCAGTTCAGTTCAGTCGCTCAGTCGTGTCCGACTCTCCGCGACCCCATGAATCACAGCACGCCAGGCCTCCCTGTCCATCAATAACTCCCGGAGTACACTCAGACTCATGTCCACAGAGTCGGTGATGCCATCCAGCCATCTCATTCTCCGTCGTCCCCTTCTCCTCCCGCCCCCAACCTTTCCCAGCATCAGAGTCTACTGACAACCAAATAACTGGGAATCGGGCGCCACCTCGTGGTCATTTGTGAAACTGCCCGCCCAGGTGATCCAAAGGCAAAGGGAGGCCGACCAGCATTCCTCTAAATTTTCTGCCCTCCACCCTCTTCCTCGTCTTCTCCCTCCTATTTAATGAGCACTAACTGTATTCCAGATCCCCTAGAGGAGGGCATGGCAACCCACTCCAGTATTCTGGCCTGGAGAATCCCATGGACAAAGGAGCCTGGTGGGCTACAGTGCACAGCATCGCACAGAGTCAGACACAACTGAAGCAACTTAGCCTGCAGCCAACTGTGTTCCAGACTATGTCCAGCCCTTTCCTGTATTTACCACATTTATTCCTGTAACAGTTTTAAGAGGCAGATATTGAATACCGTTTTACAAAAGAAGAAACCGAGGCGCAGAGAGGTGAAGGCACTTTCCCAAGGCCACACGGTTAAGAAGCGGACCAGAAGCACTTCTCTCTGTACAGGAGAGGGATGCTGAAGCAGTCGGCCCAGCACCTTAATGACTGATTGACCTTGGAGCCTTTCAGATCTAATTCAAATATGTTTTTGGTGCTGACTCCTCCAGACCCTATGCTGGGCACTAGGAGCTTCTATAATCCTCTGTCTCAGTCTCTGTTAATACCCTTTCCAGGTGGAGCTAGTGGTAAAGAAGCTGCTTGCCAATGCAGAAGGTGTAAGAGACTTGTTCAATCCCTGGCTCAGGAAGATCCGCTGAGGGAGGGCATGGCAACCCACTGCAGTATTTGTTCCTGGAGAATCCCATGGAGAGAGGCGCTTGGAGGGCTACAGTCCATAGGGTCACAACTGAAGTGACTTAGCACGTACACACAGCGCTGATATTGAGTCTCCAGAGCTCAAAACTGATTTCAGAACACAGACTAGGTGCTCAATAAACATTTATGAATGAAGTCATAAATCAGTGAATGAATACAAGATTTTTAAAAGCCCGAAAATTTGTCCCTGCCCTCAAGGCACTGGTAGCCTGGTGCGGAAAACAGATCAGGAAAGGGCAGAAGTGGTTCCTTCCACCTCTGCCCACACCCCCGCACCCCACCTCCCCTCACCCCTCAGAGCTTTGCCAGAAGGGTACACAGGAGCTTCAGGACCCAGACGAGGCACCTAACCTCATCCCGCCCTGAAGCGCTGAGAAGGACGACCAGCAGGGCGGGGAGAGGCACTCCAGGTAGAGGCCACAGCTCGTGAGAGTGCCTGCACGGTGTGCAGTTCAAATTCCAAGCTTTGAGGAGGACCATAGAGGGAGAAAGAGAGGTCTGCAGGGAATTCATCAAGATTTGCCGTTAAAACAAATCCTCCCCTTAACTATGCCTCAGATTTCTCATCCACAAAATGGGAATAAGATGAGGAGGGAATGAGAAGCGGAGACTGATATACCATAACTTTTGCTGCTGCTCAGTCGTGTCTGACTCTTTGCGACCCCATGGACTGCAGCACGCCAGGCCTCCCAGTCCATCACCAACTCCCGGAGTTTACTCAAACTCATGTCCATTGAGTCAGTGATTTCATCCAACCATCTCATCCTCCATCGTCCCCTTCTCCTCCCACCCTCAATCTTTCCCAGTGTCAGGGTTTTCCAATGAGTCCACTCTTCACATCATGTGGCCAAAGTATTGGAGCTTCAGCTTCAGCATCAGTCCTTCCAATGAATATTCATTCATTCCTTTGATGTCCTTTAGGATGGACTGGTTGGATCTCCTTGCAGTCCAAGGGACTCTCAAGAGTCTTCTCCAACACCACAACTCCAAAGTATCAATTGTTCAGCATTCAGCTTTCTTTATGGTCCAACTCTCATATCCATACATGACTACTGAAAATACCATAGCTTTGATAGACTCTTGGAGAGTACAAACAGAACCTTGTGTGCCCCAGGACCCAAGAGAAAGGAGCAGTGACCCCACAAGAGACTGACCCAGACTTGCCCGTGAGTGTCCAGGAGTCTCTGGCAGAGGCGTGGGTTGGTGATGGCCTGCTGCAGGTTTGGGGGCATGGAGTGCAGAAGCGTGTGCGGGGGACCTTTTGAAGGAGGTCACCATTTTCTTCACTACCTCCACCATAGTCTGGTCCCAGGTAAATAACAAGGAGGGAACTCAGCTCCACCCATCAACAGAAAATTGGTTAAAGATTTACTGAATGTGGCCCCGCCCATCAGAACAAGACCAGTTTCCCCCTCAGTCAGTCTCTCCCATCAGGAAGCTTCCATAAACTTCTTACCTTCTTCATCAGAGGGCAGACAGACTGAAAACCACAATCACAGAAAACTAACGAATCTGATCACATGGACCACAGCCTTGTCTAACTCAATGAAACTATGAGCCATGCTGTGTGGGGCCACCCAAGACGGACGGATCATGGTGGAGAGTTCTGACAAAACGTGATCCCCTGGAGAAGGGAATGGCAAACCACTTCAGTATTCTTGCCTTGAGAACCCCATGAACTGTATGTAAAGGCAAAAAGATAGGACACTGGAAGATGAACTCCCCAGGTCAGTAGGTGCCCAATATGTTACTGGAGATCAGTGGGAAAATAACTCCAGGAAGAATGAAGAAACGGAGCCAAAGCAAAAACAACACCCAGTTGTGGATGTGACTAGTGATAGAAGCAAGGTCCAATGCTGTAAAGATCAATATTGCATAGGAACCTGGAATGTTAGGTCCATGAATCAAGGCAAACTGGAAGTGGTCAAACAGGAGATGGCAAGAGTGAACGTCGATATTTTAGGAATCAGTGAACTAAGATGGAGTGGAATGGGTGAATTTAACTCAGATGACCATTATATCTACTACTGTGGGCAGGAATCCCTTAGAAGAAGTGGAGTAGCCATCATAGTCAATGAGAGAGTCCAAAATGCAGTACTTGGATGCAATCTCAAAAACGACAGAAAGATCTCTGTTCGTTTACAAGGCAAACCATTCAATATCACAGTAATCTAAGTCTGTGCCCCAACCAGTAATGCTGAAGAAGCTGAAGTTGAATAGTTCTATGAAGACATATAAGACCTTCTAGAACTAACACCAAAAAAAAGATGTCCTTTTCATTATAGGGGACTGGAATGCAAAAGTAGGAAGTCAAGAGATACCTGGAATAACAGGCAAATTTGGCCTTGGAGTACAGAATGAAGCAGGGCAAAGGCTAATAGAGTTTTGCTAAGAGAATGCGCTGGTCATAGCAAATACCCTCTTCCAACAATACAAGAGAAGACTACACATGGACATCACCAGATGGTCAACACCAAAATCAGACTGATTATATTCTTTGCAGCCAAAGAAGGAGAAGCTCTATACAGTCAGCAAAAACAAGACTGGGAGCTGACTGTGGCTCAGATCATGAACTCCTTATTGCCAAATTCAGACTTAAACTGAAGAAAGTAGGGAAAACCATTAGACCATTCAGATATGACCTAAATCAAATCCCTAATGATTATACAGTGGAAGTGACAAATAGATTCAAGGGATTAGATCTGATAGACAGAGAGCCTGATGAACTACAGAGATTCATGACATTGTACAGAAGGCAGGGATCAAGACCATCCCTAAGAAAAAGAAATGCAAAAAGGCAAAATGGTTGTCTGAGGAGACCTTACAAATAGCTGTGAAAAGAAGAGAAGTGAAAAGCAAAGGAGAAAAGGAATGCAGAGTTCCAATAGCAAGGAGAGATAAGAAAGCCTTTCTCAGTGATCAATGCAAAGAAATAGAGGAAAACAATAGAATGGGAAAGACTCTCTTCAAAAAATTAGAGATACAGGGATCATTTCATGCAAAGATGGGCTCAATAAAGAACAGAAATGCTATGGACCTAACAGAAGCAGAAGATATTAGGAAGAGGTGGCGAGACTACACGGAAGAACTGTACAAAAAAGATCTTCATGACCCAGATAATCACGATGGTGTGATCACTCACCTAGAGCCAGACACCCTGGAGTGTGAAGTCAAGTGGGCCTTAGGAAGCATCATTATGAACAAAGCTAGTGAAGGTGACAGAATTCCAGTTGAGCTATTTCAAATCCTAAAAGATGATGCTGTGAAAGTACTTCACTCAATATGCCAGCAAATTTGGAAAACTCAGCAGTGGCCACAGGACTGGAAAAGGTCAGTTTTCATTCCAACTCCAAAGAAAGGCAATGCCAAAGAATGCTCAAACTACCGCACAATTGCACTCATCTCACATGCTAGCAAAGTAATGCTCAAAATTCTCCAAGCCAGGCTTCAACAGTACATAAACTGAGAATTTCCAGATGTTCAAGCTGGATTTAGAAAAGACAGAAGAACCAGAGATCAAATTGCCAACATCTGCTGGATCATTGAAAAAGCAAGAGAGTTCCAGAAAAACATCTATTTCTGCTTTATTGACTATGCCAAAGCCTTTGATTGTGTGGATCACAATAAACTGTGGAAAATTCTTAAGGAGATGGGAATACCAGACCACTTTACCTGTCTCTTGAGAAATCTGTATGCAGATCAGGAAGCAACAGTTAGAACTGGACATGGAACAGCAGACTGGTTCCAAACAGGGAATGGAGTACATCAAGGCTGTATATTGTCACCTGCTTATTTAACTTATATGCAGAGTACATCATGCGATATGCCAGGCTGGATGAAGCACAAGCTGGAATCAAGATTGCTGGAAGAAATATCAATAACCTCAGATATGCAGATGACACCACCCTTATGGTAGAAAGTAAAGAAGAACTAAAGAGCCTCTTGATGAAAGTGAAAGAGGAGAGTGAAAAAGTTGGCTTAAAACTCAACATTCAGAAAACTAAGATCATGCATCTGGTCCCATCACTTCACGGCAAATAGATGGGGAAACAGCGAAAGACTTTGTTTTGGGGGGCTCCAAAATCACTGCAGATGGTTACTGAAGTCATTAAATTAAGAGTCTTGCTCCTTGGAAGAAAAGCTATGACCAACCTAGACAGCTTATTAAAAAAGCAGAGACATTACTTTGCCAACAAATGTCAGTCTAGTCAAGGCTATGGTTTTTCCAGTGGTCATGTATGGATGTGAGAGTTGAACTGTAAAGAGAGCTGAGTGCCGAAGAATTGATGCTTTTGAACTGCGGTGTTGGAGAAGACTCTTGAGAGTCCCTTGGACTGCAAGGAGATCCAACCAGTCCATCCTAAAGGAGATCAGTCCCGGGTGTTCACTGGAAGGACTGATGTTGAAAATGAAACTCCAATACATTGGCCACCTGATATGAAGAACTGACTCATTTGAAAAGACCTTGATGCTGGGAAAGATTGAAGGCAGGAGGAGAAGGGGACGACAGAGGATGAGATGGTTGGATGGCATCACCGACTCAACGGACATGAGTTTGAGTAAACTCTGGGAGTTGGTGATGGACAGGGAGGAATGGCGTTCTGCAGTCCATGGGGTCACAAAGAGTCAGACACAACTAAGCAACTGAACTGAACTTGACGAGACAGACCTTTGTCCGAAAAGTAATGTCTCTGTTTTTTAATACGCTAAGTTAATAATAGGTTTTCTTCCAAGGAGCAAGTGTCTTTTAATTTCATGGCTGCAGTCACCATCTGCAGTGATTTTGGAACCCAAAGAAATAAAATCTGTCACTGTTTCCATTGTTTCCCCATCTATTTGCCATGAAGTGATGGAACCAGATGTCATGATCTTAGTTTTTTCAATGTTGAGTTTTAAGCCAGTTTTTTTATTCTCTTTTCACCTTTATCAAGAGGCTCTTTAGTTCCTCTTCACTTTCTGCTTGGTGTCTGACTCAATGCAACCCAATGGACTATACAGTCCATGGAATTCTCCAACCCAGAATACTGGAGTGGGTGAAGTGAAGTGAAGTGAAAGTTGCTCAGTCGTGTCAGACTCTTTGTGACCCCATGGACTATATAGTCCATGGAATTCTCCAGGCCAGAATACTGGAGTGGGTAGCTGTTTCCTTCTCCAGGGGATCTTCCCAATCCAGGGATTGAACCCGGGTCTCTAGCATTGCAGGCAGATTCTTTACCATCTGAGCCACCAGGGAAGCCCTTCTTCCATAAGGGTGGTGTCATCTGCATATCTGAGGTTATTGATATTTCTCCTGGCAATCTTGATTCCAGTTTGTGTTTCATCCAGCCCAGCATTTTGTATGCTGTACCCTGTATCTAAGTTAAATAAGCAGGGTGATAATATATAGCCTTGATGTACTCCTTCCCCAATTTGGAACCAGTGTCTGGTTCTAACTGTTGCTTCTTGACCTGCATATACGTTTCTCAGAAGGCAGGTTAAGGTGATCTGGTATTGCCATTTCTTTAAGAATTTTCCAGTTTGTTGTGATCCACACAAAAAC